>NW_027439223.1:0-316500 GCF_964188355.1 Buteo buteo | reverse complement strand
AAAGCTCTTGCTGCTCTTCACTGTCCCCGTGCACCCTATCCACAGGCACAACAGCACTGGGGATCTGTGCTTGCCCACAGGCTGCACATCTCACGGCGCTTGTACTCGGCAGACGCTCCTTCCGAAAAGGCAAACGTCCGGCTCCTTGTCCCACAAGGAAGGTGCCAGCCCTGAAAGCTCTTGCTGCTCTTCACTGTCCCCGTGCACCCTATCCACAGGCACAACAGAACTGGGGATCTGTGATTGCCCAGGAACGGTACAACTCACGGTGTTCGTTCTCGGCATTGCAATTTTCCGAAAAGGCAAACGTCCGGCTCCTTGTCCCACAAGGAAGGTGCCAGCCCTGAAAGCTCTTGCTGCTCTTCACTGTCCCCGTGCAGCCTATCCACAGGCACAACAGCACTGGGGATCTGTGCTTGCCCAGGAACGATACACCTCACGGTGTTCGTTCTCAGCAGAGCCTCTTTCCGAAAAGGCAAACGTCTGGCTCCTTGTCCCACAAGGAAGGTGCCAGCCCTGAAAGCTCTTGCTGCTCTTCACTGTCCCTGTGCACCCTATCCACAGGCACAACAGCACTGGGGATCTGTGCTTGCCCAGGAACGGTACACCTCACGGTGTTCGTTCTCAGCAGAGCCTCTTACAGAAAAGGCAAACGTCCGGCTCCTTGTCCCACAAGGAAGGTGCCAGCCCTGAAAGCTCTTGCTGCTCTTCACTGTTCCCGTGCAGCCTATGCACAGGCACAACAGCACTGGGGATCTGTGCTTGCCCACAGGCTGCACATCTCACGGCGCTTGTACTCGGCAGACGCTCCTTTCGAAAAGGCAAACGTCCGGCTCCTTGTCCCACAAGGAAGGTGCCAGCCCTGAAAGCTCTTGCTGCTCTTCACTGTCCCCGTGCACCCTATCCACAGGCACAACAGCACTGGGGATCTGTGCTTAGACAGGAACGGTACACCTCACGGTGTTCGTTCTCAGCAGAGCCTCTTTCCGAAAAGGCAAACGTCCGGCTCCTTGTCCCACAAGGAAGGTGCCAGCCCTGAAAGCTCTTGCTGCTCTTCACTGTCCCCGTGCACCCTATCCACAGGCACAACAGCACTGGGGATCTGTGCTTGCCCACAGGCTGCACATCTCACAGCGCCTGTACTCAGCAGAGCCTCTTTCCGAAAAGGCAAACGTCCGGCTCCTTGTCCCACAAGGAAGGTGCCAGCCCTGAAAGCTCTTGCTGCTCTTCACTGTCCCCGTGCAGCCTATGCACAGGCACAACAGCACTGGGGATCTGTGCTTGCCCACAGGCTGCACATCTCACGGCGCTTGTACTCGGCAGACGCTCCTTCCGAAAAGGCAAACGTCCGGCTCCTTGTCCCACAAGGAAGGTGCCAGCCCTGAAAGCTCTTGCTGCTCTTCACTTTTCCCGTGCAGCCTATGCACAGGCACAACAGCACTGGGGATCTGTGCTTGCCCAGGAACGGTACACCTCACGGTGTTCGTTCTCAGCAGAGCCTCTTACAGAAAAGGCAAACGTCCGGCTCCTTGTCCCACAAGGAAGGTGCCAGCCCTGAAAGCTCTTGCTGCTCTTCACTGTCCCCGTGCACCCTATCCACAGGCACAACAGCACTGGGGATCTGTGCTTAGACAGGAACGGTACACCTCACGGTGTTCGTTCTCAGCAGAGCCTCTTTCCGAAAAGGCAAACGTCCGGCTCCTTGTCCCACAAGGAAGGTGCCAGCCCTGAAAGCTCTTCCTGCTCTTCACTGTCCCCGTGCACCCTATCCACAGGCACAACAGCACTGGGGATCTGTGCTTAGACAGGAACGGTACACCTCACGGTGTTCGTTCTCAGCAGAGCCTCTTACCGAAAAGGCAAACGTCCGGCTCCTTGTCCCACAAGGAAGGTGCCAGCCCTGAAAGCTCTTGCTGCTCTTCACTGTCCCCGTGCAGCCTATGCACAGGCACAACATCACTGGGGATCTGTGCTTAGACAGGAACGGTACACCTCACGGTGTTCGTTCTCAGCAGAGCCTCTTTCCAAAAAGGCAAACGTCCGGCTCCTTGTCCCACAAGGAAGGTGCCAGCCATGAAAGCTCTTGCTGCTCTTCACTGTCCCCGTGCAGCCTATCCACAGGCACAACAGCACTGGGGATCTGTGCTTGCCCACAGGCTGCACATCTCACAGCGCCTGTACTCAGCAGAGCCTCTTTCCGAAAAGGCAAACGTCCGGCTCCTTGTCCCACAAGGAAGGTGCCAGCCCTGAAAGCTCTTGCTGCTCTTCACTGTCCCCGTGCACCCTATCCACAGGCACAACAGCACTGGGGATCTGTGCTTGCCCACAGGCTGCACATCTCACGGCGCTTGTACTCGGCAGACGCTCCTTCCGAAAAGGCAAACGTCCGGCTCCTTGTCCCACAAGGAAGGTGCCAGCCCTGAAAGCTCTTGCTGCTCTTCACTTTTCCCGTGCAGCCTATGCACAGGCACAACAGCACTGGGGATCTGTGCTTGCCCAGGAACGGTACACCTCACGGTGTTCGTTCTCAGCAGAGCCTCTTTCCGAAAAGGCAAACGTCCGGCTCCTTGTCCCACAAGGAAGGTGCCAGCCCTGAAAGCTCTTGCTGCTCTTCACTGTCCCCGTGCACCCTATCCACAGGCACAACAGCACTGGGGATCTGTGCTTGCCCACAGGCTGCACATCTCACGGCGCTTGTACTCGGCAGACGCTCCTTCCGAAAAGGCAAACGTCCGGCTCCTTGTCCCACAAGGAAGGTGCCAGCCCTGAAAGCTCTTGCTGCTCTTCACTGTTCCCGTGCAGCCTATGCACAGGCACAACAGCACTGGGGATCTGTGCTTGCACAGGAACGGTACACCTCACGGTGTTCGTTCTCAGCAGAGCCTCTTACCGAAAAGGCAAACGTCCGACTCCTTCTCCCACAAGGAAGGTGCCAGCCCTGAAAGCTCTTGCTGCTCTTCACTGTCCCCGTGCACCCTATCCACAGGCACAACAGCACTGGGGATCTGTGCTTGCCCACAGGCTGCACATCTCACAGCGCCTGTACTCAGCAGAGCCTCTTTCCCAAAAGGAAAACGTCCGGCTCCTTGTCCCACAAGGAAGGTGCCAGCCCTGAAAGCTCTTGCTGCTCTTCACTGTCCCCGTGCACCCTATCCACAGGCACAACAGCACTGGGGATCTGTGCTTGCCCACAGGCTGCACATCTCACGGCGCTTGTACTCGGCAGACGCTCCTTCCCAAAAGGCAAACGTCCGGCTCCTTGTCCCACAAGGAAGGTGCCAGCCCTGAAAGCTCTTGCTGCTCTTCACTTTTCCCGTGCAGCCTATGCACAGGCACAACAGCACTGGGGATCTGTGCTTAGACAGGAACGGTACACCTCACGGTGTTCGTTCTCAGCAGAGCCTCTTTCCGAAAAGGCAAACGTCCGGCTCCTTGTCCCACAAGGAAGGTGCCAGCCCTGAAAGCTCTTCCTGCTCTTCACTGTCCCCGTGCACCCTATCCACAGGCACAACAGCACTGGGGATCTGTGCTTAGACAGGAACGGTACACCTCACGGTGTTCGTTCTCAGCAGAGCCTCTTACCGAAAAGGCAAACGTCCGGCTCCTTGTCCCACAAGGAAGGTGCCAGCCCTGAAAGCTCTTGCTGCTCTTCACTGTCCCCGTGCAGCCTATGCACAGGCACAACATCACTGGGGATCTGTGCTTAGACAGGAACGGTACACCTCACGGTGTTCGTTCTCAGCAGAGCCTCTTTCCAAAAAGGCAAACGTCCGGCTCCTTGTCCCACAAGGAAGGTGCCAGCCATGAAAGCTCTTGCTGCTCTTCACTGTCCCCGTGCACCCTATCCACAGGCACAACAGCACTGGGGATCTGTGCTTGCCCACAGGCTGCACATCTCACGGCGCTTGTACTCGGCAGACGCTCCTTCCGAAAAGGCAAACGTCCGGCTCCTTGTCCCACAAGGAAGGTGCCAGCCCTGAAAGCTCTTGCTGCTCTTCACTGTTCCCGTGCAGCCTATGCACAGGCACAACAGCACTGGGGATCTGTGCTTAGACAGGAACGGTACACCTCACGGTGTTCGTTCTCAGCAGAGCCTCTTTCCGAAAAGGCAAACGTCCGGCTCCTTGTCCCACAAGGAAGGTGCCAGCCCTGAAAGCTCTTCCTGCTCTTCACTGTCCCCGTGCACCCTATCCACAGGCACAACAGCACTGGGGATCTGTGCTTGCCCAGGAACGGTACACCTCACGGTGTTCGTTCTCAGCAGAGCCTCTTACCGAAAAGGCAAACGTCCGGCTCCTTGTCCCACAAGGAAGGTGCCAGCCCTGAAAGCTCTTGCTGCTCTTCACTGTCCCCGTGCACCCTATCCACAGGCACAACAGCACTGGGGATCTGTACTTAGACAGGAACGGTACACCTCACGGTGTTCGTTCTCGGCATTGCAATTTTCCGAAAAGGCAAACGTCCGGCTCCTTGTCCCACAAGGAAGGTGCCAGCCCTGAAAGCTCTTGCTGCTCTTCACTGTCCCCGTGCAGCCTATGCACAGGCACAACAGCACTGGGGATCTGTGCTTAGACAGGAACGGTACACCTCACGGTGTTCGTTCTCAGCAGAGCCTCTTACCGAAAAGGCAAACGTCCGACTCCTTCTCCCACAAGGAAGGTGCCAGCCCTGAAAGCTCTTGCTGCTCTTCACTGTCCCCGTGCACCCTATCCACAGGCACAACAGCACTGGGGATCTGTGCTTGCCCACAGGCTGCACATCTCACGGCGCTTGTACTCGGCAGACGCTCCTTCCGAAAAAACAAACGTCCGGCTCCTTGTCCCACAAGGAAGGTGCCAGCCCTGAAAGCTCTTGCTGCTCTTCACTGTCCCCGTGCACCCTATCCACAGGCACAACAGCACTGGGGATCTGTGCTTAGACAGGAACGGTACACCTCACGGTGTTCGTTCTCAGCAGAGCCTCTTACCGAAAAGGCAAACGTCCGGCTCCTTGTCCCACAAGGAAGGTGCCAGCCCTGAAAGCTCTTGCTGCTCTTCACTGTCCCCGTGCAGCCTATGCACAGGCACAACAGCACTGGGGATCTGTGCTTGCCCACAGGCTGCACATCTCATGGCGCTTGTACTCGGCAGACGCTCCTTTCGAAAAGGCAAACGTCCGGCTCCTTGTCCCACAAGGAAGGTGCCAGCCCTGAAAGCTCTTGCTGCTCTTCACTGTCCCCGTGCAGCCTATGCACAGGCACAACAGCACTGGGGATCTGTGCTTAGACAGGAACGGTACACCTCACGGTGTTCGTTCTCAGCAGAGCCTCTTACCGAAAAGGCAAACGTCCGGCTCCTTGTCCCACAAGGAAGGTGCCAGCCCTGAAAGCTCTTGCTGCTCTTCACTGTCCCCGTGCACCCTATCCACAGGCACAACAGCACTGGGGATCTGTGCTTGCCCACAGGCTGCACATCTCACGGCGCTTGTACTCGGCAGACGCTCCTTCCGAAAAGGCAAACGTCCGGCTCCTTGTCCCACAAGGAAGGTGCCAGCCCTGAAAGCTCTTGCTGCTCTTCACTGTCCCCGTGCACCCTATCCACAGGCACAACAGCACTGGGGATCTGTGCTTGCCCAGGAACGGTACAACTCACGGTGTTCGTTCTCGGCATTGCAATTTTCCGAAAAGGCAAACGTCCGGCTCCTTGTCCCACAAGGAAGGTGCCAGCCCTGAAAGCTCTTGCTGCTCTTCACTGTCCCCGTGCAGCCTATGCACAGGCACAACAGCACTGGGGATCTGTGCTTAGACAGGAACGGTACACCTCACGGTGTTCGTTCTCAGCAGAGCCTCTTACCGAAAAGGCAAACGTCCGACTCCTTCTCCCACAAGGAAGGTGCCAGCCCTGAAAGCTCTTGCTGCTCTTCACTGTCCCCGTGCACCCTATCCACAGGCACAACAGCACTGGGGATCTGTGCTTGCCCACAGGCTGCACATCTCACGGCGCTTGTACTCGGCAGACGCTCCTTCCGAAAAAACAAACGTCCGGCTCCTTGTCCCACAAGGAAGGTGCCAGCCCTGAAAGCTCTTGCTGCTCTTCACTGTCCCCGTGCACCCTATCCACAGGCACAACAGCACTGGGGATCTGTGCTTGCCCAGGAACGGTACAACTCACGGTGTTCGTTCTCGGCATTGCAATTTTCCGAAAAGGCAAACGTCCGGCTCCTTGTCCCACAAGGAAGGTGCCAGCCCTGAAAGCTCTTGCTGCTCTTCACTGTCCCCGTGCAGCCTATCCACAGGCACAACAGCACTGGGGATCTGTGCTTGCCCAGGAACGATACACCTCACGGTGTTCGTTCTCAGCAGAGCCTCTTTCCGAAAAGGCAAACGTCCGGCTCCTTGTCCCACAAGGAAGGTGCCAGCCCTGAAAGCTCTTCCTGCTCTTCACTGTCCCCGTGCACCCTATCCACAGGCACAACAGCACTGGGGATCTGTGCTTAGACAGGAACGGTACACCTCACGGTGTTCGTTCTCAGCAGAGCCTCTTACCGAAAAGGCAAACGTCCGGCTCCTTGTCCCACAAGGAAGGTGCCAGCCATGAAAGCTCTTGCTGCTCTTCACTGTCCCCGTGCACCCTATCCACAGGCACAACAGCACTGGGGATCTGTGCTTGCCCACAGGCTGCACATCTCACGGCGCTTGTACTCGGCAGACGCTCCTTCCGAAAAGGCAAACGTCCGGCTCCTTGTCCCACAAGGAAGGTGCCAGCCCTGAAAGCTCTTGCTGCTCTTCACTGTTCCCGTGCAGCCTATGCACAGGCACAACAGCACTGGGGATCTGTGCTTAGACAGGAACGGTACACCTCACGGTGTTCGTTCTCAGCAGAGCCTCTTTCCGAAAAGGCAAACGTCCGGCTCCTTGTCCCACAAGGAAGGTGCCAGCCCTGAAAGCTCTTCCTGCTCTTCACTGTCCCCGTGCACCCTATCCACAGGCACAACAGCACTGGGGATCTGTGCTTGCCCAGGAACGGTACACCTCACGGTGTTCGTTCTCAGCAGAGCCTCTTACCGAAAAGGCAAACGTCCGGCTCCTTGTCCCACAAGGAAGGTGCCAGCCCTGAAAGCTCTTGCTGCTCTTCACTGTCCCCGTGCACCCTATCCACAGGCACAACAGCACTGGGGATCTGTACTTAGACAGGAACGGTACACCTCACGGTGTTCGTTCTCGGCATTGCAATTTTCCGAAAAGGCAAACGTCCGGCTCCTTGTCCCACAAGGAAGGTGCCAGCCCTGAAAGCTCTTGCTGCTCTTCACTGTCCCCGTGCAGCCTATGCACAGGCACAACAGCACTGGGGATCTGTGCTTAGACAGGAACGGTACACCTCACGGTGTTCGTTCTCAGCAGAGCCTCTTACCGAAAAGGCAAACGTCCGACTCCTTCTCCCACAAGGAAGGTGCCAGCCCTGAAAGCTCTTGCTGCTCTTCACTGTCCCCGTGCACCCTATCCACAGGCACAACAGCACTGGGGATCTGTGCTTGCCCACAGGCTGCACATCTCACGGCGCTTGTACTCGGCAGACGCTCCTTCCGAAAAAACAAACGTCCGGCTCCTTGTCCCACAAGGAAGGTGCCAGCCCTGAAAGCTCTTGCTGCTCTTCACTGTCCCCGTGCACCCTATCCACAGGCACAACAGCACTGGGGATCTGTGCTTAGACAGGAACGGTACACCTCACGGTGTTCGTTCTCAGCAGAGCCTCTTACCGAAAAGGCAAACGTCCGGCTCCTTGTCCCACAAGGAAGGTGCCAGCCCTGAAAGCTCTTGCTGCTCTTCACTGTCCCCGTGCAGCCTATGCACAGGCACAACAGCACTGGGGATCTGTGCTTGCCCACAGGCTGCACATCTCATGGCGCTTGTACTCGGCAGACGCTCCTTTCGAAAAGGCAAACGTCCGGCTCCTTGTCCCACAAGGAAGGTGCCAGCTCTGAAAGCTCTTGCTGCTCTTCACTGTCCCCGTGCAGCCTATGCACAGGCACAACAGCACTGGGGATCTGTGCTTAGACAGGAACGGTACACCTCACGGTGTTCGTTCTCAGCAGAGCCTCTTACCGAAAAGGCAAACGTCCGGCTCCTTGTCCCACAAGGAAGGTGCCAGCCATGAAAGCTCTTGCTGCTCTTCACTGTCCCCGTGCACCCTATCCACAGGCACAACAGCACTGGGGATCTGTGCTTGCCCACAGGCTGCACATCTCACGGCGCTTGTACTCGGCAGACGCTCCTTCCGAAAAGGCAAACGTCCGGCTCCTTGTCCCACAAGGAAGGTGCCAGCCCTGAAAGCTCTTGCTGCTCTTCACTGTCCCCGTGCACCCTATCCACAGGCACAACAGCACTGGGGATCTGTGCTTGCCCAGGAACGGTACAACTCACGGTGTTCGTTCTCGGCATTGCAATTTTCCGAAAAGGCAAACGTCCGGCTCCTTGTCCCACAAGGAAGGTGCCAGCCCTGAAAGCTCTTGCTGCTCTTCACTGTCCCCGTGCAGCCTATGCACAGGCACAACAGCACTGGGGATCTGTGCTTAGACAGGAACGGTACACCTCACGGTGTTCGTTCTCAGCAGAGCCTCTTACCGAAAAGGCAAACGTCCGACTCCTTCTCCCACAAGGAAGGTGCCAGCCCTGAAAGCTCTTGCTGCTCTTCACTGTCCCCGTGCACCCTATCCACAGGCACAACAGCACTGGGGATCTGTGCTTGCCCACAGGCTGCACATCTCACGGCGCTTGTACTCGGCAGACGCTCCTTCCGAAAAAACAAACGTCCGGCTCCTTGTCCCACAAGGAAGGTGCCAGCCCTGAAAGCTCTTGCTGCTCTTCACTGTCCCCGTGCACCCTATCCACAGGCACAACAGCACTGGGGATCTGTGCTTGCCCAGGAACGGTACAACTCACGGTGTTCGTTCTCGGCATTGCAATTTTCCGAAAAGGCAAACGTCCGGCTCCTTGTCCCACAAGGAAGGTGCCAGCCCTGAAAGCTCTTGCTGCTCTTCACTGTCCCCGTGCAGCCTATCCACAGGCACAACAGCACTGGGGATCTGTGCTTGCCCAGGAACGATACACCTCACGGTGTTCGTTCTCAGCAGAGCCTCTTTCCGAAAAGGCAAACGTCCGGCTCCTTGTCCCACAAGGAAGGTGCCAGCCCTGAAAGCTCTTGCTGCTCTTCACTGTCCCCGTGCACCCTATCCACAGGCACAACAGCACTGGGGATCTGTGCTTAGACAGGAACGGTACACCTCACGGTGTTCGTTCTCAGCAGAGCCTCTTACCGAAAAGGCAAACGTCCGGCTCCTTGTCCCACAAGGAAGGTGCCAGCCCTGAAAGCTCTTGCTGCTCTTCACTGTCCCCGTGCAGCCTATGCACAGGCACAACAGCACTGGGGATCTGTGCTTAGACAGGAACGGTACACCTCACGGTGTTCGTTCTCAGCAGAGCCTCTTTCCGAAAAGGCAAACGTCCGGCTCCTTGTCCCACAAGGAAGGTGCCAGCCCTGAAAGCTCTTGCTGCTCTTCACTGTCCCCGTGCACCCTATCCACAGGCACAACAGCACTGGGGATCTGTGCTTGCCCAGGAACGGTACACCTCACGGTGTTCGTTCTCAGCAGAGCCTCTTAACGAAAAGGCAAACGTCCGACTCCTTCTCCCACAAGGAAGGTGCCAGCCATGAAAGCTCTTGCTGCTCTTCACTGTCCCCGTGCACCCTATCCACAGGCACAACAGCACTGGGGATCTGTGCTTGCCCACAGGCTGCACATCTCACGGCGCTTGTACTCGGCAGACGCTCCTTTCGAAAAGGCAAACGTCCGGCTCCTTGTCCCACAAGGAAGGTGCCAGCCCTGAAAGCTCTTGCTGCTCTTCACTGTCCCCGTGCACCCTATCCACAGGCACAACAGCACTGGGGATCTGTGCTTAGACAGGAACGGTACACCTCACGGTGTTCGTTCTCAGCAGAGCCTCTTACCGAAAAGGCAAACGTCCGGCTCCTTGTCCCACAAGGAAGGTGCCAGCCCTGAAAGCTCTTGCTGCTCTTCACTGTCCCCGTGCAGCCTATGCACAGGCACAACAGCACTGGGGATCTGTGCTTGCCCACAGGCTGCACATCTCACGGCGCTTGTACTCGGCAGACGCTCCTTCCGAAAAGGCAAACGTCCGGCTCCTTGTCCCACAAGGAAGGTGCCAGCCCTGAAAGCTCTTGCTGCTCTTCACTGTCCCCGTGCACCCTATCCACAGGCACAACAGAACTGGGGATCTGTGATTGCCCAGGAACGGTACAACTCACGGTGTTCGTTCTCGGCATTGCAATTTTCCGAAAAGGCAAACGTCCGGCTCCTTGTCCCACAAGGAAGGTGCCAGCCCTGAAAGCTCTTGCTGCTCTTCACTGTCCCCGTGCAGCCTATCCACAGGCACAACAGCACTGGGGATCTGTGCTTGCCCAGGAACGATACACCTCACGGTGTTCGTTCTCAGCAGAGCCTCTTACCGAAAAGGCAAACGTCTGGCTCCTTGTCCCACAAGGAAGGTGCCAGCCCTGAAAGCTCTTGCTGCTCTTCACTGTCCCTGTGCACCCTATCCACAGGCACAACAGCACTGGGGATCTGTGCTTGCCCAGGAACGGTACACCTCACGGTGTTCGTTCTCAGCAGAGCCTCTTACAGAAAAGGCAAACGTCCGGCTCCTTGTCCCACAAGGAAGGTGCCAGCCCTGAAAGCTCTTGCTGCTCTTCACTGTTCCCGTGCAGCCTATGCACAGGCACAACAGCACTGGGGATCTGTGCTTGCCCACAGGCTGCACATCTCACAGCGCTTGTACTCGGCAGACGCTCCTTTCGAAAAGGCAAACGTCCGGCTCCTTGTCCCACAAGGAAGGTGCCAGCCCTGAAAGCTCTTGCTGCTCTTCACTGTCCCCGTGCACCCTATCCACAGGCACAACAGCACTGGGGATCTGTGCTTAGACAGGAACGGTACACCTCACGGTGTTCGTTCTCAGCAGAGCCTCTTTCCGAAAAGGCAAACGTCCGGCTCCTTGTCCCACAAGGAAGGTGCCAGCCCTGAAAGCTCTTGCTGCTCTTCACTGTCCCCGTGCACCCTATCCACAGGCACAACAGCACTGGGGATCTGTGCTTGCCCACAGGCTGCACATCTCACAGCGCCTGTACTCAGCAGAGCCTCTTTCCGAAAAGGCAAACGTCCGGCTCCTTGTCCCACAAGGAAGGTGCCAGCCCTGAAAGCTCTTCCTGCTCTTCACTGTCCCCGTGCACCCTATCCACAGGCACAACAGCACTGGGGATCTGTGCTTGCCCACAGGCTGCACATCTCACGGCGCTTGTACTCGGCAGACGCTCCTTCCGAAAAGGCAAACGTCCGGCTCCTTGTCCCACAAGGAAGGTGCCAGCCCTGAAAGCTCTTGCTGCTCTTCACTTTTCCCGTGCAGCCTATGCACAGGCACAACAGCACTGGGGATCTGTGCTTGCCCAGGAACGGTACACCTCACGGTGTTCGTTCTCAGCAGAGCCTCTTACAGAAAAGGCAAACGTCCGGCTCCTTGTCCCACAAGGAAGGTGCCAGCCCTGAAAGCTCTTGCTGCTCTTCACTGTCCCCGTGCACCCTATCCACAGGCACAACAGCACTGGGGATCTGTGCTTGCCCACAGGCTGCACATCTCACGGCGCTTGTACTCGGCAGACGCTCCTTCCGAAAAGGCAAACGTCCGGCTCCTTGTCCCACAAGGAAGGTGCCAGCCCTGAAAGCTCTTGCTGCTCTTCACTGTCCCCGTGCACCCTATCCACAGGCACAACAGCACTGGGGATCTGTGCTTGCCCACAGGCTGCACATCTCACGGCGCTTGTACTCGGCAGACGCTCCTTCCGAAAAGGCAAACGTCCGGCTCCTTGTCCCACAAGGAAGGTGCCAGCCCTGAAAGCTCTTGCTGCTCTTCACTTTTCCCGTGCAGCCTATGCACAGGCACAACAGCACTGGGGATCTGTGCTTAGACAGGAACGGTACACCTCACGGTGTTCGTTCTCAGCAGAGCCTCTTACCGAAAAGGCAAACGTCCGACTCCTTCTCCCACAAGGAAGGTGCCAGCCCTGAAAGCTCTTGCTGCTCTTCACTGTCCCCGTGCACCCTATCCACAGGCACAACAGCACTGGGGATCTGTGCTTAGACAGGAACGGTACACCTCACGGTGTTCGTTCTCAGCAGAGCCTCTTTCCGAAAAGGCAAACGTCCGGCTCCTTGTCCCACAAGGAAGGTGCCAGCCCTGAAAGCTCTTCCTGCTCTTCACTGTCCCCGTGCACCCTATCCACAGGCACAACAGCACTGGGGATCTGTGCTTAGACAGGAACGGTACACCTCACGGTGTTCGTTCTCAGCAGAGCCTCTTACCGAAAAGGCAAACGTCCGGCTCCTTGTCCCACAAGGAAGGTGCCAGCCCTGAAAGCTCTTGCTGCTCTTCACTGTCCCCGTGCAGCCTATGCACAGGCACAACATCACTGGGGATCTGTGCTTAGACAGGAACGGTACACCTCACGGTGTTCGTTCTCAGCAGAGCCTCTTTCCAAAAAGGCAAACGTCCGGCTCCTTGTCCCACAAGGAAGGTGCCAGCCATGAAAGCTCTTGCTGCTCTTCACTGTCCCCGTGCACCCTATCCACAGGCACAACAGCACTGGGGATCTGTGCTTGCCCACAGGCTGCACATCTCACGGCGCTTGTACTCGGCAGACGCTCCTTCCGAAAAGGCAAACGTCCGGCTCCTTGTCCCACAAGGAAGGTGCCAGCCCTGAAAGCTCTTGCTGCTCTTCACTGTTCCCGTGCAGCCTATGCACAGGCACAACAGCACTGGGGATCTGTGCTTAGACAGGAACGGTACACCTCACGGTGTTCGTTCTCAGCAGAGCCTCTTTCCGAAAAGGCAAACGTCCGGCTCCTTGTCCCACAAGGAAGGTGCCAGCCCTGAAAGCTCTTCCTGCTCTTCACTGTCCCCGTGCACCCTATCCACAGGCACAACAGCACTGGGGATCTGTGCTTGCCCAGGAACGGTACACCTCACGGTGTTCGTTCTCAGCAGAGCCTCTTACCGAAAAGGCAAACGTCCGGCTCCTTGTCCCACAAGGAAGGTGCCAGCCCTGAAAGCTCTTGCTGCTCTTCACTGTCCCCGTGCACCCTATCCACAGGCACAACAGCACTGGGGATCTGTACTTAGACAGGAACGGTACACCTCACGGTGTTCGTTCTCGGCATTGCAATTTTCCGAAAAGGCAAACGTCCGGCTCCTTGTCCCACAAGGAAGGTGCCAGCCCTGAAAGCTCTTGCTGCTCTTCACTGTCCCCGTGCAGCCTATGCACAGGCACAACAGCACTGGGGATCTGTGCTTAGACAGGAACGGTACACCTCACGGTGTTCGTTCTCAGCAGAGCCTCTTACCGAAAAGGCAAACGTCCGACTCCTTCTCCCACAAGGAAGGTGCCAGCCCTGAAAGCTCTTGCTGCTCTTCACTGTCCCCGTGCACCCTATCCACAGGCACAACAGCACTGGGGATCTGTGCTTGCCCACAGGCTGCACATCTCACGGCGCTTGTACTCGGCAGACGCTCCTTTCGAAAAGGCAAACGTCCGGCTCCTTGTCCCACAAGGAAGGTGCCAGCCCTGAAAGCTCTTGCTGCTCTTCACTGTCCCCGTGCACCCTATCCACAGGCACAACAGCACTGGGGATCTGTGCTTAGACAGGAACGGTACACCTCACGGTGTTCGTTCTCAGCAGAGCCTCTTACCGAAAAGGCAAACGTCCGGCTCCTTGTCCCACAAGGAAGGTGCCAGCCCTGAAAGCTCTTGCTGCTCTTCACTGTCCCCGTGCAGCCTATGCACAGGCACAACAGCACTGGGGATCTGTGCTTGCCCACAGGCTGCACATCTCATGGCGCTTGTACTCGGCAGACGCTCCTTTCGAAAAGGCAAACGTCCGGCTCCTTGTCCCACAAGGAAGGTGCCAGCCCTGAAAGCTCTTGCTGCTCTTCACTGTCCCCGTGCAGCCTATGCACAGGCACAACAGCACTGGGGATCTGTGCTTAGACAGGAACGGTACACCTCACGGTGTTCGTTCTCAGCAGAGCCTCTTACCGAAAAGGCAAACGTCCGGCTCCTTGTCCCACAAGGAAGGTGCCAGCCATGAAAGCTCTTGCTGCTCTTCACTGTCCCCGTGCACCCTATCCACAGGCACAACAGCACTGGGGATCTGTGCTTGCCCACAGGCTGCACATCTCACGGCGCTTGTACTCGGCAGACGCTCCTTCCGAAAAGGCAAACGTCCGGCTCCTTGTCCCACAAGGAAGGTGCCAGCCCTGAAAGCTCTTGCTGCTCTTCACTGTCCCCGTGCACCCTATCCACAGGCACAACAGCACTGGGGATCTGTGCTTGCCCAGGAACGGTACAACTCACGGTGTTCGTTCTCGGCATTGCAATTTTCCGAAAAGGCAAACGTCCGGCTCCTTGTCCCACAAGGAAGGTGCCAGCCCTGAAAGCTCTTGCTGCTCTTCACTGTCCCCGTGCAGCCTATCCACAGGCACAACAGCACTGGGGATCTGTGCTTGCCCAGGAACGATACACCTCACGGTGTTCGTTCTCAGCAGAGCCTCTTTCCGAAAAGGCAAACGTCCGGCTCCTTGTCCCACAAGGAAGGTGCCAGCCCTGAAAGCTCTTGCTGCTCTTCACTGTCCCCGTGCACCCTATCCACAGGCACAACAGCACTGGGGATCTGTGCTTAGACAGGAACGGTACACCTCACGGTGTTCGTTCTCAGCAGAGCCTCTTACCGAAAAGGCAAACGTCCGGCTCCTTGTCCCACAAGGAAGGTGCCAGCCCTGAAAGCTCTTGCTGCTCTTCACTGTCCCCGTGCAGCCTATGCACAGGCACAACAGCACTGGGGATCTGTGCTTAGACAGGAACGGTACACCTCACGGTGTTCGTTCTCAGCAGAGCCTCTTTCCAAAAAGGCAAACGTCCGGCTCCTTGTCCCACAAGGAAGGTGCCAGCCATGAAAGCTCTTGCTGCTCTTCACTGTCCCCGTGCACCCTATCCACAGGCACAACAGCACTGGGGATCTGTGCTTGCCCACAGGCTGCACATCTCACGGCGCTTGTACTCGGCAGACGCTCCTTCCGAAAAGGCAAACGTCCGGCTCCTTGTCCCACAAGGAAGGTGCCAGCCCTGAAAGCTCTTGCTGCTCTTCACTGTTCCCGTGCAGCCTATGCACAGGCACAACAGCACTGGGGATCTGTGCTTAGACAGGAACGGTACACCTCACGGTGTTCGTTCTCAGCAGAGCCTCTTTCCGAAAAGGCAAACGTCCGGCTCCTTGTCCCACAAGGAAGGTGCCAGCCCTGAAAGCTCTTCCTGCTCTTCACTGTCCCCGTGCACCCTATCCACAGGCACAACAGCACTGGGGATCTGTGCTTGCCCAGGAACGGTACACCTCACGGTGTTCGTTCTCAGCAGAGCCTCTTTCCGAAAAGGCAAACGTCCGGCTCCTTGTCCCACAAGGAAGGTGCCAGCCCTGAAAGCTCTTCCTGCTCTTCACTGTCCCCGTGCACCCTATCCACAGGCACAACAGCACTGGGGATCTGTGCTTAGACAGGAACGGTACACCTCACGGTGTTCGTTCTCAGCAGAGCCTCTTACCGAAAAGGCAAACGTCCGGCTCCTTGTCCCACAAGGAAGGTGCCAGCCCTGAAAGCTCTTGCTGCTCTTCACTGTCCCCGTGCAGCCTATGCACAGGCACAACAGCACTGGGGATCTGTGCTTAGACAGGAACGGTACACCTCACGGTGTTCGTTCTCAGCAGAGCCTCTTTCCAAAAAGGCAAACGTCCGGCTCCTTGTCCCACAAGGAAGGTGCCAGCCATGAAAGCTCTTGCTGCTCTTCACTGTCCCCGTGCACCCTATCCACAGGCACAACAGCACTGGGGATCTGTGCTTGCCCACAGGCTGCACATCTCACGGCGCTTGTACTCGGCAGACGCTCCTTCCGAAAAGGCAAAAGTCCGGCTCCTTGTCCCACAAGGAAGGTGCCAGCCCTGAAAGCTCTTGCTGCTCTTCACTGTTCCCGTGCAGCCTATGCACAGGCACAACAGCACTGGGGATCTGTGCTTAGACAGGAACGGTACACCTCACGGTGTTCGTTCTCAGCAGAGCCTCTTTCCGAAAAGGCAAACGTCCGGCTCCTTGTCCCACAAGGAAGGTGCCAGCCCTGAAAGCTCTTCCTGCTCTTCACTGTCCCCGTGCACCCTATCCACAGGCACAACAGCACTGGGGATCTGTGCTTGCCCAGGAACGGTACACCTCACGGTGTTCGTTCTCAGCAGAGCCTCTTACCGAAAAGGCAAACGTCCGGCTCCTTGTCCCACAAGGAAGGTGCCAGCCCTGAAAGCTCTTGCTGCTCTTCACTGTCCCCGTGCACCCTATCCACAGGCACAACAGCACTGGGGATCTGTGCTTGCCCACAGGCTGCACATCTCACGGCGCTTGTACTCGGCAGACGCTCCTTTCGAAAAGGCAAACGTCCGGCTCCTTGTCCCACAAGGAAGGTGCCAGCCCTGAAAGCTCTTGCTGCTCTTCACTGTCCCCATGCACCCTATCCACAGGCACAACAGCACTGGGGATCTGTGCTTAGACAGGAACGGTACACCTCACGGTGTTCGTTCTCAGCAGAGCCTCTTACCGAAAAGGCAAACGTCCGGCTCCTTGTCCCACAAGGAAGGTGCCAGCCCTGAAAGCTCTTGCTGCTCTTCACTGTCCCCGTGCAGCCTATGCACAGGCACAACAGCACTGGGGATCTGTGCTTGCCCACAGGCTGCACATCTCATGGCGCTTGTACTCGGCAGACGCTCCTTTCGAAAAGGCAAACGTCCGGCTCCTTGTCCCACAAGGAAGGTGCCAGCCATGAAAGCTCTTGCTGCTCTTCACTGTCCCCGTGCACCCTATGCACAGGCACAACAGCACTGGGGATCTGTGCTTGCCCAGGAACGGTACACCTCACGGTGTTCGTTCTCAGCAGAGCCTCTTACCGAAAAGGCAAACGTCCGGCTCCTTGTCCCACAAGGAAGGTGCCAGCCATGAAAGCTCTTGCTGCTCTTCACTGTCCCCGTGCACCCTATCCACAGGCACAACAGCACTGGGGATCTGTGCTTGCCCACAGGCTGCACATCTCACGGCGCTTGTACTCGGCAGACGCTCCTTCCGAAAAGGCAAACGTCCGGCTCCTTGTCCCACAAGGAAGGTGCCAGCCCTGAAAGCTCTTGCTGCTCTTCACTGTCCCCGTGCACCCTATCCACAGGCACAACAGCACTGGGGATCTGTGCTTGCCCAGGAACGGTACAACTCACGGTGTTCGTTCTCGGCATTGCAATTTTCCGAAAAGGCAAACGTCCGGCTCCTTGTCCCACAAGGAAGGTGCCAGCCCTGAAAGCTCTTGCTGCTCTTCACTGTCCCCGTGCAGCCTATCCACAGGCACAACAGCACTGGGGATCTGTGCTTGCCCAGGAACGATACACCTCACGGTGTTCGTTCTCAGCAGAGCCTCTTACCGAAAAGGCAAACGTCCGGCTCCTTGTCCCACAAGGAAGGTGCCAGCCCTGAAAGCTCTTGCTGCTCTTCACTGTCCCCGTGCACCCTATCCACAGGCACAACAGCACTGGGGATCTGTGCTTGCCCAGGAACGGTACACCTCACGGTGTTCGTTCTCAGCAGAGCCTCTTACAGAAAAGGCAAACGTCCGGCTCCTTGTCCCACAAGGAAGGTGCCAGCCCTGAAAGCTCTTGCTGCTCTTCACTGTCCCCGTGCACCCTATCCACAGGCACAACAGCACTGGGGATCTGTGCTTGCCCACAGGCTGCACATCTCACGGCGCTTGTACTCGGCAGACGCTCCTTTCGAAAAGACAAACGTCCGGCTCCTTGTCCCACAAGGAAGGTGCCAGCCCTGAAAGCTCTTGCTGCTCTTCACTGTCCCCGTGCAGCCTATGCACAGGCACAACAGCACTGGGGATCTGTGCTTGCCCACAGGCTGCACATCTCACGGCGCTTGTACTCGGCAGACGCTCCTTCCGAAAAGGCAAACGTCCGGCTCCTTGTCCCACAAGGAAGGTGCCAGCCCTGAAAGCTCTTGCTGCTCTTCACTTTTCCCGTGCAGCCTATGCACAGGCACAACAGCACTGGGGATCTGTGCTTGCCCAGGAACGGTACACCTCACGGTGTTCGTTCTCAGCAGAGCCTCTTACCGAAAAGGCAAACGTCCGACTCCTTCTCCCACAAGGAAGGTGCCAGCCCTGAAAGCTCTTGCTGCTCTTCACTGTCCCCGTGCACCCTATCCACAGGCACAACAGCACTGGGGATCTGTGCTTGCCCACAGGCTGCACATCTCACGGCGCTTGTACTCGGCAGACGCTCCTTTCGAAAAGGCAAACGTCCGGCTCCTTGTCCCACAAGGAAGGTGCCAGCCCTGAAAGCTCTTGCTGCTCTTCACTGTCCCCGTGCACCCTATCCACAGGCACAACAGCACTGGGGATCTGTGCTTAGACAGGAACGGTACACCTCACGGTGTTCGTTCTCAGCAGAGCCTCTTTCCGAAAAGGCAAACGTCCGGCTCCTTGTCCCACAAGGAAGGTGCCAGCCCTGAAAGCTCTTGCTGCTCTTCACTGTCCCCGTGCAGCCTATGCACAGGCACAACAGCACTGGGGATCTGTGCTTGCCCACAGGCTGCACATCTCACAGCGCCTGTACTCAGCAGAGCCTCTTTCCGAAAAGGCAAACGTCCGGCTCCTTGTCCCACAAGGAAGGTGCCAGCCCTGAAAGCTCTTGCTGCTCTTCACTGTCCCCGTGCAGCCTATGCACAGGCACAACAGCACTGGGGATCTGTGCTTAGACAGGAACGGTACACCTCACGGTGTTCGTTCTCAGCTGAGCCTCTTACCGAAAAGGCAAACGTCCGGCTCCTTGTCCCACAAGGAAGGTGCCAGCCCTGAAAGCTCTTGCTGCTCTTCACTGTCCCCGTGCAGCCTATGCACAGGCACAACAGCACTGGGGATCTGTGCTTGCCCACAGGCTGCACATCTCACGGCGCTTGTACTCGGCAGACGCTCCTTCCGAAAAGGCAAAAGTCCGGCTCCTTGTCCCACAAGGAAGGTGCCAGCCCTGAAAGCTCTTGCTGCTCTTCACTGTTCCCGTGCAGCCTATGCACAGGCACAACAGCACTGGGGATCTGTGCTTAGACAGGAACGGTACACCTCACGGTGTTCGTTCTCAGCAGAGCCTCTTTCCGAAAAGGCAAACGTCCGGCTCCTTGTCCCACAAGGAAGGTGCCAGCCCTGAAAGCTCTTCCTGCTCTTCACTGTCCCCGTGCACCCTATCCACAGGCACAACAGCACTGGGGATCTGTGCTTGCCCAGGAACGGTACACCTCACGGTGTTCGTTCTCAGCAGAGCCTCTTACCGAAAAGGCAAACGTCCGGCTCCTTGTCCCACAAGGAAGGTGCCAGCCCTGAAAGCTCTTGCTGCTCTTCACTGTCCCCGTGCACCCTATCCACAGGCACAACAGCACTGGGGATCTGTGCTTGCCCACAGGCTGCACATCTCACGGCGCTTGTACTCGGCAGACGCTCCTTTCGAAAAGGCAAACGTCCGGCTCCTTGTCCCACAAGGAAGGTGCCAGCCCTGAAAGCTCTTGCTGCTCTTCACTGTCCCCATGCACCCTATCCACAGGCACAACAGCACTGGGGATCTGTGCTTAGACAGGAACGGTACACCTCACGGTGTTCGTTCTCAGCAGAGCCTCTTACCGAAAAGGCAAACGTCCGGCTCCTTGTCCCACAAGGAAGGTGCCAGCCCTGAAAGCTCTTGCTGCTCTTCACTGTCCCCGTGCAGCCTATGCACAGGCACAACAGCACTGGGGATCTGTGCTTGCCCACAGGCTGCACATCACATGGCGCTTGTACTCGGCAGACGCTCCTTTCGAAAAGGCAAACGTCCGGCTCCTTGTCCCACAAGGAAGGTGCCAGCCCTGAAAGCTCTTGCTGCTCTTCACTGTCCCCGTGCACCCTATCCACAGGCACAACAGCACTGGGGATCTGTGCTTGCCCAGGAACGGTACACCTCACGGTGTTCGTTCTCAGCAGAGCCTCTTACCGAAAAGGCAAACGTCCGGCTCCTTGTCCCACAAGGAAGGTGCCAGCCATGAAAGCTCTTGCTGCTCTTCACTGTCCCCGTGCACCCTATCCACAGGCACAACAGCACTGGGGATCTGTGCTTGCCCACAGGCTGCACATCTCACGGCGCTTGTACTCGGCAGACGCTCCTTCCGAAAAGGCAAACGTCCGGCTCCTTGTCCCACAAGGAAGGTGCCAGCCCTGAAAGCTCTTGCTGCTCTTCACTGTCCCCGTGCACCCTATCCACAGGCACAACAGCACTGGGGATCTGTGCTTGCCCAGGAACGGTACAACTCACGGTGTTCGTTCTCCGCATTGCAATTTTCCGAAAAGGCAAACGTCCGGCTCCTTGTCCCACAAGGAAGGTGCCAGCCCTGAAAGCTCTTGCTGCTCTTCACTGTCCCCGTGCAGCCTATGCACAGGCACAACAGCACTGGGGATCTGTGCTTGCCCACAGGCTGCACATCTCACAGCGCCTGTACTCAGCAGAGCCTCTTTCCGAAAAGGCAAACGTCCGGCTCCTTGTCCCACAAGGAAGGTGCCAGCCCTGAAAGCTCTTGCTGCTCTTCACTGTCCCCGTGCACCCTATCCACAGGCACAACAGCACTGGGGATCTGTGCTTAGACAGGAACGGTACACCTCACGGTGTTCGTTCTCAGCTGAGCCTCTTACCGAAAAGGCAAACGTCCGGCTCCTTGTCCCACAAGGAAGGTGCCAGCCCTGAAAGCTCTTGCTGCTCTTCACTGTCCCCGTGCAGCCTATGCACAGGCACAACAGCACTGGGGATCTGTGCTTGCCCACAGGCTGCACATCTCACGGCGCTTGTACTCGGCAGACGCTCCTTCCGAAAAGGCAAAAGTCCGGCTCCTTGTCCCACAAGGAAGGTGCCAGCCCTGAAAGCTCTTGCTGCTCTTCACTGTTCCCGTGCAGCCTATGCACAGGCACAACAGCACTGGGGATCTGTGCTTAGACAGGAACGGTACACCTCACGGTGTTCGTTCTCAGCAGAGCCTCTTTCCGAAAAGGCAAACGTCCGGCTCCTTGTCCCACAAGGAAGGTGCCAGCCCTGAAAGCTCTTCCTGCTCTTCACTGTCCCCGTGCACCCTATCCACAGGCACAACAGCACTGGGGATCTGTGCTTGCCCAGGAACGGTACACCTCACGGTGTTCGTTCTCAGCAGAGCCTCTTACCGAAAAGGCAAACGTCCGGCTCCTTGTCCCACAAGGAAGGTGCCAGCCCTGAAAGCTCTTGCTGCTCTTCACTGTCCCCGTGCACCCTATCCACAGGCACAACAGCACTGGGGATCTGTGCTTGCCCACAGGCTGCACATCTCACGGCGCTTGTACTCGGCAGACGCTCCTTCCGAAAAGGCAAACGTCCGGCTCCTTGTCCCACAAGGAAAGTGCCAGCCCTGAAAGCTCTTGCTGCTCTTCACTGTCCCCGTGCACCCTATCCACAGGCACAACAGCACTGGGGATCTGTGCTTGCCCAGGAACGGTACAACTCACGGTGTTCGTTCTCGGCATTGCAATTTTCCGAAAAGGCAAACGTCCGGCTCCTTGTCCCACAAGGAAGGTGCCAGCCCTGAAAGCTCTTGCTGCTCTTCACTGTCCCCGTGCAGCCTATCCACAGGCACAACAGCACTGGGGATCTGTGCTTGCCCAGGAACGATACACCTCACGGTGTTCGTTCTCAGCAGAGCCTCTTACCGAAAAGGCAAACGTCCGGCTCCTTGTCCCACAAGGAAGGTGCCAGCCCTGAAAGCTCTTGCTGCTCTTCACTGTCCCCGTGCACCCTATCCACAGGCACAACAGCACTGGGGATCTGTGCTTGCCCAGGAACGGTACACCTCACGGTGTTCGTTCTCAGCAGAGCCTCTTACAGAAAAGGCAAACGTCCGGCTCCTTGTCCCACAAGGAAGGTGCCAGCCCTGAAAGCTCTTGCTGCTCTTCACTGTCCCCGTGCACCCTATCCACAGGCACAACAGCACTGGGGATCTGTGCTTGCCCACAGGCTGCACATCTCACGGCGCTTGTACTCGGCAGACGCTCCTTTCGAAAAGACAAACGTCCGGCTCCTTGTCCCACAAGGAAGGTGCCAGCCCTGAAAGCTCTTGCTGCTCTTCACTGTCCCCGTGCAGCCTATGCACAGGCACAACAGCACTGGGGATCTGTGCTTAGACAGGAACGGTACACCTCACGGTGTTCGTTCTCAGCAGAGCCTCTTTCCGAAAAGGCAAACGTCCGGCTCCTTGTCCCACAAGGAAGGTGCCAGCCCTGAAAGCTCTTGCTGCTCTTCACTGTCCCCGTGCACCCTATGCACAGGCACAACAGCACTGGGGATCTGTGCTTGCCCACAGGCTGCACATCTCACGGCGCTTGTACTCGGCAGACGCTCCTTCCGAAAAGGCAAACGTCCGGCTCCTTGTCCCACAAGGAAGGTGCCAGCCCTGAAAGCTCTTGCTGCTCTTCACTTTTCCCGTGCAGCCTATGCACAGGCACAACAGCACTGGGGATCTGTGCTTGCCCAGGAACGGTACACCTCACGGTGTTCGTTCTCAGCAGAGCCTCTTACCGAAAAGGCAAACGTCCGACTCCTTCTCCCACAAGGAAGGTGCCAGCCCTGAAAGCTCTTGCTGCTCTTCACTGTCCCCGTGCACCCTATCCACAGGCACAACAGCACTGGGGATCTGTGCTTGCCCACAGGCTGCACATCTCACGGCGCTTGTACTCGGCAGACGCTCCTTTCGAAAAGGCAAACGTCCGGCTCCTTGTCCCACAAGGAAGGTGCCAGCCCTGAAAGCTCTTGCTGCTCTTCACTGTCCCCGTGCACCCTATCCACAGGCACAACAGCACTGGGGATCTGTGCTTAGACAGGAACGGTACACCTCACGGTGTTCGTTCTCAGCAGAGCCTCTTTCCGAAAAGGCAAACGTCCGGCTCCTTGTCCCACAAGGAAGGTGCCAGCCCTGAAAGCTCTTGCTGCTCTTCACTGTCCCCGTGCAGCCTATGCACAGGCACAACAGCACTGGGGATCTGTGCTTGCCCACAGGCTGCACATCTCACAGCGCCTGTACTCAGCAGAGCCTCTTTCCGAAAAGGCAAACGTCCGGCTCCTTGTCCCACAAGGAAGGTGCCAGCCCTGAAAGCTCTTGCTGCTCTTCACTGTTCCCGTGCAGCCTATGCACAGGCACAACAGCACTGGGGATCTGTGCTTAGACAGGAACGGTACACCTCACGGTGTTCGTTCTCAGCTGAGCCTCTTACCGAAAAGGCAAACGTCCGGCTCCTTGTCCCACAAGGAAGGTGCCAGCCCTGAAAGCTCTTGCTGCTCTTCACTGTCCCCGTGCAGCCTATGCACAGGCACAACAGCACTGGGGATCTGTGCTTGCCCACAGGCTGCACATCTCACGGCGCTTGTACTCGGCAGACGCTCCTTCCGAAAAGGCAAAAGTCCGGCTCCTTGTCCCACAAGGAAGGTGCCAGCCCTGAAAGCTCTTGCTGCTCTTCACTGTTCCCGTGCAGCCTATGCACAGGCACAACAGCACTGGGGATCTGTGCTTAGACAGGAACGGTACACCTCACGGTGTTCGTTCTCAGCAGAGCCTCTTTCCGAAAAGGCAAACGTCCGGCTCCTTGTCCCACAAGGAAGGTGCCAGCCCTGAAAGCTCTTCCTGCTCTTCACTGTCCCCGTGCACCCTATCCACAGGCACAACAGCACTGGGGATCTGTGCTTGCCCAGGAACGGTACACCTCACGGTGTTCGTTCTCAGCAGAGCCTCTTTCCGAAAAGGCAAACGTCCGGCTCCTTGTCCCACAAGGAAGGTGCCAGCCCTGAAAGCTCTTGCTGCTCTTCACTGTCCCCGTGCACCCTATCCACAGGCACAACAGCACTGGGTTCTGTGCTTGCCCACAGGCTGCACATCTCACGGCGCTTGTACTCGGCAGACGCTCCTTTCGAAAAGGCAAACGTCCGGCTCCTTGTCCCACAAGGAAGGTGCCAGCCCTGAAAGCTCTTGCTGCTCTTCACTGTCCCCATGCACCCTATCCACAGGCACAACAGCACTGGGGATCTGTGCTTAGACAGGAACGGTACACCTCACGGTGTTCGTTCTCAGCAGAGCCTCTTACCGAAAAGGCAAACGTCCGGCTCCTTGTCCCACAAGGAAGGTGCCAGCCCTGAAAGCTCTTGCTGCTCTTCACTGTCCCCGTGCAGCCTATGCACAGGCACAACAGCACTGGGGATCTGTGCTTGCCCACAGGCTGCACATCTCATGGCGCTTGTACTCGGCAGACGCTCCTTTCGAAAAGGCAAACGTCCGGCTCCTTGTCCCACAAGGAAGGTGCCAGCCCTGAAAGCTCTTGCTGCTCTTCACTGTCCCCGTGCACCCTATCCACAGGCACAACAGCACTGGGGATCTGTGCTTGCCCAGGAACGGTACACCTCACGGTGTTCGTTCTCAGCAGAGCCTCTTACCGAAAAGGCAAACGTCCGGCTCCTTGTCCCACAAGGAAGGTGCCAGCCCTGAAAGCTCTTGCTGCTCTTCACTGTCCCCGTGCACCCTATCCACAGGCACAACAGCACTGGGGATCTGTGCTTGCCCACAGGCTGCACATCTCACGGCGCTTGTACTCGGCAGACGCTCCTTCCGAAAAGGCAAACGTCCGGCTCCTTGTCCCACAAGGAAGGTGCCAGCCCTGAAAGCTCTTGCTGCTCTTCACTGTCCCCGTGCACCCTATCCACAGGCACAACAGCACTGGGGATCTGTGCTTGCCCAGGAACGGTACAACTCACGGTGTTCGTTCTCGGCATTGCAATTTTCCGAAAAGGCAAACGTCCGGCTCCTTGTCCCACAAGGAAGGTGCCAGCCCTGAAAGCTCTTGCTGCTCTTCACTGTCCCCGTGCACCCTATCCACAGGCACAACAGCACTGGGGATCTGTGCTTGCCCAGGAACGATACACCTCACGGTGTTCGTTCTCAGCAGAGCCTCTTACCGAAAAGGCAAACGTCTGGCTCCTTGTCCCACAAGGAAGGTGCCAGCCCTGAAAGCTCTTGCTGCTCTTCACTGTCCCCGTGCACCCTATCCACAGGCACAACAGCACTGGGGATCTGTGCTTGCCCAGGAACGGTACACCTCACGGTGTTCGTTCTCAGCAGAGCCTCTTACAGAAAAGGCAAACGTCCGGCTCCTTGTCCCACAAGGAAGGTGCCAGCCCTGAAAGCTCTTGCTGCTCTTCACTGTTCCCGTGCACCCTATCCACAGGCACAACAGCACTGGGGATCTGTGCTTGCCCACAGGCTGCACATCTCACGGCGCTTGTACTCGGCAGACGCTCCTTTCGAAAAGACAAACGTCCGGCTCCTTGTCCCACAAGGAAGGTGCCAGCCCTGAAAGCTCTTGCTGCTCTTCACTGTCCCCGTGCAGCCTATGCACAGGCACAACAGCACTGGGGATCTGTGCTTAGACAGGAACGGTACACCTCACGGTGTTCGTTCTCAGCAGAGCCTCTTTCCGAAAAGGCAAACGTCCGGCTCCTTGTCCCACAAGGAAGGTGCCAGCCCTGAAAGCTCTTGCTGCTCTTCACTGTCCCCGTGCAGCCTATGCACAGGCACAACAGCACTGGGGATCTGTGCTTGCCCACAGGCTGCACATCTCACGGCGCTTGTACTCGGCAGACGCTCCTTCCGAAAAGGCAAACGTCCGGCTCCTTGTCCCACAAGGAAGGTGCCAGCCCTGAAAGCTCTTGCTGCTCTTCACTTTTCCCGTGCAGCCTATGCACAGGCACAACAGCACTGGGGATCTGTGCTTGCCCAGGAACGGTACACCTCACGGTGTTCGTTCTCAGCAGAGCCTCTTACCGAAAAGGCAAACGTCCGACTCCTTCTCCCACAAGGAAGGTGCCAGCCCTGAAAGCTCTTGCTGCTCTTCACTGTCCCCGTGCACCCTATCCACAGGCACAACAGCACTGGGGATCTGTGCTTGCCCACAGGCTGCACATCTCACGGCGCTTGTACTCGGCAGACGCTCCTTTCGAAAAGGCAAACGTCCGGCTCCTTGTCCCACAAGGAAGGTGCCAGCCCTGAAAGCTCTTGCTGCTCTTCACTGTCCCCGTGCACCCTATCCACAGGCACAACAGCACTGGGGATCTGTGCTTAGACAGGAACGGTACACCTCACGGTGTTCGTTCTCAGCAGAGCCTCTTTCCGAAAAGGCAAACGTCCGGCTCCTTGTCCCACAAGGAAGGTGCCAGCCCTGAAAGCTCTTGCTGCTCTTCACTGTCCCCGTGCAGCCTATGCACAGGCACAACAGCACTGGGGATCTGTGCTTGCCCACAGGCTGCACATCTCACAGCGCCTGTACTCAGCAGAGCCTCTTTCCGAAAAGGCAAACGTCCGGCTCCTTGTCCCACAAGGAAGGTGCCAGCCCTGAAAGCTCTTGCTGCTCTTCACTGTCCCCGTGCAGCCTATGCACAGGCACAACAGCACTGGGGATCTGTGCTTAGACAGGAACGGTACACCTCACGGTGTTCGTTCTCAGCTGAGCCTCTTACCGAAAAGGCAAACGTCCGGCTCCTTGTCCCACAAGGAAGGTGCCAGCCCTGAAAGCTCTTGCTGCTCTTCACTGTCCCCGTGCAGCCTATGCACAGGCACAACAGCACTGGGGATCTGTGCTTGCCCACAGGCTGCACATCTCACGGCGCTTGTACTCGGCAGACGCTCCTTCCGAAAAGGCAAAAGTCCGGCTCCTTGTCCCACAAGGAAGGTGCCAGCCCTGAAAGCTCTTGCTGCTCTTCACTGTTCCCGTGCAGCCTATGCACAGGCACAACAGCACTGGGGATCTGTGCTTAGACAGGAACGGTACACCTCACGGTGTTCGTTCTCAGCAGAGCCTCTTTCCGAAAAGGCAAACGTCCGGCTCCTTGTCCCACAAGGAAGGTGCCAGCCCTGAAAGCTCTTCCTGCTCTTCACTGTCCCCGTGCACCCTATCCACAGGCACAACAGCACTGGGGATCTGTGCTTGCCCAGGAACGGTACACCTCACGGTGTTCGTTCTCAGCAGAGCCTCTTACCGAAAAGGCAAACGTCCGGCTCCTTGTCCCACAAGGAAGGTGCCAGCCCTGAAAGCTCTTGCTGCTCTTCACTGTCCCCGTGCACCCTATCCACAGGCACAACAGCACTGGGGATCTGTGCTTGCCCACAGGCTGCACATCTCACGGCGCTTGTACTCGGCAGACGCTCCTTTCGAAAAGGCAAACGTCCGGCTCCTTGTCCCACAAGGAAGGTGCCAGCCCTGAAAGCTCTTGCTGCTCTTCACTGTCCCCATGCACCCTATCCACAGGCACAACAGCACTGGGGATCTGTGCTTAGACAGGAACGGTACACCTCACGGTGTTCGTTCTCAGCAGAGCCTCTTACCGAAAAGGCAAACGTCCGGCTCCTTGTCCCACAAGGAAGGTGCCAGCCCTGAAAGCTCTTGCTGCTCTTCACTGTCCCCGTGCACCCTATCCACAGGCACAACAGCACTGGGGATCTGTGCTTGCCCAGGAACGGTACACCTCACGGTGTTCGTTCTCAGCAGAGCCTCTTACAGAAAAGGCAAACGTCCGGCTCCTTGTCCCACAAGGAAGGTGCCAGCCCTGAAAGCTCTTGCTGCTCTTCACTGTTCCCGTGCACCCTATCCACAGGCACAACAGCACTGGGGATCTGTGCTTGCCCACAGGCTGCACATCTCACGGCGCTTGTACTCGGCAGACGCTCCTTTCGAAAAGACAAACGTCCGGCTCCTTGTCCCACAAGGAAGGTGCCAGCCCTGAAAGCTCTTGCTGCTCTTCACTGTCCCCGTGCAGCCTATGCACAGGCACAACAGCACTGGGGATCTGTGCTTAGACAGGAACGGTACACCTCACGGTGTTCGTTCTCAGCAGAGCCTCTTTCCGAAAAGGCAAACGTCCGGCTCCTTGTCCCACAAGGAAGGTGCCAGCCCTGAAAGCTCTTGCTGCTCTTCACTGTCCCCGTGCAGCCTATGCACAGGCACAACAGCACTGGGGATCTGTGCTTGCCCACAGGCTGCACATCTCACGGCGCTTGTACTCGGCAGACGCTCCTTCCGAAAAGGCAAACGTCCGGCTCCTTGTCCCACAAGGAAGGTGCCAGCCCTGAAAGCTCTTGCTGCTCTTCACTTTTCCCGTGCAGCCTATGCACAGGCACAACAGCACTGGGGATCTGTGCTTAGACAGGAACGGTACACCTCACGGTGTTCGTTCTCAGCAGAGCCTCTTTCCGAAAAGGCAAACGTCCGACTCCTTCTCCCACAAGGAAGGTGCCAGCCCTGAAAGCTCTTGCTGCTCTTCACTGTCCCCGTGCACCCTATCCACAGGCACAACAGCACTGGGGATCTGTGCTTGCCCACAGGCTGCACATCTCACGGCGCTTGTACTCGGCAGACGCTCCTTTCGAAAAGGCAAACGTCCGGCTCCTTGTCCCACAAGGAAGGTGCCAGCCCTGAAAGCTCTTGCTGCTCTTCACTGTCCCCGTGCACCCTATCCACAGGCACAACAGCACTGGGGATCTGTGCTTAGACAGGAACGGTACACCTCACGGTGTTCGTTCTCAGCAGAGCCTCTTTCCGAAAAGGCAAACGTCCGGCTCCTTGTCCCACAAGGAAGGTGCCAGCCCTGAAAGCTCTTGCTGCTCTTCACTGTCCCCGTGCAGCCTATGCACAGGCACAACAGCACTGGGGATCTGTGCTTGCCCACAGGCTGCACATCTCACAGCGCCTGTACTCAGCAGAGCCTCTTTCCGAAAAGGCAAACGTCCGGCTCCTTGTCCCACAAGGAAGGTGCCAGCCCTGAAAGCTCTTGCTGCTCTTCACTGTCCCCGTGCAGCCTATGCACAGGCACAACAGCACTGGGGATCTGTGCTTAGACAGGAACGGTACACCTCACGGTGTTCGTTCTCAGCTGAGCCTCTTACCGAAAAGGCAAACGTCCGGCTCCTTGTCCCACAAGGAAGGTGCCAGCCCTGAAAGCTCTTGCTGCTCTTCACTGTCCCCGTGCAGCCTATGCACAGGCACAACAGCACTGGGGATCTGTGCTTGCCCACAGGCTGCACATCTCACGGCGCTTGTACTCGGCAGACGCTCCTTCCGAAAAGGCAAAAGTCCGGCTCCTTGTCCCACAAGGAAGGTGCCAGCCCTGAAAGCTCTTGCTGCTCTTCACTGTTCCCGTGCAGCCTATGCACAGGCACAACAGCACTGGGGATCTGTGCTTAGACAGGAACGGTACACCTCACGGTGTTCGTTCTCAGCAGAGCCTCTTTCCGAAAAGGCAAACGTCCGGCTCCTTGTCCCACAAGGAAGGTGCCAGCCCTGAAAGCTCTTCCTGCTCTTCACTGTCCCCGTGCACCCTATCCACAGGCACAACAGCACTGGGGATCTGTGCTTGCCCAGGAACGGTACACCTCACGGTGTTCGTTCTCAGCAGAGCCTCTTACCGAAAAGGCAAACGTCCGGCTCCTTGTCCCACAAGGAAGGTGCCAGCCCTGAAAGCTCTTGCTGCTCTTCACTGTCCCCGTGCACCCTATCCACAGGCACAACAGCACTGGGGATCTGTGCTTGCCCACAGGCTGCACATCTCACGGCGCTTGTACTCGGCAGACGCTCCTTCCGAAAAGGCAAACGTCCGGCTCCTTGTCCCACAAGGAAGGTGCCAGCCCTGAAAGCTCTTGCTGCTCTTCACTGTCCCCGTGCAACCTATCCACAGGCACAACAGCACTGGGGATCTGTGCTTGCCCACAGGCTGCACATCTCATGGCGCTTGTACTCGGCAGACGCTCCTTTCGAAAAGGCAAACGTCCGGCTCCTTGTCCCACAAGGAAGGTGCCAGCCCTGAAAGCTCTTGCTGCTCTTCACTGTCCCCGTGCACCCTATCCACAGGCACAACAGCACTGGGGATCTGTGCTTGCCCAGGAACGGTACACCTCACGGTGTTCGTTCTCAGCAGAGCCTCTTACCGAAAAGGCAAACGTCCGGCTCCTTGTCCCACAAGGAAGGTGCCAGCCCTGAAAGCTCTTGCTGCTCTTCACTGTCCCCATGCACCCTATCCACAGGCACAACAGCACTGGGGATCTGTGCTTAGACAGGAACGGTACACCTCACGGTGTTCGTTCTCAGCAGAGCCTCTTACCGAAAAGGCAAACGTCCGGCTCCTTGTCCCACAAGGAAGGTGCCAGCCCTGAAAGCTCTTGCTGCTCTTCACTGTCCCCGTGCAGCCTATGCACAGGCACAACAGCACTGGGGATCTGTGCTTGCCCACAGGCTGCACATCTCATGGCGCTTGTACTCGGCAGACGCTCCTTTCGAAAAGGCAAACGTCCGGCTCCTTGTCCCACAAGGAAGGTGCCAGCCCTGAAAGCTCTTGCTGCTCTTCACTGTCCCCGTGCACCCTATCCACAGGCACAACAGCACTGGGGATCTGTGCTTGCCCAGGAACGGTACACCTCACGGTGTTCGTTCTCAGCAGAGCCTCTTACCGAAAAGGCAAACGTCCGGCTCCTTGTCCCACAAGGAAGGTGCCAGCCCTGAAAGCTCTTGCTGCTCTTCACTGTCCCCGTGCACCCTATCCACAGGCACAACAGCACTGGGGATCTGTGCTTGCCCACAGGCTGCACATCTCACGGCGCTTGTACTCGGCAGACGCTCCTTCCGAAAAGGCAAACGTCCGGCTCCTTGTCCCACAAGGAAGGTGCCAGCCCTGAAAGCTCTTGCTGCTCTTCACTGTCCCCGTGCAACCTATCCACAGGCACAACAGCACTGGGGATCTGTGCTTGCCCAGGAACGGTACAACTCACGGTGTTCGTTCTCGGCATTGCAATTTTCCGAAAAGGCAAACGTCCGGCTCCTTGTCCCACAAGGAAGGTGCCAGCCCTGAAAGCTCTTGCTGCTCTTCACTGTCCCCGTGCAGCCTATCCACAGGCACAACAGCACTGGGGATCTGTGCTTGCCCAGGAAGGATACACCTCACGGTGTTCGTTCTCAGCAGAGCCTCTTACCGAAAAGGCAAACGTCTGGCTCCTTGTCCCACAAGGAAGGTGCCAGCCCTGAAAGCTCTTGCTGCTCTTCACTGTCCCCGTGCACCCTATCCACAGGCACAACAGCACTGGGGATCTTTGCTTGCCCAGGAACGGTACACCTCACGGTGTTCGTTCTCAGCAGAGCCTCTTACAGAAAAGGCAAACGTCCGGCTCCTTGTCCCACAAGGAAGGTGCCAGCCCTGAAAGCTCTTGCTGCTCTTCACTGTTCCCGTGCACCCTATCCACAGGCACAACAGCACTGGGGATCTGTGCTTGCCCACAGGCTGCACATCTCACGGCGCTTGTACTCGGCAGACGCTCCTTTCGAAAAGACAAACGTCCGGCTCCTTGTCCCACAAGGAAGGTGCCAGCCCTGAAAGCTCTTGCTGCTCTTCACTGTCCCCGTGCAGCCTATGCACAGGCACAACAGCACTGGGGATCTGTGCTTAGACAGGAACGGTACACCTCACGGTGTTCGTTCTCAGCAGAGCCTCTTTCCGAAAAGGCAAACGTCCGGCTCCTTGTCCCACAAGGAAGGTGCCAGCCCTGAAAGCTCTTGCTGCTCTTCACTGTCCCCGTGCAGCCTATGCACAGGCACAACAGCACTGGGGATCTGTGCTTGCCCACAGGCTGCACATCTCACGGCGCTTGTACTCGGCAGACGCTCCTTCCGAAAAGGCAAACGTCCGGCTCCTTGTCCCACAAGGAAGGTGCCAGCCCTGAAAGCTCTTGCTGCTCTTCACTTTTCCCGTGCAGCCTATGCACAGGCACAACAGCACTGGGGATCTGTGCTTGCCCAGGAACGGTACACCTCACGGTGTTCGTTCTCAGCAGAGCCTCTTACCGAAAAGGCAAACGTCCGACTCCTTCTCCCACAAGGAAGGTGCCAGCCCTGAAAGCTCTTGCTGCTCTTCACTGTCCCCGTGCACCCTATCCACAGGCACAACAGCACTGGGGATCTGTGCTTGCCCACAGGCTGCACATCTCACGGCGCTTGTACTCGGCAGACGCTCCTTTCGAAAAGGCAAACGTCCGGCTCCTTGTCCCACAAGGAAGGTGCCAGCCCTGAAAGCTCTTGCTGCTCTTCACTGTCCCCGTGCACCCTATCCACAGGCACAACAGCACTGGGGATCTGTGCTTAGACAGGAACGGTACACCTCACGGTGTTCGTTCTCAGCAGAGCCTCTTTCCGAAAAGGCAAACGTCCGGCTCCTTGTCCCACAAGGAAGGTGCCAGCCCTGAAAGCTCTTGCTGCTCTTCACTGTCCCCGTGCAGCCTATGCACAGGCACAACAGCACTGGGGATCTGTGCTTGCCCACAGGCTGCACATCTCACAGCGCCTGTACTCGGCAGACGCTCCTTCCGAAAAGGCAAACGTCCGGCTCCTTGTCCCACAAGGAAGGTGCCAGCCCTGAAAGCTCTTGCTGCTCTTCACTGTCCCCGTGCACCCTATCCACAGGCACAACAGCACTGGGGATCTGTGCTTAGACAGGAACGGTACACCTCACGGTGTTCGTTCTCAGCAGAGCCTCTTACCGAAAAGGCAAACGTCCGGCTCCTTGTCCCACAAGGAAGGTGCCAGCCATGAAAGCTCTTGCTGCTCTTCACTGTCCCCGTGCACCCTATCCACAGGCACAACATCACTGGGGATCTGTGCTTAGACAGGAACGGTACACCTCACGGTGTTCGTTCTCAGCAGAGCCTCTTTCCGAAAAGGCAAATGTCCGGCTCCTTGTCCCACAAGGAAGGTGCCAGCCATGAAAGCTCTTGCTGCTCTTCACTGTCCCCGTGCAGCCTATGCACAGGCACAACAGCACTGGGGATCTGTGCTTGCCCACAGGCTGCACATCTCAAGGCGCTTGTACTCGGCAGACGCTCCTTCCGAAAAGGCAAACGTCCGGCTCCTTGTCCCACAAGGAAGGTGCCAGCCCTGAAAGCTCTTGCTGCTCTTCACTGTTCCCGTGCAGCCTATGCACAGGCACAACAGCACTGGGGATCTGTGCTTAGACAGGAACAGTACACCTCACGGTGTTCGTTCTCAGCAGAGCCTCTTTCCGAAAAGGCAAACGTCCGGCTCCTTGTCCCACAAGGAAGGTGCCAGCCCTGAAAGCTCTTCCTGCTCTTCACTGTCCCCGTGCACCCTATCCACAGGCACAACAGCACTGGGGATCTGTGCTTGCCCAGGAACGGTACACCTCACGGTGTTCGTTCTCAGCAGAGCCTCTTACCGAAAAGGCAAACGTCCGGCTCCTTGTCCCACAAGGAAGGTGCCAGCCCTGAAAGCTCTTGCTGCTCTTCACTGTCCCCGTGCACCCTATCCACAGGCACAACAGCACTGGGGATCTGTACTTAGACAGGAACGGTACACCTCACGGTGTTCGTTATCGGCATTGCAATTTTCCGAAAAGGCAAACGTCCGGCTCCTTGTCCCACAAGGAAGGTGCCAGCCCTGAAAGCTCTTGCTGCTCTTCACTGTCCCCGTGCACCCTATCCACAGGCACAACAGCACTGGGGATCTGTGCTTAGACAGGAACGGTACACCTCACGGTGTTCGTTCTCAGCAGAGCCTCTTACCGAAAAGGCAAACGTCCGGCTCCTTGTCCCACAAGGAAGGTGCCAGCCATGAAAGCTCTTGCTGCTCTTCACTGTCCCCGTGCACCCTATCCACAGGCACAACAGCACTGGGGATCTGTGCTTGCCCACAGGCTGCACATCTCACGGCGCTTGTACTCGGCAGACGCTCCTTCCGAAAAGGCAAACGTCCGGCTCCTTGTCCCACAAGGAAGGTGCCAGCCCTGAAAGCTCTTGCTGCTCTTCACTGTCCCCGTGCACCCTATCCACAGGCACAACAGCACTGGGGATCTGTGCTTGCCCAGGAACGGTACAACTCACGGTGTTCGTTCTCGGCATTGCAATTTTCCGAAAAGGCAAACGTCCGGCTCCTTGTCCCACAAGGAAGGTGCCAGCCCTGAAAGCTCTTGCTGCTCTTCACTGTCCCCGTGCACCCTATCCACAGGCACAACAGCACTGGGGATCTGTGCTTGCCCACAGGCTGCACATCTCACGGCGCTTGTACTCGGCAGACGCTCCTTTCGAAAAGGCAAACGTCCGGCTCCTTGTCCCACAAGGAAGGTGCCAGCCCTGAAAGCTCTTGCTGCTCTTCACTGTCCCCGTGCACCCTATGCACAGGCACAACAGCACTGGGGATCTGTGCTTAGACAGGAACGGTACACCTCACGGTGTTCGTTCTCAGCAGAGCCTCTTACCGAAAAGGCAAACGTCCGGCTCCTTGTCCCACAAGGAAGGTGCCAGCCATGAAAGCTCTTGCTGCTCTTCACTGTCCCCGTGCACCCTATCCACAGGCACAACATCACTGGGGATCTGTGCTTAGACAGGAACGGTACACCTCACGGTGTTCGTTCTCAGCAGAGCCTCTTTCCAAAAAGGCAAACGTCCGGCTCCTTGTCCCACAAGGAAGGTGCCAGCCATGAAAGCTCTTGCTGCTCTTCACTGTCCCCGTGCAGCCTATGCACAGGCACAACAGCACAGGGGATCTGTGCTTGCCCACAGGCTGCACATCTCACGGCGCTTGTACTCGGAAGAAGATCCTTCCGAAAAGGCAAACGTCCGGCTCCTTGTCCCACAAGGAAGGTGCCAGCCATGAAAGCTCTTGCTGCTCTTCACTGTTCCCGTGCAGCCTATGCACAGGCACAACAGCACTGGGGATCTGTGCTTAGACAGGAACGGTACACCTCACGGTGTTCGTTCTCAGCAGAGCCTCTTTCCGAAAAGGCAAACGTCCGGCTCCTTGTCCCACAAGGAAGGTGCCAGCCCTGAAAGCTCTTGCTGCTCTTCACTGTCCCCGTGCACCCTATCCACAGGCACAACAGCACTGGGGATCTGTGCTTGCCCACAGGCTGCACATCTCACGGCGCTTGTACTCGGCAGACGCTCCTTCCGAAAAGGCAAACGTCGGCTCCTTGTCCCACAAGGAAGGTGCCAGCCCTGAAAGCTCTTGCTGCTCTTCACTGTCCCCGTGCACCCTATCCACAGGCACAACAGCACTGGGGATCTGTGCTTAGACAGGAACGGTACACCTCACGGTGTTCGTTCTCGGCATTGCAATTTTCCGAAAAGGCAAACGTCCGGCTCCTTGTCCCACAAGGAAGGTGCCAGCCCTGAAAGCTCTTGCTGCTCTTCACTGTCCCCGGGCACCCTATCCACAGGCACAACAACACTGGGGATCTGTACTTAGACAGGAACGGTACACCTCACTGTGTTCGTTCTCGGCATTGCAATTTTCCGAAAAGGCAAACGTCCGGCTCCTTGTCCCACAAGGAAGGTGCCAGCCCTGAAAGCTCTTGCTGCTCTTCACTGTCCCCGTGCACCCTATCCACAGGCACAACAGCACTGGGGATCTGTGCTTGCCCAGGAACGATACACCTCACGGTGTTCGTTCTCAGCAGAGCCTCTTACCGAAAAGGCAAACGTCCGGCTCCTTGTCCCACAAGGAAGGTGCCAGCCCTGAAAGCTCTTGCTGCTCTTCACTGTCCCCGTGCACCCTATCCACAGGCACAACAGCTTTGGGAATCTGTACTTAGACAGGAACGGTACACCTCACGGTATTCGTTCTCAGCAGAGCCTCTTACAGAAAAGGCAAACGTCCGGCTCCTTGTCCCACAAGGAAGGTGCCAGCCCTGAAAGCTCTTGCTGCTCTTCACTGTTCCCGTGCAGCCTATGCACAGGCACAACAGCACTGGGGATCTGTGCTTGCCCAGGAACGGTACACCTCACGGTGTTCGTTCTCAGCAGAGCCTCTTACCGAAAAGGCAAACGTCCGACTCCTTCTCCCACAAGGAAGGTGCCAGCCCTGAAAGCTCTTGCTGCTCTTCACTGTCCCCGTGCACCCTATCCACAGGCACAACAGCACTGGGGATCTGTGCTTGCCCACAGGCTGCACATCTCACGGCGCTTGTACTCGGCAGACGCTCCTTCCGAAAAGGCAAACGTCCGGCTCCTTGTCCCACAAGGAAGGTGCCAGCCCTGAAAGCTCTTGCTGCTCTTCACTGTCCCCGTGCACCCTATCCACAGGCACAACAGCACTGGGGATCTGTGCTTAGACAGGAACGGTACACCTCACGGTGTTCGTTCTCAGCAGAGCCTCTTACCGAAAAGGCAAACGTCCGGCTCCTTGTCCCACAAGGAAGGTGCCAGCCCTGAAAGCTCTTGCTGCTCTTCACTGTCCCCGTGCAGCCTATGCACAGGCACAACAGCACTGGGGATCTGTGCTTGCCCAGGAACGGTACACCTCACGGTGTTCGTTCTCGGCATTGCAATTTTCCGAAAAGGCAAATGTCCGGCTCCTTGTCCCACAAGGAAGGTGCCAGCCCAGAAAGCTCTTGCTGCTCTTCACTGTCCCCGTGCAGCCTATGCACAGGCACAACAGCACTGGGGATCTGTGCTTAGACAGGAACGGTACACCTCACGGTGTTCGTTCTCAGCAGAGCCTCTTACCGAAAAGGCAAACGTCCGGCTCCTTGTCCCACAAGGAAGGTGCCAGCCCTGAAAGCTCTTGCTGCTTTTCACTGTCCCCGTGCACACTATCCACAGGCACAACAGCTTTGGGAATCTGTACTTAGACAGGAACGGTACACCTCACGGTGTTCGTTCTCAGCAGAGCCTCTTTCCGAAAAGGCAAACGTCCGGCTCCTTGTCCCACAAGGAAGGTGCCAGCCCTGAAAGCTCTTGCTGCTCTTCACTGTCCCCGTGCACCCTATCCACAGGCACAACAGCACTGGGGATCTGTGCTTGCCCACAGGCTGCACATCTCACGGTGTTCGTTCTCAGCAGAGCCTCTTACCGAAAAGGCAAACGTCCGGCTCCTTGTCCCACAAGGAAGGTGCCAGCCCTGAAAGCTCTTGCTGCTCTTCACTGTCCCCGTGCACCCTATCCACAGGCACAACATCACTGGGGATCTGTGCTTAGACAGGAACGGTACACCTCACGGTGTTCGTTCTCAGCAGAGCCTCTTTCCGAAAAGGCAAACGTCCGGCTCCTTGTCCCACAAGGAAGGTGCCAGCCCTGAAAGCTCTTGCTGCTCTTCACTGTCCCCGTGCACCCTATCCACAGGCACAACAGCACTGGGGATCTGTGCTTGCCCAGGAACGGTACACCTCACGGTGTTCGTTCTCAGCAGAGCCTCTTACCGAAAAGGCAAACGTCCGGCTCCTTGTCCCACAAGGAAGGTGCCAGCCCTGAAAGCTCTTGCTGCTCTTCACTGTCCCCGGGCACCCTATCCACAGGCACAACAGCACTGGGGATCTGTGCTTGCCCACAGGCTGCACATCTCACGGCGCTTGTACTCGGCAGACGCTCCTTTCGAAAAGGCAAACGTCCGGCTCCTTGTCCCACAAGGAAGGTGCCAGCCCTGAAAGCTCTTGCTGCTCTTCACTGTCCCCGTGCACCCTATCCACAGGCACAACAGCACTGGGGATCTGTGCTTAGACAGGAACGGTACACCTCACGGTGTTCGTTCTCAGCAGAGCCTATTACCGAAAAGGCAAACATCCGGCTCCTTGTCCCACAAGGAAGGTGCCAGCCCTGAAAGCTCTTGCTGCTCTTCACTGTCCCCGTGCACCCTATCCACAGGCACAACAGCACTGGGGATCTGTGCTTGCCCAGGAACGGTACACCTCACGGTGTTCGTTCTCAGCAGAGCCTCTTACCGAAAAGGCAAACGTCCGGCTCCTTGTCCCACAAGGAAGGTGCCAGCCCTGAAAGCTCTTGCTGCTCTTCACTGTCCCCGGGCACCCTATCCACAGGCACAACAGCACTGGGGATCTGTGCTTGCCCACAGGCTGCACATCTCACGGCGCTTGTATTCGGCAGACGCTCCTTCCGAAAAGGCAAACGTCCGGCTCCTTGTCCCACAAGGAAGGTGCCAGCCCTGAAAGCTCTTGCTGCTCTTCACTGTTCCCGTGCAGCCTATGCACAGGCACAACAGCACTGGGGATCTGTGCTTGCCCAGGAACAGTACACCTCACGGTGTTCGTTCTCAGCAGAGCCTCTTACCGAAAAGGCAAACGTCCGACTCCTTGTCCCACAAGGAAGGTGCCAGCCCTGAAAGCTCTTGCTGCTCTTCACTGTCCCCGTGCACCCTATCCACAGGCACAACAGCACTGGGGATCTGTGCTTGCCCACAGGCTGCACATCTCACGGCGCTTGTACTCGGCAGACGCTCCTTCCGAAAAGGCAAACGTCCGGCTCCTTGTCCCACAAGGAAGGTGCCAGCCCTGAAAGCTCTTGCTGCTCTTCACTGTCCCCGTGCACCCTATCCACAGGCACAACAGCACTGGGGATCTGTGCTTAGACAGGAACGGTACACCTCACGGTGTTCGTTCTCAGCAGAGCCTCTTACCGAAAAGGCAAACGTCCGGCTCCTTGTCCCACAAGGAAGGTGCCAGCCCTGAAAGCTCTTGCTGCTCTTCACTGTCCCCGTGCACCCTATGCACAGGCACAACAGCACTGGGGATCTGTGCTTGCCCAGGAACGGTACACCTCACGGTGTTCGTTCTCGGCATTGCAATTTTCCGAAAAGGCAAATGTCCGGCTCCTTGTCCCACAAGGAAGGTGCCAGCCCAGAAAGCTCTTGCTGCTCTTCACTGTCCCCGTGCAGCCTATGCACAGGCACAACAGCACTGGGGATCTGTGCTTGCCCACAGGCTGCACATCTCACGGCGCTTGTACTCGGCAGACGCTCCTTTCGAAAAGGCAAACGTCCGGCTCCTTGTCCCACAAGGAAGGTGCCAGCCCTGAAAGCTCTTGCTGCTCTTCACTGTCCCCGTGCACCCTATGCACAGGCACAACAGCACTGGGGATCTGTGCTTAGACAGGAACGGTACACCTCACGGTGTTCGTTCTCAGCAGAGCCTCTTACCGAAAAGGCAAACGTCCGGCTCCTTGTCCCACAAGGAAGGTGCCAGCCCTGAAAGCTCTTGCTGCTCTTCACTGTCCCCGTGCAGCCTGTGCACAGGCACAACAGCACTGGGGATCTGTGCTTTCCCACAGGCTGCACATCTCACGGCGCTTGTACTCGGCAGACGCTCCTTCCGAAAAGGCAAACGTCCGGCTCCTTGTCCCACAAGGAAGGTGCCAGCCCTGAAAGCTCTTGCTGCTCTTCACTGTCCCCGTGCACCCTATCCACAGGCACAACAGCACTGGGGATCTGTGCTTAGACAGGAACGGTACACCTCACGGTGTTCGTTCTCAGCAGAGCCTCTTTCCGAAAAGGCAAACGTCCGGCTCCTTGTCCCACAAGGAAGGTGCCAGCCCTGAAAGCTCTTGCTGCTCTTCACTGTCCCCGTGCACCCTATCCACAGGCACAACAGCACTGGGGATCTGTGCTTGCCCACAGGCTGCACATCTCACGGCGCTTGTACTCGGCAGACGCTCCTTCCGAAAAGGCAAACGTCCGGCTCCTTGTCCCACAAGGAAGGTGCCAGCCCTGAAAGCTCTTGCTGCTCTTCACTGTTCCCGTGCAGCCTATGCACAGGCACAACAGCACTGGGGATCTGTGCTTGCCCAGGAACGGTACACCTCACGGTGTTCGTTCTCAGCAGAGCCTCTTACCGAAAAGGCAAACGTCCGGCTCCTTGTCCCACAAGGAAGGTGCCAGCCATGAAAGCTCTTGCTGCTCTTCACTGTCCCCGTGCACCCTATCCACAGGCACAACAGCACTGGGGATCTGTGCTTGCCCACAGGCTGCACATCTCACGGCGATTGTACTCGGCAGACGCTCCTTCCGAAAAGGCAAACGTCCGGCTCCTTGTCCCACAAGGAAGGTGCCAGCCCTGAAAGCTCTTGCTGCTCTTCACTGTCCCCGTGCACCCTATCCACAGGCACAACAGCACTGGGGATCTGTGCTTGCCCAGGAACGGTACACCTCACGGTGTTCGTTCTCAGCAGAGCCTCTTACCGAAAAGGCAAACATCCGGCTCCTTGTCCCACAAGGAAGGTGCCAGCCATGAAAGCTCTTGCTGCTCTTCACTGTCCCCATGCACCCTATCCACAGGCACAACAGCACTGGGGATCTGTGCTTAGACAGGAACGGTACACCTCACGGTGTTCGTTCTCAGCAGAGCCTCTTACCGAAAAGGCAAACGTCCGGCTCCTTGTCCCACAAGGAAGGTGCCAGCCCTGAAAGCTCTTGCTGCTCTTCACTGTCCCCGTGCAGCCTATGCACAGGCACAACAGCACTGGGGATCTGTGCTTAGACAGGAACGGTACACCTCACGGTGTTCGTTCTCAGCAGAGCCTCTTACCGAAAAGGCAAACGTCCGACTCCTTCTCCCACAAGGAAGGTGCCAGCCCTGAAAGCTCTTGCTGCTCTTCACTGTCCCCGTGCACCCTATCCACAGGCACAACAGCACTGGGGATCTGTGCTTGCCCACAGGCTGCACATCTCACGGCGCTTGTACTCGGCAGACGCTCCTTCCGAAAAGGCAAACGTCCGGCTCCTTGTCCCACAAGGAAGGTGCCAGCCCTGAAAGCTCTTGCTGCTCTTCACTGTCCCCGTGCACCCTATCCACAGGCACAACAGCACTGGGGATCTGTGCTTAGACAGGAACGGTACACCTCACGGTGTTCGTTCTCAGCAGAGCCTCTTTCCGAAAAGGCAAATGTCCGGCTCCTTGTCCCACAAGGAAGGTGCCAGCCCTGAAAGCTCTTGCTGCTCTTCACTGTCCCCGTGCACCCTATCCACAGGCACAACAGCACTGGGGATCTGTGCTTGCCCACAGGCTGCACATCTCACGGCGATTGTACTCGGCAGACGCTCCTTCCGAAAAGGCAAACGTCGGCTCCTTGTCCCACAAGGAAGGTGCCAGCCCTGAAAGCTCTTGCTGCTCTTCACTGTTCCCGTGCAGCCTATGCACAGGCACAACAGCACTGGGGATCTGTGCTTGCCCAGGAACGGTACACCTCACGGTGTTCGTTCTCAGCAGAGCCTCTTACCGAAAAGGCAAACATCCGGCTCCTTGTCCCACAAGGAAGGTGCCAGCCCTGAAAGCTCTTGCTGCTCTTCACTGTCCCCGTGCACCCTATCCACAGGCACAACAGCACTGGGGATCTGTGCTTGCCCACAGGCTGCACATCTCACGGTGCTTGTACTCGGCAGACGCTCCTTCCGAAAAGGCAAACGTCGGCTCCTTGTCCCACAAGGAAGGTGCCAGCCCTGAAAGCTCTTGCTGCTCTTCACTGTTCCCGTGCAGCCTATGCACAGGCACAACAGCACTGGGGATCTGTGCTTAGACAGGAACGGTACACCTCACGGTGTTCGTTCTCAGCAGAGCCTCTTTCCGAAAAGGCAAACGTCCGGCTCCTTGTCCCACAAGGAAGGTGCCAGCCCTGAAAGCTCTTGCTGCTCTTCACTGTCCCCGTGCAGCCTATGCACAGGCACAACAGCACTGGGGATCTGTGCTTGCCCACAGGCTGCACATCTCACAGCGCTTGTACTCAGCAGAGCCTCTTTCCGAAAAGGCAAACGTCCGGCTCCTTGTCCCACAAGGAAGGTGCCAGCCCTGAAAGCTCTTGCTGCTTTTCACTGTCCCCGGGCACCCTATCCACAGGCACAACAGCACTGGGGATCTGTGCTTGCCCACAGGCTGCACATCTCACGGCGCTTGTACTCGGCAGACGCTCCTTCCGAAAAGGCAAACGTCCGGCTCCTTGTCCCACAAGGAAGGTGCCAGCCCTGAAAGCTCTTGCTGCTCTTCACTGTTCCCGTGCAGCCTATGCACAGGCACAACAGCACTGGGGATCTGTGCTTAGACAGGAACGGTACACCTCACGGTGTTCGTTCTCAGCAGAGCCTCTTACCGAAAAGGCAAACGTCCGACTCCTTCTCCCACAAGGAAGGTGCCAGCCCTGAAAGCTCTTGCTGCTCTTCACTGTCCCCGTGCAGCCTATGCACAGGCACAACAGCACTGGGGATCTGTGCTTGCCCACAGGCTGCACATCTCACGGCGCTTGTACTCGGCAGACGCTCCTTTCGAAAAGGCAAACGTCCGGCTCCTTGTCCCACAAGGAAGGTGCCAGCCCTGAAAGCTCTTGCTGCTCTTCACTGTCCCCGTGCACCCTATGCACAGGCACAACAGCACTGGGGATCTGTGCTTAGACAGGAACGGTACACCTCACGGTGTTCGTTCTCAGCAGAGCCTCTTTCCGAAAAGGCAAACGTCCGGCTCCTTGTCCCACAAGGAAGGTGCCAGCCCTGAAAGCTCTTGCTGCTCTTCACTGTCCCCGTGCAGCCTATGCACAGGCACAACAGCACTGGGGATCTGTGCTTGCCCACAGGCTGCACATCTCACGGCGCTTGTACTCGGCAGACGCTCCTTCCGAAAAGGCAAACGTCCGGCTCCTTGTCCCACAAGGAAGGTGCCAGCCCTGAAAGCTCTTGCTGCTCTTCACTGTCCCCGTGCACCCTATCCACAGGCACAACAGCACTGGGGATCTGTGCTTAGACAGGAACGGTACACCTCACGGTGTTCGTTCTCAGCAGAGCCTCTTTCCGAAAAGGCAAACGTCCGGCTCCTTGTCCCACAAGGAAGGTGCCAGCCCTGAAAGCTCTTGCTGCTCTTCACTGTCCCCGTGCACCCTATCCACAGGCACAACAGCACTGGGGATCTGTGCTTGCCCACAGGCTGCACATCTCACGGCGCTTGTACTCGGCAGACGCTCCTTCCGAAAAGGCAAACGTCCGGCTCCTTGTCCCACAAGGAAGGTGCCAGCCCTGAAAGCTCTTGCTGCTCTTCACTGTCCCCGTGCACCCTATCCACAGGCACAACAGCACTGGGGATCTGTGCTTAGACAGGAACGGTACACCTCACGGTGTTCGTTCTCAGCAGAGCCTCTTACCGAAAAGGCAAACGTCCGGCTCCTTGTCCCACAAGGAAGGTGCCAGCCCTGAAAGCTCTTGCTGCTCTTCACTGTCCCCGTGCACCCTATGCACAGGCACAACAGCACTGGGGATCTGTGCTTGCCCAGGAACGGTACACCTCACGGTGTTCGTTCTCGGCATTGCAATTTTCCGAAAAGGCAAATGTCCGGCTCCTTGTCCCACAAGGAAGGTGCCAGCCCAGAAAGCTCTTGCTGCTCTTCACTGTCCCCGTGCAGCCTATCCACAGGCACAACAGCACTGGGGATCTGTGCTTGCCCAGGAACGATACACCTCACGGTGTTCGTTCTCAGCAGAGCCTCTTACCGAAAAGGCAAACGTCCGGCTCCTTGTCCCACAAGGAAGGTGCCAGCCCTGAAAGCTCTTGCTGCTCTTCACTGTCCCCGTGCACCCTATGCACAGGCACAACAGCACTGGGGATCTGTGCTTAGACAGGAACGGTACACCTCACGGTGTTCGTTCTCAGCAGAGCCTCTTTCCGAAAAGGCAAACGTCCGGCTCCTTGTCCCACAAGGAAGGTGCCAGCCCTGAAAGCTCTTGCTGCTCTTCACTGTCCCCGTGCAGCCTATGCACAGGCACAACAGCACTGGGGATCTGTGCTTGCCCACAGGCTGCACATCTCACAGCGCTTGTACTCAGCAGAGCCTCTTTCCGAAAAGGCAAACGTCCGGCTCCTTGTCCCACAAGGAAGGTGCCAGCCCTGAAAGCTCTTGCTGCTTTTCACTGTCCCCGGGCACCCTATCCACAGGCACAACAGCACTGGGGATCTGTGCTTGCCCACAGGCTGCACATCTCACGGCGCTTGTACTCGGCAGACGCTCCTTCCGAAAAGGCAAACGTCCGGCTCCTTGTCCCACAAGGAAGGTGCCAGCCCTGAAAGCTCTTGCTGCTCTTCACTGTTCCCGTGCAGCCTATGCACAGGCACAACAGCACTGGGGATCTGTGCTTAGACAGGAACGGTACACCTCACGGTGTTCGTTCTCAGCAGAGCCTCTTACCGAAAAGGCAAACGTCCGACTCCTTCTCCCACAAGGAAGGTGCCAGCCCTGAAAGCTCTTGCTGCTCTTCACTGTCCCCGTGCAGCCTATGCACAGGCACAACAGCACTGGGGATCTGTGCTTGCCCACAGGCTGCACATCTCACGGCGCTTGTACTCGGCAGACGCTCCTTTCGAAAAGGCAAACGTCCGGCTCCTTGTCCCACAAGGAAGGTGCCAGCCCTGAAAGCTCTTGCTGCTCTTCACTGTCCCCGTGCACCCTATGCACAGGCACAACAGCACTGGGGATCTGTGCTTAGACAGGAACGGTACACCTCACGGTGTTCGTTCTCAGCAGAGCCTCTTACCGAAAAGGCAAACGTCCGGCTCCTTGTCCCACAAGGAAGGTGCCAGCCCTGAAAGCTCTTGCTGCTCTTCACTGTCCCCGTGCAGCCTATGCACAGGCACAACAGCACTGGGGATCTGTGCTTTCCCACAGGCTGCACATCTCACGGCGCTTGTACTCGGCAGACGCTCCTTCCGAAAAGGCAAACGTCCGGCTCCTTGTCCCACAAGGAAGGTGCCAGCCCTGAAAGCTCTTGCTGCTCTTCACTGTCCCCGTGCACCCTATCCACAGGCACAACAGCACTGGGGATCTGTGCTTAGACAGGAACGGTACACCTCACGGTGTTCGTTCTCAGCAGAGCCTCTTTCCGAAAAGGCAAACGTCCGGCTCCTTGTCCCACAAGGAAGGTGCCAGCCCTGAAAGCTCTTGCTGCTCTTCACTGTCCCCGTGCACCCTATCCACAGGCACAACAGCACTGGGGATCTGTGCTTGCCCACAGGCTGCACATCTCACGGCGCTTGTACTCGGCAGACGCTCCTTCCGAAAAGGCAAACGTCCGGCTCCTTGTCCCACAAGGAAGGTGCCAGCCCTGAAAGCTCTTGCTGCTCTTCACTGTTCCCGTGCAGCCTATGCACAGGCACAACAGCACTGGGGATCTGTGCTTGCCCAGGAACGGTACACCTCACGGTGTTCGTTCTCAGCAGAGCCTCTTACCGAAAAGGCAAACGTCCGGCTCCTTGTCCCACAAGGAAGGTGCCAGCCATGAAAGCTCTTGCTGCTCTTCACTGTCCCCGTGCACCCTATCCACAGGCACAACAGCACTGGGGATCTGTGCTTGCCCACAGGCTGCACATCTCACGGCGATTGTACTCGGCAGACGCTCCTTCCGAAAAGGCAAACGTCCGGCTCCTTGTCCCACAAGGAAGGTGCCAGCCCTGAAAGCTCTTGCTGCTCTTCACTGTTCCCGTGCAGCCTATGCACAGGCACAACAGCACTGGGGATCTGTGCTTAGACAGGAACGGTACACCTCACGGTGTTCGTTCTCAGCAGAGCCTCTTACCGAAAAGGCAAACGTCCGACTCCTTCTCCCACAAGGAAGGTGCCAGCCCTGAAAGCTCTTGCTGCTCTTCACTGTCCCCGTGCAGCCTATGCACAGGCACAACAGCACTGGGGATCTGTGCTTGCCCACAGGCTGCACATCTCACGGCGCTTGTACTCGGCAGACGCTCCTTTCGAAAAGGCAAACGTCCGGCTCCTTGTCCCACAAGGAAGGTGCCAGCCCTGAAAGCTCTTGCTGCTCTTCACTGTCCCCGTGCACCCTATGCACAGGCACAACAGCACTGGGGATCTGTGCTTAGACAGGAACGGTACACCTCACGGTGTTCGTTCTCAGCAGAGCCTCTTTCCGAAAAGGCAAACGTCCGGCTCCTTGTCCCACAAGGAAGGTGCCAGCCCTGAAAGCTCTTGCTGCTCTTCACTGTCCCCGTGCAGCCTATGCACAGGCACAACAGCACTGGGGATCTGTGCTTGCCCACAGGCTGCACATCTCACGGCGCTTGTACTCGGCAGACGCTCCTTCCGAAAAGGCAAACGTCCGGCTCCTTGTCCCACAAGGAAGGTGCCAGCCCTGAAAGCTCTTGCTGCTCTTCACTGTCCCCGTGCACCCTATCCACAGGCACAACAGCACTGGGGATCTGTGCTTAGACAGGAACGGTACACCTCACGGTGTTCGTTCTCAGCAGAGCCTCTTTCCGAAAAGGCAAACGTCCGGCTCCTTGTCCCACAAGGAAGGTGCCAGCCCTGAAAGCTCTTGCTGCTCTTCACTGTCCCCGTGCAGCCTATGCACAGGCACAACAGCACTGGGGATCTGTGCTTGCCCACAGGCTGCACATCTCACAGCGCTTGTACTCAGCAGAGCCTCTTTCCGAAAAGGCAAACGTCCGGCTCCTTGTCCCACAAGGAAGGTGCCAGCCCTGAAAGCTCTTGCTGCTTTTCACTGTCCCCGGGCACCCTATCCACAGGCACAACAGCACTGGGGATCTGTGCTTGCCCACAGGCTGCACATCTCACGGCGCTTGTACTCGGCAGACGCTCCTTCCGAAAAGGCAAACGTCCGGCTCCTTGTCCCACAAGGAAGGTGCCAGCCCTGAAAGCTCTTGCTGCTCTTCACTGTTCCCGTGCAGCCTATGCACAGGCACAACAGCACTGGGGATCTGTGCTTAGACAGGAACGGTACACCTCACGGTGTTCGTTCTCAGCAGAGCCTCTTACCGAAAAGGCAAACGTCCGACTCCTTCTCCCACAAGGAAGGTGCCAGCCCTGAAAGCTCTTGCTGCTCTTCACTGTCCCCGTGCAGCCTATGCACAGGCACAACAGCACTGGGGATCTGTGCTTGCCCACAGGCTGCACATCTCACGGCGCTTGTACTCGGCAGACGCTCCTTTCGAAAAGGCAAACGTCCGGCTCCTTGTCCCACAAGGAAGGTGCCAGCCCTGAAAGCTCTTGCTGCTCTTCACTGTCCCCGTGCACCCTATGCACAGGCACAACAGCACTGGGGATCTGTGCTTAGACAGGAACGGTACACCTCACGGTGTTCGTTCTCAGCAGAGCCTCTTACCGAAAAGGCAAACGTCCGGCTCCTTGTCCCACAAGGAAGGTGCCAGCCCTGAAAGCTCTTGCTGCTCTTCACTGTCCCCGTGCAGCCTATGCACAGGCACAACAGCACTGGGGATCTGTGCTTTCCCACAGGCTGCACATCTCACGGCGCTTGTACTCGGCAGACGCTCCTTCCGAAAAGGCAAACGTCCGGCTCCTTGTCCCACAAGGAAGGTGCCAGCCCTGAAAGCTCTTGCTGCTCTTCACTGTCCCCGTGCACCCTATCCACAGGCACAACAGCACTGGGGATCTGTGCTTAGACAGGAACGGTACACCTCACGGTGTTCGTTCTCAGCAGAGCCTCTTACAGAAAAGGCAAACGTCCGGCTCCTTGTCCCACAAGGAAGGTGCCAGCCCTGAAAGCTCTTGCTGCTCTTCACTGTCCCCGTGCACCCTATCCACAGGCACAACAGCACTGGGGATCTGTGCTTGCCCACAGGCTGCACATCTCACGGCGCTTGTACTCGGCAGACGCTCCTTCCGAAAAGGCAAACGTCCGGCTCCTTGTCCCACAAGGAAGGTGCCAGCCCTGAAAGCTCTTGCTGCTCTTCACTGTTCCCGTGCAGCCTATGCACAGGCACAACAGCACTGGGGATCTGTGCTTGCACAGGAACGGTACACCTCACGGTGTTCGTTCTCAGCAGAGCCTCTTACCGAAAAGGCAAACGTCCGGCTCCTTGTCCCACAAGGAAGGTGCCAGCCATGAAAGCTCTTGCTGCTCTTCACTGTCCCCGTGCACCCTATCCACAGGCACAACAGCACTGGGGATCTGTGCTTGCCCACAGGCTGCACATCTCACGGCGATTGTACTCGGCAGACGCTCCTTCCGAAAAGGCAAACGTCCGGCTCCTTGTCCCACAAGGAAGGTGCCAGCCCTGAAAGCTCTTGCTGCTCTTCACTGTTCCCGTGCAGCCTATGCACAGGCACAACAGCACTGGGGATCTGTGCTTAGACAGGAACGGTACACCTCACGGTGTTCGTTCTCAGCAGAGCCTCTTACCGAAAAGGCAAACGTCCGACTCCTTGTCCCACAAGGAAGGTGCCAGCCCTGAAAGCTCTTGCTGCTCTTCACTGTCCCCGTGCAGCCTATGCACAGGCACAACAGCACTGGGGATCTGTGCTTGCCCACAGGCTGCACATCTCACGGCGCTTGTACTCGGCAGACGCTCCTTTCGAAAAGGCAAACGTCCGGCTCCTTGTCCCACAAGGAAGGTGCCAGCCCTGAAAGCTCTTGCTGCTCTTCACTGTCCCCGTGCACCCTATGCACAGGCACAACAGCACTGGGGATCTGTGCTTAGACAGGAACGGTACACCTCACGGTGTTCGTTCTCAGCAGAGCCTCTTTCCGAAAAGGCAAACGTCCGGCTCCTTGTCCCACAAGGAAGGTGCCAGCCCGGAAAGCTCTTGCTGCTCTTCACTGTCCCCGTGCAGCCTATGCACAGGCACAACAGCACTGGGGATCTGTGCTTGCCCACAGGCTGCACATCTCACGGCGCTTGTACTCGGCAGACGCTCCTTCCGAAAAGGCAAACGTCCGGCTCCTTGTCCCACAAGGAAGGTGCCAGCCCTGAAAGCTCTTGCTGCTCTTCACTGTCCCCGTGCACCCTATCCACAGGCACAACAGCACTGGGGATCTGTGCTTAGACAGGAACGGTACACCTCACGGTGTTCGTTCTCAGCAGAGCCTCTTTCCGAAAAGGCAAACGTCCGGCTCCTTGTCCCACAAGGAAGGTGCCAGCCCTGAAAGCTCTTGCTGCTCTTCACTGTCCCCGTGCAGCCTATCCACAGGCACAACAGCACTGGGGATCTGTGCTTGCCCACAGGCTGCACATCTCACGGCGCTTGTACTCGGCAGACGCTCCTTTCGAAAAGGCAAACGTCCGGCTCCTTGTCCCACAAGGAAGGTGCCAGCCCTGAAAGCTCTTGCTGCTCTTCACTGTCCCCGTGCACCCTATGCACAGGCACAACAGCACTGGGGATCTGTGCTTAGACAGGAACGGTACACCTCACGGTGTTCGTTCTCAGCAGAGCCTCTTTCCGAAAAGGCAAACGTCCGGCTCCTTGTCCCACAAGGAAGGTGCCAGCCCTGAAAGCTCTTGCTGCTCTTCACTGTCCCCGTGCAGCCTATGCACAGGCACAACAGCACTGGGGATCTGTGCTTTCCCACAGGCTGCACATCTCACGGCGCTTGTACTCGGCAGACGCTCCTTCCGAAAAGGCAAACGTCCGGCTCCTTGTCCCACAAGGAAGGTGCCAGCCCTGAAAGCTCTTGCTGCTCTTCACTGTCCCCGTGCACCCTATCCACAGGCACAACAGCACTGGGGATCTGTGCTTAGACAGGAACGGTACACCTCACGGTGTTCGTTCTCAGCAGAGCCTCTTTCCGAAAAGGCAAACGTCCGGCTCCTTGTCCCACAAGGAAGGTGCCAGCCCTGAAAGCTCTTGCTGCTCTTCACTGTCCCCGTGCACCCTATCCACAGGCACAACAGCACTGGGGATCTGTGCTTGCCCACAGGCTGCACATCTCACGGCGCTTGTACTCGGCAGACGCTCCTTCCGAAAAGGCAAACGTCCGGCTCCTTGTCCCACAAGGAAGGTGCCAGCCCTGAAAGCTCTTGCTGCTCTTCACTGTTCCCGTGCAGCCTATCCACAGGCACAACAGCACTGGGGATCTGTGCTTGCCCAGGAACGGTACACCTCACGGTGTTCGTTCTCAGCAGAGCCTCTTACCGAAAAGGCAAACGTCCGGCTCCTTGTCCCACAAGGAAGGTGCCAGCCATGAAAGCTCTTGCTGCTCTTCACTGTCCCCGTGCACCCTATCCACAGGCACAACAGCACTGGGGATCTGTGCTTGCCCACAGGCTGCACATCTCACGGCGATTGTACTCGGCAGACGCTCCTTCCGAAAAGGCAAACGTCCGGCTCCTTGTCCCACAAGGAAGGTGCCAGCCCTGAAAGCTCTTGCTGCTCTTCACTGTTCCCGTGCAGCCTATGCACAGGCACAACAGCACTGGGGATCTGTGCTTAGACAGGAACGGTACACCTCACGGTGTTCGTTCTCAGCAGAGCCTCTTAACGAAAAGGCAAACGTCCGACTCCTTCTCCCACAAGGAAGGTGCCAGCCCTGAAAGCTCTTGCTGCTCTTCACTGTCCCCGTGCACCCTATCCACAGGCACAACAGCACTGGGGATCTGTGCTTGCCCACAGGCTGCACATCTCACGGCGCTTGTACTCGGCAGACGCTCCTTTCGAAAAGGCAAACGTCCGGCTCCTTGTCCCACAAGGAAGGTGCCAGCCCTGAAAGCTCTTGCTGCTCTTCACTGTCCCCGTGCACCCTATCCACAGGCACAACAGCACTGGGGATCTGTGCTTAGACAGGAACGGTACACCTCACGGTGTTCGTTCTCAGCAGAGCCTCTTACCGAAAAGGCAAACGTCCGGCTCCTTGTCCCACAAGGAAGGTGCCAGCCCTGAAAGCTCTTGCTGCTCTTCACTGTCCCCGTGCAGCCTATGCACAGGCACAACAGCACTGGGGATCTGTGCTTGCCCACAGGCTGCACATCTCACGGCGCTTGTACTCGGCAGACGCTCCTTCCGAAAAGGCAAACGTCCGGCTCCTTGTCCCACAAGGAAGGTGCCAGCCCTGAAAGCTCTTGCTGCTCTTCACTGTCCCCGTGCACCCTATGCACAGGCACAACAGCACTGGGGATCTGTGCTTAGACAGGAACGGTACACCTCACGGTGTTCGTTCTCAGCAGAGCCTCTTTCCGAAAAGGCAAACGTCCGGCTCCTTGTCCCACAAGGAAGGTGCCAGCCCTGAAAGCTCTTGCTGCTCTTCACTGTCCCCGTGCACCCTATCCACAGGCACAACAGCACTGGGGATCTGTGCTTGCCCACAGGCTGCACATCTCACGGCGCTTGTACTCGGCAGACGCTCCTTCCGAAAAGGCAAACGTCCGGCTCCTTGTCCCACAAGGAAGGTGCCAGCCCTGAAAGCTCTTGCTGCTCTTCACTGTCCCCGTGCACCCTATCCACAGGCACAACAGCACTGGGGATCTGTGCTTAGACAGGAACGGTACACCTCACGGTGTTCGTTCTCAGCAGAGCCTCTTACCGAAAAGGCAAACGTCCGGCTCCTTGTCCCACAAGGAAGGTGCCAGCCCTGAAAGCTCTTGCTGCTCTTCACTGTCCCCGTGCACCCTATGCACAGGCACAACAGCACTGGGGATCTGTGCTTGCCCAGGAACGGTACACCTCACGGTGTTCGTTCTCGGCATTGCAATTTTCCGAAAAGGCAAACGTCCGGCTCCTTGTCCCACAAGGAAGGTGCCAGCCCAGAAAGCTCTTGCTGCTCTTCACTGTCCCCGTGCAGCCTATCCACAGGCACAACAGCACTGGGGATCTGTGCTTGCCCAGGAACGATACACCTCACGGTGTTCGTTCTCAGCAGAGCCTCTTACCGAAAAGGCAAACGTCCGGCTCCTTGTCCCACAAGGAAGGTGCCAGCCCTGAAAGCTCTTGCTGCTCTTCACTGTTCCCGTGCAGCCTATGCACAGGCACAACAGCACTGGGGATCTGTGCTTAGACAGGAACGGTACACCTCACGGTGTTCGTTCTCAGCAGAGCCTCTTTCCGAAAAGGCAAACGTCCGGCTCCTTGTCCCACAAGGAAGGTGCCAGCCCTGAAAGCTCTTGCTGCTCTTCACTGTCCCCGTGCAGCCTATGCACAGGCACAACAGCACTGGGGATCTGTGCTTGCCCACAGGCTGCACATCTCACAGCGCTTGTACTCAGCAGAGCCTCTTTCCGAAAAGGCAAACGTCCGGCTCCTTGTCCCACAAGGAAGGTGCCAGCCCTGAAAGCTCTTGCTGCTTTTCACTGTCCCCGGGCACCCTATCCACAGGCACAACAGCACTGGGGATCTGTGCTTGCCCACAGGCTGCACATCTCACGGCGCTTGTACTCGGCAGACGCTCCTTCCGAAAAGGCAAACGTCCGGCTCCTTGTCCCACAAGGAAGGTGCCAGCCCTGAAAGCTCTTGCTGCTCTTCACTGTTCCCGTGCAGCCTATGCACAGGCACAACAGCACTGGGGATCTGTGCTTAGACAGGAACGGTACACCTCACGGTGTTCGTTCTCAGCAGAGCCTCTTACCGAAAAGGCAAACGTCCGACTCCTTCTCCCACAAGGAAGGTGCCAGCCCTGAAAGCTCTTGCTGCTCTTCACTGTCCCCGTGCAGCCTATGCACAGGCACAACAGCACTGGGGATCTGTGCTTTCCCACAGGCTGCACATCTCACGGCGCTTGTACTCGGCAGACGCTCCTTCCGAAAAGGCAAACGTCCGGCTCCTTGTCCCACAAGGAAGGTGCCAGCCCTGAAAGCTCTTGCTGCTCTTCACTGTCCCCGTGCACCCTATCCACAGGCACAACAGCACTGGGGATCTGTGCTTAGACAGGAACGGTACACCTCACGGTGTTCGTTCTCAGCAGAGCCTCTTTCCGAAAAGGCAAACGTCCGGCTCCTTGTCCCACAAGGAAGGTGCCAGCCCTGAAAGCTCTTGCTGCTCTTCACTGTCCCCGTGCACCCTATCCACAGGCACAACAGCACTGGGGATCTGTGCTTGCCCACAGGCTGCACATCTCACGGCGCTTGTACTCGGCAGATGCTCCTTCCGAAAAGGCAAACGTCCGGCTCCTTGTCCCACAAGGAAGGTGCCAGCCCTGAAAGCTCTTGCTGCTCTTCACTGTTCCCGTGCAGCCTATGCACAGGCACAACAGCACTGGGGATCTGTGCTTGCCCAGGAACGGTACACCTCACGGTGTTCGTTCTCAGCAGAGCCTCTTACCGAAAAGGCAAACGTCCGGCTCCTTGTCCCACAAGGAAGGTGCCAGCCATGAAAGCTCTTGCTGCTCTTCACTGTCCCCGTGCACCCTATCCACAGGCACAACAGCACTGGGGATCTGTGCTTGCCCACAGGCTGCACATCTCACGGCGATTGTACTCGGCAGACGCTCCTTCCGAAAAGGCAAACGTCCGGCTCCTTGTCCCACAAGGAAGGTGCCAGCCCTGAAAGCTCTTGCTGCTCTTCACTGTCCCCGTGCACCCTATCCACAGGCACAACAGCACTGGGGATCTGTACTTAGACAGGAACGGTACACCTCACGGTGTTCGTTCTCAGCAGAGCCTCTTACCGAAAAGGCAAACATCCGGCTCCTTGTCCCACAAGGAAGGTGCCAGCCCTGAAAGCTCTTGCTGCTCTTCACTGTCCCCATGCACCCTATCCACAGGCACAACAGCACTGTGGATCTGTGCTTAGACAGGAACGGTACACCTCACGGTGTTCGTTCTCAGCAGAGCCTCTTACCGAAAAGGCAAACGTCCGGCTCCTTGTCCCACAAGGAAGGTGCCAGCCCTGAAAGCTCTTGCTGCTCTTCACTGTCCCCGTGCAGCCTATGCACAGGCACAACAGCACTGGGGATCTGTGCTTAGACAGGAACGGTACACCTCACGGTGTTCGTTCTCAGCAGAGCCTCTTACCGAAAAGGCAAACGTCCGACTCCTTCTCCCACAAGGAAGGTGCCAGCCCTGAAAGCTCTTGCTGCTCTTCACTGTCCCCGTGCACCCTATCCACAGGCACAACAGCACTGGGGATCTGTGCTTGCCCACAGGCTGCACATCTCACGGCGCTTGTACTCGGCAGACGCTCCTTTCGAAAAGGCAAACGTCCGGCTCCTTGTCCCACAAGGAAGGTGCCAGCCCTGAAAGCTCTTGCTGCTCTTCACTGTTCCCGTGCAGCCTATGCACAGGCACAACAGCACTGGGGATCTGTGCTTGCCCAGGAACGGTACACCTCACGGTGTTCGTTCTCAGCAGAGCCTCTTACCGAAAAGGCAAACATCCGGCTCCTTGTCCCACAAGGAAGGTGCCAGCCCTGAAAGCTCTTGCTGCTCTTCACTGTCCCCGTGCACCCTATCCACAGGCACAACAGCACTGGGGATCTGTGCTTGCCCACAGGCTGCACATCTCACGGTGCTTGTACTCGGCAGACGCTCCTTCCGAAAAGGCAAACGTCGGCTCCTTGTCCCACAAGGAAGGTGCCAGCCCTGAAAGCTCTTGCTGCTCTTCACTGTTCCCGTGCAGCCTATGCACAGGCACAACAGCACTGGGGATCTGTGCTTAGACAGGAACGGTACACCTCACGGTGTTCGTTCTCAGCAGAGCCTCTTTCCGAAAAGGCAAACGTCCGGCTCCTTGTCCCACAAGGAAGGTGCCAGCCCTGAAAGCTCTTGCTGCTCTTCACTGTCCCCGTGCAGCCTATGCACAGGCACAACAGCACTGGGGATCTGTGCTTAGACAGGAACGGTACACCTCACGGTGTTCGTTCTCAGCAGAGCCTCTTACCGAAAAGGCAAACGTCCGGCTCCTTGTCCCACAAGGAAGGTGCCAGCCCTGAAAGCTCTTGCTGCTCTTCACTGTCCCCGTGCACCCTATGCACAGGCACAACAGCACTGGGGATCTGTGCTTTCCCACAGGCTGCACATCTCACGGCGCTTGTACTCGGCAGACGCTCCTTCCGAAAAGGCAAACGTCCGGCTCCTTGTCCCACAAGGAAGGTGCCAGCCCTGAAAGCTCTTGCTGCTCTTCACTGTCCCCGTGCACCCTATCCACAGGCACAACAGCACTGGGGATCTGTGCTTAGACAGGAACGGTACACCTCACGGTGTTCGTTCTCAGCAGAGCCTCTTTCCGAAAAGGCAAACGTCCGGCTCCTTGTCCCACAAGGAAGGTGCCAGCCCTGAAAGCTCTTGCTGCTCTTCACTGTCCCCGTGCACCCTATCCACAGGCACAACAGCACTGGGGATCTGTGCTTGCCCACAGGCTGCACATCTCACGGCGCTTGTACTCGGCAGACGCTCCTTCCGAAAAGGCAAACGTCCGGCTCCTTGTCCCACAAGGAAGGTGCCAGCCCTGAAAGCTCTTGCTGCTCTTCACTGTCCCCGTGCAGCCTATGCACAGGCACAACAGCACTGGGGATCTGTGCTTAGACAGGAACGGTACACCTCACGGTGTTCGTTCTCAGCAGAGCCTCTTACCGAAAAGGCAAACGTCCGACTCCTTGTCCCACAAGGAAGGTGCCAGCCCTGAAAGCTCTTGCTGCTCTTCACTGTCCCCGTGCACCCTATCCACAGGCACAACAGCACTGGGGATCTGTGCTTGCCCACAGGCTGCACATCTCACGGCGCTTGTACTCGGCAGACGCTCCTTTCGAAAAGGCAAACGTCCGGCTCCTTGTCCCACAAGGAAGGTGCCAGCCCTGAAAGCTCTTGCTGCTCTTCACTGTCCCCGTGCACCCTATCCACAGGCACAACAGCACTGGGGATCTGTGCTTAGACAGGAACGGTACACCTCACGGTGTTCGTTCTCAGCAGAGCCTCTTTCCGAAAAGGCAAATGTCCGGCTCCTTGTCCCACAAGGAAGGTGCCAGCCATGAAAGCTCTTGCTGCTCTTCACTGTCCCCGTGCACCCTATCCACAGGCACAACAGCACTGGGGATCTGTGCTTGCCCACAGGCTGCACATCTCACGGCGCTTGTACTCGGCAGACGCTCCTTCCGAAAAGGCAAACGTCGGCTCATTGTCCCACAAGGAAGGTGCCAGCCCTGAAAGCTCTTGCTGCTCTTCACTGTTCCCGTGCAGCCTATGCACAGGCACAACAGCACTGGGGATCTGTGCTTGCCCAGGAACGGTACACCTCACGGTGTTCGTTCTCAGCAGAGCCTCTTACTGAAAAGGCAAACATCCGGCTCCTTGTCCCACAAGGAAGGTGCCAGCCCTGAAAGCTCTTGCTGCTCTTCACTGTCCCCGTGCACCCTATCCACAGGCACAACAGCACTGGGGATCTGTGCTTGCCCACAGGCTGCACATCTCACGGTGCTTGTACTCGGCAGACGCTCCTTCCGAAAAGGCAAACGTCGGCTCCTTGTCCCACAAGGAAGGTGCCAGCCCTGAAAGCTCTTGCTGCTCTTCACTGTTCCCGTGCAGCCTATGCACAGGCACAACAGCACTGGGGATCTGTGCTTAGACAGGAACGGTACACCTCACGGTGTTCGTTCTCAGCAGAGCCTCTTTCCGAAAAGGCAAACGTCCGGCTCCTTGTCCCACAAGGAAGGTGCCAGCCCTGAAAGCTCTTGCTGCTCTTCACTGTCCCCGTGCACCCTATCCACAGGCACAACAGCACTGGGGATCTGTGCTTGCCCACAGGCTGCACATCTCACGGCGCTTGTACTCGGCAGACGCTCCTTTCGAAAAGGCAAACGTCCGGCTCCTTGTCCCACAAGGAAGGTGCCAGCCCTGAAAGCTCTTGCTGCTCTTCACTGTCCCCGTGCACCCTATCCACAGGCACAACAGCACTGGGGATCTGTGCTTAGACAGGAACGGTACACCTCACGGTGTTCGTTCTCAGCAGAGCCTCTTACCGAAAAGGCAAACGTCCGGCTCCTTGTCCCACAAGGAAGGTGCCAGCCCTGAAAGCTCTTGCTGCTCTTCACTGTCCCCGTGCACCCTATCCACAGGCACAACAGCACTGGGGATCTGTGCTTGCCCACAGGCTGCACATCTCACGGCGCTTGTACTCGGCAGACGCTCCTTCCGAAAAGGCAAACGTCCGGCTCCTTGTCCCACAAGGAAGGTGCCAGCCCTGAAAGCTCTTGCTGCTCTTCACTGTTCCCGTGCAGCCTATGCACAGGCACAACAGCACTGGGGATCTGTGCTTGCCCAGGAACGGTACACCTCACGGTGTTCGTTCTCAGCAGAGCCTCTTACCGAAAAGGCAAACATCCGGCTCCTTGTCCCACAAGGAAGGTGCCAGCCCTGAAAGCTCTTGCTGCTCTTCACTGTCCCCATGCACCCTATCCACAGGCACAACAGCACTGTGGATCTGTGCTTAGACAGGAACGGTACACCTCACGGTGTTCGTTCTCAGCAGAGCCTCTTACCGAAAAGGCAAACGTCCGACTCCTTCTCCCACAAGGAAGGTGCCAGCCCTGAAAGCTCTTGCTGCTCTTCACTGTCCCCGTGCACCCTATCCACAGGCACAACAGCACTGGGGATCTGTGCTTGCCCACAGGCTGCACATCTCACGGCGCTTGTACTCGGCAGACGCTCCTTTCGAAAAGGCAAACGTCCGGCTCCTTGTCCCACAAGGAAGGTGCCAGCCCTGAAAGCTCTTGCTGCTCTTCACTGTCCCCGTGCAGCCTATGCACAGGCACAACAGCACTGGGGATCTGTGCTTAGACAGGAACGGTACACCTCACGGTGTTCGTTCTCAGCAGAGCCTCTTACCGAAAAGGCAAACGTCCGACTCCTTCTCCCACAAGGAAGGTGCCAGCCCTGAAAGCTCTTGCTGCTCTTCACTGTCCCCGTGCACCCTATCCACAGGCACAACAGCACTGGGGATCTGTGCTTGCCCACAGGCTGCACATCTCACGGCGCTTGTACTCGGCAGACGCTCCTTTCGAAAAGGCAAACGTCCGGCTCCTTGTCCCACAAGGAAGGTGCCAGCCCTGAAAGCTCTTGCTGCTCTTCACTGTTCCCGTGCAGCCTATGCACAGGCACAACAGCACTGGGGATCTGTGCTTGCCCAGGAACGGTACACCTCACGGTGTTCGTTCTCAGCAGAGCCTCTTACCGAAAAGGCAAACATCCGGCTCCTTGTCCCACAAGGAAGGTGCCAGCCCAGAAAGCTCTTGCTGCTCTTCACTGTCCCCGTGCACCCTATCCACAGGCACAACAGCACTGGGGATCTGTGCTTGCCCACAGGCTGCACATCTCACGGCGCTTGTACTCGGCAGACGCTCCTTTCGAAAATGCAAACGTCCGGCTCCTTGTCCCACAAGGAAGGTGCCAGCCCTGAAAGCTCTTGCTGCTCTTCACTGTCTCCGTGCACCCTATGCACAGGCACAACAGCACTGGGGATCTGTGCTTAGACAGGAACGGTACACCTCACGGTGTTCGTTCTCAGCAGAGCCTCTTTCCGAAAAGGCAAACGTCCGGCTCCTTGTCCCACAAGGAAGGTGCCAGCCCTGAAAGCTCTTGCTGCTCTTCACTGTCCCCGTGCACCCTATCCACAGGCACAACAGCACTGGGGATCTGTGCTTTCCCAGGAACGGTACACCTCACGGTGTTCGTTCTCAGCAGAGCCTCTTACCGAAAAGGCAAACGTCCGACTCCTTCTCCCACAAGGAAGGTGCCAGCCCTGAAAGCTCTTGCTGCTCTTCACTGTCCCCGTGCACCCTATCCACAGGCACAACAGCACTGGGGATCTGTGCTTGCCCACAGGCTGCACATCTCACGGCGCTTGTACTCGGCAGACGCTCCTTCCGAAAAGGCAAACGTCCGGCTCCTTGTCCCACAAGGAAGGTGCCAGCCCTGAAAGCTCTTGCTGCTCTTCACTGTCCCCGTGCACCCTATCCACAGGCACAACAGCTTTGGGAATCTGTACTTAGACAGGAACGGTACACCTCACGGTGTTCGTTCTCAGCAGAGCCTCTTACCGAAAAGGCAAACGTCCGGCTCCTTGTCCCACAAGGAAGGTGCCAGCCCTGAAAGCTCTTGCTGCTCTTCACTGTCCCCGTGCACCCTATCCACAGGCACAACAGCACTGGGGATCTGTGCTTAGACAGGAACGGTACACCTCACGGTGTTCGTTCTCAGCAGAGCCTCTTTCCGAAAAGGCAAATGTCCGGCTCCTTGTCCCACAAGGAAGGTGCCAGCCATGAAAGCTCTTGCTGCTCTTCACTGTCCCCGTGCACCCTATCCACAGGCACAACAGCACTGGGGATCTGTGCTTGCCCACAGGCTGCACATCTCACGGTGCTTGTACTCGGCAGACGCTCCTTCCGAAAAGGCAAACGTCGGCTCCTTGTCCCACAAGGAAGGTGCCAGCCCTGAAAGCTCTTGCTGCTCTTCACTGTCCCCGTGCAGCCTATGCACAGGCACAACAGCACTGGGGATCTGTGCTTAGACAGGAACGGTACACCTCACGGTGTTCGTTCTCAGCAGAGCCTCTTTCCGAAAAGGCAAACGTCCGGCTCCTTGTCCCACAAGGAAGGTGCCAGCCCTGAAAGCTCTTGCTGCTCTTCACTGTCCCCGTGCACCCTATCCACAGGCACAACAGCACTGGGGATCTGTGCTTGCCCACAGGCTGCACATCTCACGGCGCTTGTACTCGGCAGACGCTCCTTTCGAAAAGGCAAACGTCCGGCTCCTTGTCCCACAAGGAAGGTGCCAGCCCTGAAAGCTCTTGCTGCTCTTCACTGTCCCCGTGCACCCTATCCACAGGCACAACAGCACTGGGGATCTGTGCTTAGACAGGAACGGTACACCTCACGGTGTTCGTTCTCAGCAGAGCCTCTTACCGAAAAGGCAAACGTCCGGCTCCTTGTCCCACAAGGAAGGTGCCAGCCCTGAAAGCTCTTGCTGCTCTTCACTGTCCCCGTGCACCCTATCCACAGGCACAACAGCACTGGGGATCTGTGCTTGCCCACAGGCTGCACATCTCACGGCGCTTGTACTCGGCAGACGCTCCTTTCGAAAAGGCAAACGTCCGGCTCCTTGTCCCACAAGGAAGGTGCCAGCCCTGAAAGCTCTTGCTGCTCTTCACTGTCCCCGTGCACCCTATCCACAGGCACAACAGCACTGGGGATCTGTGCTTAGACAGGAACGGTACACCTCACGGTGTTCGTTCTCAGCAGAGCCTCTTTCCGAAAAGGCAAACGTCCGGCTCCTTGTCCCACAAGGAAGGTGCCAGCCCTGAAAGCTCTTGCTGCTCTTCACTGTCCCCGTGCACCCTATCCACAGGCACAACAGCACTGGGGATCTGTGCTTGCCCAGGAACGATACACCTCACGGTGTTCGTTCTCAGCAGAGCCTCTTACCGAAAAGGCAAACGTCCGGCTCCTTCTCCCACAAGGAAGGTGCCAGCCCTGAAAGCTCTTGCTGCTCTTCACTGTCCCCGTGCACCCTATCCACAGGCACAACAGCACTGGGGATCTGTGCTTAGACAGGAACGGTACACCTCACGGTGTTCGTTCTCAGCAGAGCCTCTTACCGAAAAGGCAAACGTCCGGCTCCTTGTCCCACAAGGAAGGTGCCAGCCCTGAAAGCTCTTCCTGCTCTTCACTGTCCCCGTGCACCCTATCCACAGGCACAACAGCACTGGGGATCTGTGCTTAGACAGGAACGGTACACCTCACGGTGTTCGTTCTCAGCAGAGCCTCTTACCGAAAAGGCAAACGTCCGACTCCTTGTCCCACAAGGAAGGTGCCAGCCCTGAAAGCTCTTGCTGCTCTTCACTGTCCCCGTGCACCCTATCCACAGGCACAACAGCACTGGGGATCTGTGCTTGCCCACAGGCTGCACATCTCACGGCGCTTGTACTCGGCAGACGCTCCTTTCGAAAAGGCAAACGTCCGGCTCCTTGTCCCACAAGGAAGGTGCCAGCCCTGAAAGCTCTTGCTGCTCTTCACTGTCCCCGTGCACCCTATCCACAGGCACAACAGCTTTGGGAATCTGTACTTAGACAGGAACGGTACACCTCACGGTGTTCGTTCTCAGCAGAGCCTCTTACCGAAAAGGCAAACGTCCGGCTCCTTGTCCCACAAGGAAGGTGCCAGCCCTGAAAGCTCTTGCTGCTCTTCACTGTCCCCGTGCACCCTATCCACAGGCACAACAGCACTGGGGATCTGTGCTTGCCCACAGGCTGCACATCTCACGGCGCTTGTACTCGGCAGACGCTCCTTTCGAAAATGCAAACGTCCGGCTCCTTGTCCCACAAGGAAGGTGCCAGCCCTGAAAGCTCTTGCTGCTCTTCACTGTCTCCGTGCACCCTATGCACAGGCACAACAGCACTGGGGATCTGTGCTTAGACAGGAACGGTACACCTCACGGTGTTCGTTCTCAGCAGAGCCTCTTTCCGAAAAGGCAAACGTCCGGCTCCTTGTCCCACAAGGAAGGTGCCAGCCCTGAAAGCTCTTGCTGCTCTTCACTGTCCCCGTGCACCCTATCCACAGGCACAACAGCACTGGGGATCTGTGCTTTCCCAGGAACGGTACACCTCACGGTGTTCGTTCTCAGCAGAGCCTCTTTCCGAAAAGGCAAACGTCCGGCTCCTTGTCCCACAAGGAAGGTGCCAGCCCTGAAAGCTCTTGCTGCTCTTCACTGTCCCCGTGCAGCCTATCCACAGGCACAACAGCACTGGGGATCTGTGCTTGCCCACAGGCTGCACATCTCACGGCGCTTGTACTCGGCAGACGCTCCTTCCGAAAAGGCAAACGTCCGGCTCCTTGTCCCACAAGGAAGGTGCCAGCCCTGAAAGCTCTTGCTGCTCTTCACTGTCCCCGTGCACCCTATCCACAGGCACAACAGCTTTGGGAATCTGTACTTAGACAGGAACGGTACACCTCACGGTGTTCGTTCTCAGCAGAGCCTCTTACCGAAAAGGCAAACGTCCGGCTCCTTGTCCCACAAGGAAGGTGCCAGCCCTGAAAGCTCTTGCTGCTCTTCACTGTCCCCGTGCACCCTATCCACAGGCACAACAGCACTGGGGATCTGTGCTTAGACAGGAACGGTACACCTCACGGTGTTCGTTCTCAGCAGAGCCTCTTTCCGAAAAGGCAAATGTCCGGCTCCTTGTCCCACATGGAAGGTGCCAGCCATGAAAGCTCTTGCTGCTCTTCACTGTCCCCGTGCACCCTATCCACAGGCACAACAGCACTGGGGATCTGTGCTTGCCCACAGGCTGCACATCTCACGGTGCTTGTACTCGGCAGACGCTCCTTCCGAAAAGGCAAACGTCGGCTCCTTGTCCCACAAGGAAGGTGCCAGCCCTGAAAGCTCTTGCTGCTCTTCACTGTTCCCGTGCAGCCTATGCACAGGCACAACAGCACTGGGGATCTGTGCTTAGACAGGAACGGTACACCTCACGGTGTTCGTTCTCAGCAGAGCCTCTTTCCGAAAAGGCAAACGTCCGGCTCCTTGTCCCACAAGGAAGGTGCCAGCCCTGAAAGCTCTTGCTGCTCTTCACTGTCCCCGTGCACCCTATCCACAGGCACAACAGCACTGGGGATCTGTGCTTGCCCACAGGCTGCACATCTCACGGCGCTTGTACTCGGCAGACGCTCCTTTCGAAAAGGCAAACGTCCGGCTCCTTGTCCCACAAGGAAGGTGCCAGCCCTGAAAGCTCTTGCTGCTCTTCACTGTCCCCGTGCACCCTATCCACAGGCACAACAGCACTGGGGATCTGTGCTTAGACAGGAACGGTACACCTCACGGTGTTCGTTCTCAGCAGAGCCTCTTACCGAAAAGGCAAACGTCCGGCTCCTTGTCCCACAAGGAAGGTGCCAGCCCTGAAAGCTCTTCCTGCTCTTCACTGTCCCCGTGCACCCTATCCACAGGCACAACAGCATTGGGGATCTGTGCTTAGACAGGAACGGTACACCTCACGGTGTTCGTTCTCAGCAGAGCCTCTTACCGAAAAGGCAAACGTCCGGCTCCTTGTCCCACAAGGAAGGTGCCAGCCCTGAAAGCTCTTGCTGCTCTTCACTGTCCCCGTGCACCCTATCCACAGGCACAACAGCACTGGGGATCTGTGCTTGCCCACAGGCTGCACATCTCACGGCGCTTGTACTCGGCAGACGCTCCTTTCGAAAAGGCAAACGTCCGGCTCCTTGTCCCACAAGGAAGGTGCCAGCCCTGAAAGCTCTTGCTGCTCTTCACTGTCCCCGTGCACCCTATCCACAGGCACAACAGCACTGGGGATCTGTGCTTGCCCAGGAACAGTACACCTCACGGTGTTCGTTCTCGGCATTGCAATTTTCCGAAAAGGCAAACGTCCGGCTCCTTGTCCCACAAGGAAGGTGCCAGCCCAGAAAGCTCTTGCTGCTCTTCACTGTCCCCGTGCACCCTATCCACAGGCACAACAGCACTGGGGATCTGTGCTTGCCCAGGAACGATACACCTCACGGTGTTCGTTCTCAGCAGAGCCTCTTACCGAAAAGGCAAACGTCCGGCTCCTTCTCCCACAAGGAAGGTGCCAGCCCTGAAAGCTCTTGCTGCTCTTCACTGTCCCCGTGCACCCTATCCACAGGCACAACAGCACTGGGGATCTGTGCTTAGACAGGAACGGTACACCTCACGGTGTTCGTTCTCAGCAGAGCCTCTTACCGAAAAGGCAAACGTCCGGCTCCTTGTCCCACAAGGAAGGTGCCAGCCCTGAAAGCTCTTCCTGCTCTTCACTGTCCCCGTGCACCCTATCCACAGGCACAACAGCACTGGGGATCTGTGCTTAGACAGGAACGGTACACCTCACGGTGTTCGTTCTCAGCAGAGCCTCTTACCGAAAAGGCAAACGTCCGGCTCCTTGTCCCACAAGGAAGGTGCCAGCCCTGAAAGCTCTTGCTGCTCTTCACTGTCCCCGTGCACCCTATCCACAGGCACAACAGCACTGGGGATCTGTGCTTGCCCACAGGCTGCACATCTCACGGCGCTTGTACTCGGCAGACGCTCCTTTCGAAAAGGCAAACGTCCGGCTCCTTGTCCCACAAGGAAGGTGCCAGCCCTGAAAGCTCTTGCTGCTCTTCACTGTCCCCGTGCACCCTATCCACAGGCACAACAGCACTGGGGATCTGTGCTTGCCCAGGAACAGTACACCTCACGGTGTTCGTTCTCGGCATTGCAATTTTCCGAAAAGGCAAACGTCCGGCTCCTTGTCCCACAAGGAAGGTGCCAGCCCAGAAAGCTCTTGCTGCTCTTCACTGTCCCCGTGCACCCTATCCACAGGCACAACAGCACTGGGGATCTGTGCTTGCCCAGGAACGATACACCTCACGGTGTTCGTTCTCAGCAGAGCCTCTTACCGAAAAGGCAAACGTCCGGCTCCTTCTCCCACAAGGAAGGTGCCAGCCCAGAAAGCTCTTGCTGCTCTTCACTGTCCCCGTGCAGCCTATGCACAGGCACAACAGCACTGGGGATCTGTGCTTAGACAGGAACGGTACAGCTCACGGTGTTCGTTCTCAGCAGAGCCTCTTTCCGAAAAGGCAAACGTCCGGCTCCTTGTCCCACAAGGAAGGTGCCAGCCCTGAAAGCTCTTGCTGCTCTTCACTGTCCCCGTGCACCCTATGCACAGGCACAACAGCACTGGGGATCTGTGCTTAGACAGGAACGGTACACCTCACGGTGTTCGTTCTCAGCAGAGCCTCTTTCCGAAAAGGCAAACGTCCAGCTCCTTGTCCCACAAGGAAGGTGCCAGCCCTGAAAGCTCTTGCTGCTCTTCACTGTCCCCGTGCAGCCTATGCACAGGCACAACAGCACTGGGGATCTGTGCTTGCCCACAGGCTGCACATCTCACAGCGCTTGTACTCAGCAGAGCCTCTTTCCGAAAAGGCAAACGTCCGGCTCCTTGTCCCACAAGGAAGGTGCCAGCCCTGAAAGCTCTTGCTGCTCTTCACTGTCCCCGTGCACCCTATCCACAGGCACAACAGCACTGGGGATCTGTGCTTGCCTACAGGCTGCACATCTCACGGCGCTTGTACTCGGCAGACGCTCCTTCCGAAAAGGCAAACGTCCGGCTCCTTGTCCCACAAGGAAGGTGCCAGCCCTGAAAGCTCTTGCTGCTCTTCACTGTTCCCGTGCAGCCTATGCACAGGCACAACAGCACTGGGGATCTGTGCTTGCCCAGGAACGGTACACCTCACGGTGTTCGTTCTCAGCAGAGCCTCTTACCGAAAAGGCAAACGTCCGACTCCTTCTCCCACAAGGAAGGTGCCAGCCCTGAAAGCTCTTGCTGCTCTTCACTGTCCCCGTGCACCCTATCCACAGGCACAACAGCACTGGGGATCTGTGCTTGCCCACAGGCTGCACATCTCACGGCGCTTGTACTCGGCAGACGCTCCTTCCGAAAAGGCAAACGTCCGGCTCCTTGTCCCACAAGGAAGGTGCCAGCCCTGAAAGCTCTTGCTGCTCTTCACTGTCCCCGTGCACCCTATCCACAGGCACAACAGCACTGTGGATCTGTGCTTAGACAGGAACGGTACACCTCACGGTGTTCGTTCTCAGCAGAGCCTCTTTCCGAAAAGGCAAACGTCCGGCTCCTTGTCCCACAAGGAAGGTGCCAGCCCTGAAAGCTCTTGCTGCTCTTCACTGTCCCCGTGCACCCTATCCACAGGCACAACAGCACTGGGGATCTGTGCTTGCCCACAGGCTGCACATCTCACGGCGCTTGTACTCAGCAGAGCCTCTTTCCGAAAAGGCAAACGTCCGGCTCCTTGTCCCACAAGGAAGGTGCCAGCCCTGAAAGCTCTTGCTGCTCTTCACTGTCCCCGTGCAGCCTATGCACAGGCACAACAGCACTGGGGATCTGTGCTTGCCCACAGGCTGCACATCTCACGGCGCTTGTACTCGGCAGACGCTCCTTCCGAAAAGGCAAACGTCCGGCTCCTTGTCCCACAAGGAAGGTGCCAGCCCTGAAAGCTCTTGCTGCTCTTCACTGTCCCCGTGCACCCTATCCACAGGCACAACAGCACTGGGGATCTGTGCTTGCCCAGGAACGGTACACCTCACGGTGTTCGTTCTCAGCAGAGCCTCTTACCGAAAAGGCAAACGTCCGACTCCTTCTCCCACAAGGAAGGTGCCAGCCCTGAAAGCTCTTGCTGCTCTTCACTGTCCCCGTGCACCCTATCCACAGGCACAACAGCACTGGGGATCTGTGCTTGCCCAGGAACGGTACACCTCACGGTGTTCGTTCTCGGCATTGCAATTTTCCGAAAAGGCAAACGTCCGGCTCCTTGTCCCACAAGGAAGGTGCCAGCCCTGAAAGCTCTTGCTGCTCTTCACTGTCCCCGTGCACCCTATCCACAGGCACAACAGCACTGGGGATCTGTGCTTAGACAGGAACGGTACACCTCACGGTGTTCGTTCTCAGCAGAGCCTCTTACCGAAAAGGCAAACGTCCGGCTCCTTCTCCAACAAGGAAGGTGCCAGCCCTGAAAGCTCTTGCTGCTCTTCACTGTCCCCGTGCACCCTATCCACAGGCACAACAGCACTGGGGATCTGTGCTTGCCCAGCAACGATACACCTCACGGTGTTCGTTCTCAGCAGAGCCTCTTACCGAAAAGGCAAACGTCCGGCTCCTTGTCCCACAAGGAAGGTGCCAGCCCTGAAAGCTCTTGCTGCTCTTCACTGTCCCCGTGCACCCTATCCACAGGCACAACAGCACTGGGGATCTGTGCTTGCCCACAGGCTGCACATCTCACGGCGCTTGTACTCAGCAGAGCCTCTTTCCGAAAAGGCAAACGTCCGGCTCCTTGTCCCACAAGGAAGGTGCCAGCCCTGAAAGCTCTTGCTGCTCTTCACTGTCCCCGTGCACCCTATCCACAGGCACAACAGCACTGGGGATCTGTGCTTTCACAGGAACGGTACACCTCACGGTGTTCGTTCTCAGCAGAGCCTCTTACCGAAAAGGCAAACGTCCGGCTCCTTGTCCCACAAGGAAGGTGCCAGCCCTGAAAGCTCTTGCTGCTCTTCACTGTCCCCGTGCACCCTATCCACAGGCACAACAGCACTGGGGATCTGTGCTTGCCCACAGGCTGCACATCTCACGGCGCTTGTACTCGGCAGACGCTCCTTCCGAAAAGGCAAACGTCCGGCTCCTTGTCCCACAAGGAAGGTGCCAGCCCTGAAAGCTCTTGCTGCTCTTCACTGTCCCCGTGCACCCTATCCACAGGCACAACAGCTTTGGGAATCTGTACTTAGACAGGAACGGTACACCTCACGGTGTTCGTTCTCAGCAGAGCCTCTTACCGAAAAGGCAAACGTCCGGCTCCTTGTCCCACAAGGAAGGTGCCAGCCCTGAAAGCTCTTGCTGCTCTTCACTGTCCCCGTGCACCCTATCCACAGGCACAACAGCACTGGGGATCTGTGCTTAGACAGGAACGGTACACCTCACGGTGTTCGTTCTCAGCAGAGCCTCTTTCCGAAAAGGCAAATGTCCGGCTCCTTGTCCCACAAGGAAGGTGCCAGCCATGAAAGCTCTTGCTGCTCTTCACTGTCCCCGTGCACCCTATCCACAGGCACAACAGCACTGGGGATCTGTGCTTGCCCACAGGCTGCACATCTCACGGTGCTTGTACTCGGCAGACGCTCCTTCCGAAAAGGCAAACGTCGGCTCCTTGTCCCACAAGGAAGGTGCCAGCCCTGAAAGCTCTTGCTGCTCTTCACTGTTCCCGTGCAGCCTATGCACAGGCACAACAGCACTGGGGATCTGTGCTTAGACAGGAACGGTACACCTCACGGTGTTCGTTCTCAGCAGAGCCTCTTTCCGAAAAGGCAAACGTCCGGCTCCTTGTCCCACAAGGAAGGTGCCAGCCCTGAAAGCTCTTGCTGCTCTTCACTGTCCCCGTGCACCCTATCCACAGGCACAACAGCACTGGGGATCTGTGCTTGCCCACAGGCTGCACATCTCACGGCGCTTGTACTCGGCAGACGCTCCTTTCGAAAAGGCAAACGTCCGGCTCCTTGTCCCACAAGGAAGGTGCCAGCCCTGAAAGCTCTTGCTGCTCTTCACTGTCCCCGTGCACCCTATCCACAGGCACAACAGCACTGGGGATCTGTGCTTAGACAGGAACGGTACACCTCACGGTGTTCGTTCTCAGCAGAGCCTCTTACCGAAAAGGCAAACGTCCGGCTCCTTGTCCCACAAGGAAGGTGCCAGCCCTGAAAGCTCTTCCTGCTCTTCACTGTCCCCGTGCACCCTATCCACAGGCACAACAGCACTGGGGATCTGTGCTTAGACAGGAACGGTACACCTCACGGTGTTCGTTCTCAGCAGAGCCTCTTACCGAAAAGGCAAACGTCCGGCTCCTTGTCCCACAAGGAAGGTGCCAGCCCTGAAAGCTCTTGCTGCTCTTCACTGTCCCCGTGCACCCTATCCACAGGCACAACAGCACTGGGGATCTGTGCTTGCCCACAGGCTGCACATCTCACGGCGCTTGTACTCGGCAGACGCTCCTTTCGAAAAGGCAAACGTCCGGCTCCTTGTCCCACAAGGAAGGTGCCAGCCCTGAAAGCTCTTGCTGCTCTTCACTGTCCCCGTGCACCCTATCCACAGGCACAACAGCACTGGGGATCTGTGCTTGCCCAGGAACAGTACACCTCACGGTGTTCGTTCTCGGCATTGCAATTTTCCGAAAAGGCAAACGTCCGGCTCCTTGTCCCACAAGGAAGGTGCCAGCCCAGAAAGCTCTTGCTGCTCTTCACTGTCCCCGTGCACCCTATCCACAGGCACAACAGCACTGGGGATCTGTGCTTGCCCAGGAACGGTACACCTCACGGTGTTCGTTCTCAGCAGAGCCTCTTACCGAAAAGGCAAACGTCCGGCTCCTTCTCCCACAAGGAAGGTGCCAGCCCTGAAAGCTCTTGCTGCTCTTCACTGTCCCCGTGCACCCTATCCACAGGCACAACAGCACTGGGGATCTGTGCTTAGACAGGAACGGTACACCTCACGGTGTTCGTTCTCAGCAGAGCCTCTTACCGAAAAGGCAAACGTCCGGCTCCTTGTCCCACAAGGAAGGTGCCAGCCCTGAAAGCTCTTCCTGCTCTTCACTGTCCCCGTGCACCCTATCCACAGGCACAACAGCACTGGGGATCTGTGCTTAGACAGGAACGGTACACCTCACAGTGTTCGTTCTCAGCAGAGCCTCTTTCCGAAAAGGCAAACGTCCGGCTCCTTGTCCCACAAGGAAGGTGCCAGCCCTGAAAGCTCTTGCTGCTCTTCACTGTCCCCGTGCACCCTATCCACAGGCACAACAGCACTGGGGATCTGTGCTTGCCCACAGGCTGCACATCTCACGGCGCTTGTACTCGGCAGACGCTCCTTTCGAAAAGGCAAACGTCCGGCTCCTTGTCCCACAAGGAAGGTGCCAGCCCAGAAAGCTCTTGCTGCTCTTCACTGTCCCCGTGCACCCTATCCACAGGCACAACAGCACTGGGGATCTGTGCTTGCCCAGGAACAGTACACCTCACGGTGTTCGTTCTCGGCATTGCAATTTTCCGAAAAGGCAAACGTCCGGCTCCTTGTCCCACAAGGAAGGTGCCAGCCCTGAAAGCTCTTGCTGCTCTTCACTGTCCCCGTGCACCCTATCCACAGGCACAACAGCACTGGGGATCTGTGCTTGCCCAGGAACGATACACCTCACGGTGTTCGTTCTCAGCAGAGCCTCTTACCGAAAAGGCAAACGTCCGGCTCCTTCTCCCACAAGGAAGGTGCCAGCCCAGAAAGCTCTTGCTGCTCTTCACTGTCCCCGTGCAGCCTATGCACAGGCACAACAGCACTGGGGATCTGTGCTTAGACAGGAACGGTACAGCTCACGGTGTTCGTTCTCAGCAGAGCCTCTTTCCGAAAAGGCAAACGTCCGGCTCCTTGTCCCACAAGGAAGGTGCCAGCCCTGAAAGCTCTTGCTGCTCTTCACTGTCCCCGTGCACCCTATGCACAGGCAAAACAGCACTGGGGATCTGTGCTTAGACAGGAACGGTACACCTCACGGTGTTCGTTCTCAGCAGAGCCTCTTTCCGAAAAGGCAAACGTCCAGCTCCTTGTCCCACAAGGAAGGTGCCAGCCCTGAAAGCTCTTGCTGCTCTTCACTGTCCCCGTGCAGCCTATGCACAGGCACAACAGCACTGGGGATCTGTGCTTGCCCACAGGCTGCACATCTCACAGCGCTTGTACTCAGCAGAGCCTCTTTCCGAAAAGGCAAACGTCCGGCTCCTTGTCCCACAAGGAAGGTGCCAGCCCTGAAAGCTCTTGCTGCTCTTCACTGTCCCCGTGCACCCTATCCACAGGCACAACAGCACTGGGGATCTGTGCTTGCCCACAGGCTGCACATCTCACGGCGCTTGTACTCGGCAGACGCTCCTTCCGAAAAGGCAAACGTCCGGCTCCTTGTCCCACAAGGAAGGTGCCAGCCCTGAAAGCTCTTGCTGCTCTTCACTGTCCCCGTGCACCCTATCCACAGGCACAACAGCACTGGGGATCTGTGCTTGCCCACAGGCTGCACATCTCACGGCGCTTGTACTCGGCAGACGCTCCTTCCCAAAAGGCAAACGTCCGGCTCCTTGTCCCACAAGGAAGGTGCCAGCCCTGAAAGCTCTTGCTGCTCTTCACTGTTCCCGTGCAGCCTATGCACAGGCACAACAGCACTGGGGATCTGTGCTTGCCCAGGAACGGTACACCTCACGGTGTTCGTTCTCAGCAGAGCCTCTTACCGAAAAGGCAAACGTCCGGCTCCTTCTCCCACAAGGAAGGTGCCAGCCCTGAAAGCTCTTGCTGCTCTTCACTGTCCCCGTGCACCCTATCCACAGGCACAACAGCACTGGGGATCTGTGCTTGCCCACAGGCTGCACATCTCACGGCGCTTGTACTCGGCAGACGCTCCTTCCGAAAAGGCAAACGTCCGGCTCCTTGTCCCACAAGGAAGGTGCCAGCCCTGAAAGCTCTTGCTGCTCTTCACTGTCCCCGTGCACCCTATCCACAGGCACAACAGCACTGGGGATCTGTGCTTAGACAGGAACGGTACACCTCACGGTGTTCGTTCTCAGCAGAGCCTCTTTCCGAAAAGGCAAACGTCCGGCTCCTTGTCCCACAAGGAAGGTGCCAGCCCTGAAAGCTCTTGCTGCTCTTCACTGTCCCCGTGCACCCTATCCACAGGCACAACAGCACTGGGGATCTGTGCTTGCCCACAGGCTGCACATCTCACGGCGCTTGTACTCAGCAGAGCCTCTTTCCGAAAAGGCAAACGTCCGGCTCCTTGTCCCACAAGGAAGGTGCCAGCCCTGAAAGCTCTTGCTGCTCTTCACTGTCCCCGTGCACCCTATCCACAGGCACAACAGCACTGGGGGTCTGTGCTTGCCCACAGGCTGCACATCTCACGGCGCTTGTACTCGGCAGACGCTCCTTCCGAAAAGGCAAACGTCCGGCTCCTTGTCCCACAAGGAAGGTGCCAGCCCTGAAAGCTCTTGCTGCTCTTCACTGTTCCCGTGCAGCCTATGCACAGGCACAACAGCACTGGGGATCTGTGCTTGCCCAGGAACGGTACACCTCACGGTGTTCGTTCTCAGCAGAGCCTCTTTCCGAAAAGGCAAACGTCCGGCTCCTTGTCCCACAAGGAAGGTGCCAGCCCTGAAAGCTCTTGCTGCTCTTCACTGTCCCCGTGCACCCTATCCACAGGCACAACAGCACTGGGGATCTGTGCTTGCCCACAGGCTGCACATCTCACGGCGCTTGTACTCAGCAGAGCCTCTTTCCGAAAAGGCAAACGTCCGGCTCCTTGTCCCACAAGGAAGGTGCCAGCCCTGAAAGCTCTTGCTGCTCTTCACTGTCCCCGTGCAGCCTATGCACAGGCACAACAGCACTGGGGATCTGTGCTTGCCCAGGAACGGTACACCTCACGGTGTTCGTTCTCAGCAGAGCCTCTTTCCGAAAAGGCAAACGTCCGGCTCCTTGTCCCACAAGGAAGGTGCCAGCCCTGAAAGCTCTTGCTGCTCTTCACTGTCCCCGTGCAGCCTATGCACAGGCACAACAGCACTGGGGATCTGTGCTTGCCCACAGGCTGCACATCTCACGGCGCTTGTACTCGGCAGACGCTCCTTCCGAAAAGGCAAACGTCCGGCTCCTTGTCCCACAAGGAAGGTGCCAGCCCTGAAAGCTCTTGCTGCTCTTCACTGTCCCCGTGCACCCTATCCACAGGCACAACAGCACTGGGGATCTGTGCTTAGACAGGAACGGTACACCTCACGGTGTTCGTTCTCAGCAGAGCCTCTTACCGAAAAGGCAAACGTCCGGCTCCTTCTCCCACAAGGAAGGTGCCAGCCCTGAAAGCTCTTGCTGCTCTTCACTGTCCCCGTGCACCCTATCCACAGGCACAACAGCACTGGGGATCTGTGCTTGCCCAGGAACGGTACACCTCACGGTGTTCGTTCTCGGCATTGCAATTTTCCGAAAAGGCAAACGTCCGGCTCCTTCTCCCACAAGGAAGGTGCCAGCCCTGAAAGCTCTTGCTGCTCTTCACTGTCCCCGTGCACCCTATCCACAGGCACAACAGCACTGGGGATCTGTGCTTAGACAGGAACGGTACACCTCACGGTGTTCGTTCTCAGCAGAGCCTCTTTCCGAAAAGGCAAACGTCCGGCTCCTTGTCCCACAAGGAAGGTGCCAGCCCTGAAAGCTCTTGCTGCTCTTCACTGTCCCCGTGCACCCTATCCACAGGCACAACAACACTGTGGATCTGTGCTTAGACAGGAACGGTACACCTCACGGTGTTCGTTCTCAGCAGAGCCTCTTTCCGAAAAGGCAAACGTCCGGCTCCTTGTCCCACAAGGAAGGTGCCAGCCCTGAAAGCTCTTGCTGCTCTTCACTGTCCCCGTGCACCCTATCCACAGGCACAACAGCACTGGGGATCTGTGCTTGCCCACAGGCTGCACATCTCACGGCGCTTGTACTCGGCAGACGCTCCTTCCGAAAAGGCAAACGTCCGGCTCCTTGTCCCACAAGGAAGGTGCCAGCCCTGAAAGCTCTTGCTGCTCTTCACTGTCCCCGTGCACCCTATCCACAGGCACAACAGCACTGGGGATCTGTGCTTGCCCAGGAACGGTACAACTCACGGTGTTCGTTCTCGGCATTGCAATTTTCCGAAAAGGCAAACGTCCGGCTCCTTGTCCCACAAGGAAGGTGCCAGCCCAGAAAGCTCTTGCTGCTCTTCACTGTCCCCGTGCACCCTATCCACAGGCACAACAGCACTGGGGATCTGTGCTTGCCCAGGAACGATACACCTCACGGTTTTCGTTCTCAGCAGAGCATCTTACCGAAAAGGCAAACGTCCGGCTCCTTCTCCCACAAGGAAGGTGCCAGCCCAGAAAGCTCTTGCTGCTCTTCACTGTCCCCGTGCACCCTATCCACAGGCACAACAGCACTGGGGATCTGTGCTTAGACAGGAACGGTACAGCTCACGGTGTTCGTTCTCAGCAGAGCCTCTTTCCGAAAAGGCAAACGTCCGGCTCCTTGTCCCACAAGGAAGGTGCCAGCCCTGAAAGCTCTTGCTGCTCTTCACTGTTCCCGTGCAGCCTATGCACAGGCACAACAGCACTGGGGATCTGTGCTTAGACAGGAACGGTACACCTCACGGTGTTCGTTCTCAGCAGAGCCTCTTTCCGAAAAGGCAAACGTCCGGCTCCTTGTCCCACAAGGAAGGTGCCAGCCCTGAAAGCTCTTGCTGCTCTTCACTGTCCCCGTGCAGCCTATGCACAGGCACAACAGCACTGGGGATCTGTGCTTGCCCACAGGCTGCACATCTCACGGCGCTTGTACTCGGCAGACGCTCCTTCCGAAAAGGCAAACGTCCGGCTCCTTCTCCCACAAGGAAGGTGCCAGCCCTGAAAGCTCTTGCTGCTCTTCACTGTCCCCGTGCACCCTATCCACAGGCACAACAACACTGTGGATCTGTGCTTAGACAGGAACGGTACACCTCACGGTGTTCGTTCTCAGCAGAGCCTCTTTCCGAAAAGGCAAACTTCCGGCTCCTTGTCCCACAAGGAAGGTGCCAGCCCTGAAAGCTCTTGCTGCTCTTCACTGTCCCCGTGCACCCTATCCACAGGCACAACAGCACTGGGGATCTGTGCTTGCCCACAGGCTGCACATCTCACAGCGCTTGTACTCAGCAGAGCCTCTTTCCGAAAAGGCAAACGTCCGGCTCCTTGTCCCACAAGGAAGGTGCCAGCCCTGAAAGCTCTTGCTGCTCTTCACTGTCCCCGTGCACCCTATCCACAGGCACAACAGCACTGGGGATCTGTGCTTGCCCACAGGCTGCACATCTCACGGCGCTTGTACTCGGCAGACGCTCCTTCCGAAAAGGCAAACGTCCGGCTCCTTGTCCCACAAGGAAGGTGCCAGCCCTGAAAGCTCTTGCTTCTCTTCACTGTCCCCGTGCACCCTATCCACAGGCACAACAGCACTGGGGATCTGTGCTTGCCCAGGAACAGTACACCTCACGGTGTTCGTTCTCGGCATTGCAATTTTCCGAAAAGGCAAACGTCCGGCTCCTTGTCCCACAAGGAAGGTGCCAGCCCAGAAAGCTCTTGCTGCTCTTCACTGTCCCCGTGCACCCTATCCACAGGCACAACAGCACTGGGGATCTGTGCTTGCCCAGGAACGATACACCTCACGGTGTTCGTTCTCAGCAGAGCCTCTTACCGAAAAGGCAAACGTCCGGCTCCTTCTCCCACAAGGAAGGTGCCAGCCCAGAAAGCTCTTGCTGCTCTTCACTGTCCCCGTGCAGCCTATGCACAGGCACAACAGCACTGGGGATCTGTGCTTAGACAGGAACGGTACAGCTCACGGTGTTCGTTCTCAGCAGAGCCTCTTTCCGAAAAGGCAAACGTCCGGCTCCTTGTCCCACAAGGAAGGTGCCAGCCCTGAAAGCTCTTGCTGCTCTTCACTGTCCCCGTGCAGCCTATGCACAGGCACAACAGCACTGGGGATCTGTGCTTAGACAGGAACGGTACACCTCACGGTGTTCGTTCTCAGCAGAGCCTCTTTCCGAAAAGGCAAACGTCCGGCTCCTTGTCCCACAAGGAAGGTGCCAGCCCTGAAAGCTCTTGCTGCTCTTCACTGTCCCCGTGCAGCCTATGCACAGGCACAACAGCACTGGGGATCTGTGCTTGCCGACAGGCTGCACATCTCACAGCGCTTGTACTCAGCAGAGCCTCTTTCCGAAAAGGCAAACGTCCGGCTCCTTGTCCCACAAGGAAGGTGCCAGCCCTGAAAGCTCTTGCTGCTCTTCACTGTCCCCGTGCACCCTATCCACAGGCACAACAGCACTGGGGATCTGTGCTTGCCCACAGGCTGCACATCTCACGGCGCTTGTACTCGGCAGACGCTCCTTCCGAAAAGGCAAACGTCCGGCTCCTTGTCCCACAAGGAAGGTGCCAGCCCTGAAAGCTCTTGCTGCTCTTCACTGTCCCCGTGCACCCTATCCACAGGCACAACAGCACTGGGGATCTGTGCTTGCCCACAGGCTGCACATCTCACGGCGCTTGTACTCGGCAGACGCTCCTTCCGAAAAGGCAAACGTCCGGCTCCTTGTCCCACAAGGAAGGTGCCAGCCCTGAAAGCTCTTGCTGCTCTTCACTGTTCCCGTGCAGCCTATGCACAGGCACAACAGCACTGGGGATCTGTGCTTGCCCAGGAACGGTACACCTCACGGTGTTCGTTCTCAGCAGAGCCTCTTACCGAAAAGGCAAACGTCCGACTCCTTCTCCCACAAGGAAGGTGCCAGCCCTGAAAGCTCTTGCTGCTCTTCACTGTCCCCGTGCACCCTATCCACAGGCACAACAGCACTGGGGATCTGTGCTTGCCCACAGGCTGCACATCTCACGGCGCTTGTACTCGGCAGACGCTCCTTCCGAAAAGGCAAACGTCCGGCTCCTTGTCCCACAAGGAAGGTGCCAGCCCTGAAAGCTCTTGCTGCTCTTCACTGTCCCCGTGCACCCTATCCACAGGCACAACAGCACTGGGGATCTGTGCTTAGACAGGAACGGTACACCTCACGGTGTTCGTTCTCAGCAGAGCCTCTTACCGAAAAGGCAAACGTCCGGCTCCTTCTCCCACAAGGAAGGTGCCAGCCCTGAAAGCTCTTGCTGCTCTTCACTGTCCCCGTGCAGCCTATCCACAGGCACAACAGCACTGGGGATCTGTGCTTGCCCACAGGCTGCACATCTCACGGCGCTTGTACTCAGCAGAGCCTCTTTCCGAAAAGGCAAACGTCCGGCTCCTTGTCCCACAAGGAAGGTGCCAGCCCTGAAAGCTCTTGCTGCTCTTCACTGTCCCCGTGCAGCCTATGCACAGGCACAACAGCACTGGGGATCTATGCTTGCCCAGGAACGGTACACCTCACGGTGTTCGTTCTCAGCAGAGCCTCTTTCCGAAAAGGCAAACGTCCGGCTCCTTGTCCCACAAGGAAGGTGCCAGCCCTGAAAGCTCTTGCTGCTCTTCACTGTCCCCGTGCAGCCTATGCACAGGCACAACAGCACTGGGGATCTGTGCTTGCCCACAGGCTGCACATCTCACGGCGCTTGTACTCGGCAGACGCTCCTTCCGAAAAGGCAAACGTCCGGCTCCTTGTCCCACAAGGAAGGTGCCAGCCCTGAAAGCTCTTGCTGCTCTTCACTGTCCCCGTGCACCCTATCCACAGGCACAACAGCACTGGGGATCTGTGCTTGCCCACAGGCTGCACATCTCACGGCGCTTGTACTCGGAAGAAGATCCTTCCGAAAAGGCAAACGTCCGGCTCCTTGTCCCACAAGGAAGGTGCCAGCCCTGAAAGCTCTTGCTGCTCTTCACTGTCCCCGTGCACCCTATCCACAGGCACAACAGTTTTGGGAATCTGTACTTAGACAGGAACGGTACACCTCACGGTGTTCGTTCTCAGCAGAGCCTCTTACCGAAAAGGCAAACGTCCGGCTCCTTGTCCCACAAGGAAGGTGCCAGCCCTGAAAGCTCTTGCTGCTCTTCACTGTCCCCGTGCACCCTATCCACAGGCACAACAGCACTGGGGATCTGTGCTTGCCCAGGAACGGTACACCTCACGGTGTTCGTTCTCGGCATTGCAATTTTCCGAAAAGGCAAACGTCCGGCTCCTTGTCCCACAAGGAAGGTGCCAGCCCTGAAAGCTCTTGCTGCTCTTCACTGTCCCCGGGCACCCTATCCACAGGCACAACAGCACTGGGGATCTGTGCTTGCCCAGGAACGGTACACCTCACGGCGCTTGTACTCGGCAGACGCTCCTTTCGAAAAGGCAAACGTCCGGCTCCTTCTCCCACAAGGAAGGTGCCAGCCCTGAAAGCTCTTGCTGCTCTTCACTGTCCCCGTGCACCCTATCCACAGGCACAACAGTTTTGGGAATCTGTACTTAGACAGGAACGGTACACCTCACGGTGTCCGTTCTCAGCAGAGCCTCTTTCCGAAAAGGCAAACGTCCGGCTCCTTGTCCCACAAGGAAGGTGCCAGCCCTGAAAGCTCTTGCTGCTCTTCACTGTCCCCGTGCACCCTATCCACAGGCACAACAGCACTGGGGGTCTGTGCTTGCCCACAGGCTGCACATCTCACGGCGCTTGTACTCGGCAGACGCTCCTTCCGAAAAGGCAAACGTCCGGCTCCTTGTCCCACAAGGAAGGTGCCAGCCCTGAAAGCTCTTGCTGCTCTTCACTGTTCCCGTGCAGCCTATGCACAGGCACAACAGCACTGGGGATCTGTGCTTGCCCAGGAACGGTACACCTCACGGTGTTCGTTCTCAGCAGAGCCTCTTTCCGAAAAGGCAAACGTCCGGCTCCTTGTCCCACAAGGAAGGTGCCAGCCCTGAAAGCTCTTGCTGCTCTTCACTGTCCCCGTGCACCCTATCCACAGGCACAACAGCACTGGGGATCTGTGCTTGCCCACAGGCTGCACATCTCACGGCGCTTGTACTCAGCAGAGCCTCTTTCCGAAAAGGCAAACGTCCGGCTCCTTGTCCCACAAGGAAGGTGCCAGCCCTGAAAGCTCTTGCTGCTCTTCACTGTCCCCGTGCAGCCTATGCACAGGCACAACAGCACTGGGGATCTATGCTTGCCCAGGAACGGTACACCTCACGGTGTTCGTTCTCAGCAGAGCCTCTTTCCGAAAAGGCAAACGTCCGGCTCCTTGTCCCACAAGGAAGGTGCCAGCCCTGAAAGCTCTTGCTGCTCTTCACTGTCCCCGTGCAGCCTATGCACAGGCACAACAGCACTGGGGATCTGTGCTTGCCCACAGGCTGCACATCTCACGGCGCTTGTACTCGGCAGACGCTCCTTCCGAAAAGGCAAACGTCCGGCTCCTTGTCCCACAAGGAAGGTGCCAGCCCTGAAAGCTCTTGCTGCTCTTCACTGTCCCCGTGCACCCTATCCACAGGCACAACAGCACTGGGGATCTGTGCTTGCCCAGGAACGGTACACCTCACGGTGTTCGTTCTCGGCATTGCAATTTTCCGAAAAGGCAAACGTCCGGCTCCTTGTCCCACAAGGAAGGTGCCAGCCCAGAAAGCTCTTGCTGCTCTTCACTGTCCCCGTGCACCCTATCCACAGGCACAACAGCACTGGGGATCTGTGCTTGCCCAGGAACGATACACCTCACGGTTTTCGTTCTCAGCAGAGCATCTTACCGAAAAGGCAAACGTCCGGCTCCTTCTCCCACAAGGAAGGTGCCAGCCCAGAAAGCTCTTGCTGCTCTTCACTGTCCCCGTGCACCCTATCCACAGGCACAACAGCACTGGGGATCTGTGCTTAGACAGGAACGGTACAGCTCACGGTGTTCGTTCTCAGCAGAGCCTCTTTCCGAAAAGGCAAACGTCCGGCTCCTTGTCCCACAAGGAAGGTGCCAGCCCTGAAAGCTCTTGCTGCTCTTCACTGTTCCCGTGCAGCCTATGCACAGGCACAACAGCACTGGGGATCTGTGCTTAGACAGGAACGGTACACCTCACGGTGTTCGTTCTCAGCAGAGCCTCTTTCCGAAAAGGCAAACGTCCGGCTCCTTGTCCCACAAGGAAGGTGCCAGCCCTGAAAGCTCTTGCTGCTCTTCACTGTCCCCGTGCAGCCTATGCACAGGCACAACAGCACTGGGGATCTGTGCTTGCCCACAGGCTGCACATCTCACAGCGCCTGTACTCAGCAGAGCCTCTTTCCGAAAAGGCAAACGTCCGGCTCCTTGTCCCACAAGGAAGGTGCCAGCCCTGAAAGCTCTTGCTGCTCTTCACTGTCCCCGTGCACCCTATCCACAGGCACAACAGCACTGGGGATCTGTGCTTGCCCACAGGCTGCACATCTCACGGCGCTTGTACTCGGCAGACGCTCCTTCCGAAAAGGCAAACGTCCGGCTCCTTCTCCCACAAGGAAGGTGCCAGCCCTGAAAGCTCTTGCTGCTCTTCACTGTCCCCGTGCACCCTATCCACAGGCACAACAGCACTGGGGATCTGTGCTTAGACAGGAACGGTACACCTCACGGTGTTCGTTCTCAGCAGAGCCTCTTACCGAAAAGGCAAACGTCCGGCTCCTTCTCCAACAAGGAAGGTGCCAGCCCTGAAAGCTCTTGCTGCTCTTCACTGTCCCCGTGCAGCCTATCCACAGGCACAACAGCACTGGGGATCTGTGCTTGCCCAGCAACGATACACCTCACGGTGTTCGTTCTCAGCAGAGCCTCTTACCGAAAAGGCAAACGTCCGGCTCCTTGTCCCACAAGGAAGGTGCCAGCCCTGAAAGCTCTTGCTGCTCTTCACTGTCCCCGTGCACCCTATCCACAGGCACAACAGCACTGGGGATCTGTGCTTGCCCACAGGCTGCACATCTCACGGCGCTTGTACTCAGCAGAGCTTCTTTCCGAAAAGGCAAACGTCCGGCTCCTTGTCCCACAAGGAAGGTGCCAGCCCTGAAAGCTCTTGCTGCTCTTCACTGTCCCCGTGCACCCTATCCACAGGCACAACAGCACTGGGGATCTGTGCTTGCCCACAGGCTGCACATCTCACGGCGCTTGTACTCGGCAGACGCTCCTTTCGAAAAGGCAAACGTCCGGCTCCTTCTCCCACAAGGAAGGTGCCAGCCCTGAAAGCTCTTGCTGCTCTTCACTGTCCCCGTGCACCCTATCCACAGGCACAACAGTTTTGGGAATCTGTACTTAGACAGGAACGGTACACCTCACGGTGTCCGTTCTCAGCAGAGCCTCTTTCCGAAAAGGCAAACGTCCGGCTCCTTGTCCCACAAGGAAGGTGTCAGCCCTGAAAGCTCTTGCTGCTCTTCACTGTCCCCGTGCACCCTATCCACAGGCACAACAGCACTGGGGATCTGTGCTTGCCCACAGGCTGCACATCTCACGGCGCTTGTACTCGGCAGACGCTCCTTCCGAAAAGGCAAACGTCCGGCTCCTTGTCCCACAAGGAAGGTGCCAGCCCTGAAAGCTCTTGCTGCTCTTCACTGTTCCCGTGCAGCCTATGCACAGGCACAACAGCACTGGGGATCTGTGCTTGCCCAGGAACGGTACACCTCACGGTGTTCGTTCTCAGCAGAGCCTCTTTCCGAAAAGGCAAACGTCCGGCTCCTTGTCCCACAAGGAAGGTGCCAGCCCTGAAAGCTCTTGCTGCTCTTCACTGTCCCCGTGCACCCTATCCACAGGCACAACAGCACTGGGGATCTGTGCTTGCCCACAGGCTGCACATCTCACGGCGCTTGTACTCAGCAGAGCCTCTTTCCGAAAAGGCAAACGTCCGGCTCCTTGTCCCACAAGGAAGGTGCCAGCCCTGAAAGCTCTTGCTGCTCTTCACTGTCCCCGTGCACCCTATCCACAGGCACAACAGCACTGGGGATCTGTGCTTGCACAGGAACGGTACACCTCACGGTGTTCGTTCTCAGCAGAGCCTCTTTCCGAAAAGGCAAACGTCCGGCTCCTTGTCCCACAAGGAAGGTGCCAGCCCTGAAAGCTCTTGCTGCTCTTCACTGTCCCCGTGCAGCCTATGCACAGGCACAACAGCACTGGGGATCTGTGCTTGCCCACAGGCTGCACATCTCACAGCGCTTGTACTCAGCAGAGCCTCTTTCCGAAAAGGCAAACGTCCGGCTCCTTGTCCCACAAGGAAGGTGCCAGCCCTGAAAGCTCTTGCTGCTCTTCACTGTCCCCGTGCACCCTATCCACAGGCACAACAGCACTGGGGATCTGTGCTTGCCCACAGGCTGCACATCTCACGGCGCTTGTACTCGGCAGACGCTCCTTCCGAAAAGGCAAACGTCCGGCTCCTTCTCCCACAAGGAAGGTGCCAGCCCTGAAAGCTCTTGCTGCTCTTCACTGTCCCCGTGCACCCTATCCACAGGCACAACAGCACTGGGGATCTGTGCTTAGACAGGAACGGTACACCTCACGGTGTTCGTTCTCAGCAGAGCCTCTTACCGAAAAGGCAAACGTCCGGCTCCTTCTCCAACAAGGAAGGTGCCAGCCCTGAAAGCTCTTGCTGCTCTTCACTGTCCCCGTGCAGCCTATCCACAGGCACAACAGCACTGGGGATCTGTGCTTGCCCAGCAACGATACACCTCACGGTGTTCGTTCTCAGCAGAGCCTCTTACCGAAAAGGCAAACGTCCGGCTCCTTGTCCCACAAGGAAGGTGTCAGCCCTGAAAGCTCTTGCTGCTCTTCACTGTCCCCGTGCACCCTATCCACAGGCACAACAGCACTGGGGATCTGTGCTTGCCCACAGGCTGCACATCTCACGGCGCTTGTACTCGGCAGACGCTCCTTCCGAAAAGGCAAACGTCCGGCTCCTTGTCCCACAAGGAAGGTGCCAGCCCTGAAAGCTCTTGCTGCTCTTCACTGTTCCCGTGCAGCCTATGCACAGGCACAACAGCACTGGGGATCTGTGCTTGCCCAGGAACGGTACACCTCACGGTGTTCGTTCTCAGCAGAGCCTCTTTCCGAAAAGGCAAACGTCCGGCTCCTTGTCCCACAAGGAAGGTGCCAGCCCTGAAAGCTCTTGCTGCTCTTCACTGTCCCCGTGCACCCTATCCACAGGCACAACAGCACTGGGGATCTGTGCTTGCCCACAGGCTGCACATCTCACGGCGCTTGTACTCAGCAGAGCCTCTTTCCGAAAAGGCAAACGTCCGGCTCCTTGTCCCACAAGGAAGGTGCCAGCCCTGAAAGCTCTTGCTGCTCTTCACTGTCCCCGTGCACCCTATCCACAGGCACAACAGCACTGGGGATCTGTGCTTGCACAGGAACGGTACACCTCACGGTGTTCGTTCTCAGCAGAGCCTCTTTCCGAAAAGGCAAACGTCCGGCTCCTTGTCCCACAAGGAAGGTGCCAGCCCTGAAAGCTCTTGCTGCTCTTCACTGTCCCCGTGCAGCCTATGCACAGGCACAACAGCACTGGGGATCTGTGCTTGCCCACAGGCTGCACATCTCACGGCGCTTGTACTCGGCAGACGCTCCTTCCGAAAAGGCAAACGTCCGGCTCCTTGTCCCACAAGGAAGGTGCCAGCCCTGAAAGCTCTTGCTGCTCTTCACTGTCCCCGTGCACCCTATCCACAGGCACAACAGCACTGGGGATCTGTGCTTGCCCATGAACGATACACCTCACGGTGTTCGTTCTCAGCAGAGCCTCTTACCGAAAAGGCAAACGTCCGGCTCCTTGTCCCACAAGGAAGGTGCCAGCCCAGAAAGCTCTTGCTGCTCTTCACTGTCCCCGTGCACCCTATCCACAGGCACAACAGCACTGGGGATCTGTGCTTAGACAGGAACGGTACACCTCACGGTGTTCGTTCTCAGCAGAGCCTCTTTCCGAAAAGGCAAACGTCCGGCTCCTTGTCCCACAAGGAAGGTGCCAGCCCTGAAAGCTCTTCCTGCTCTTCACTGTCCCCGTGCACCCTATCCACAGGCACAACAACACTGTGGATCTGTGCTTAGACAGGAACGGTACACCTCACGGTGTTCGTTCTCAGCAGAGCCTCTTTCCGAAAAGGCAAACGTCCGGCTCCTTGTCCCACAAGGAAGGTGCCAGCCCTGAAAGCTCTTGCTGCTCTTCACTGTCCCCGTGCACCCTATCCACAGGCACAACAGCACTGGGGATCTGTGCTTGCCCACAGGCTGCACATCTCACAGCGCTTGTACTCAGCAGAGCCTCTTTCCGAAAAGGCAAACGTCCGGCTCCTTGTCCCACAAGGAAGGTGCCAGCCCTGAAAGCTCTTGCTGCTCTTCACTGTCCCCGTGCACCCTATCCACAGGCACAACAGCACTGGGGATCTGTGCTTGCCCACAGGCTGCACATCTCACGGCGCTTGTACTCGGCAGACGCTCCTTCCGAAAAGGCAAACGTCCGGCTCCTTCTCCCACAAGGAAGGTGCCAGCCCTGAAAGCTCTTGCTGCTCTTCACTGTCCCCGTGCACCCTATCCACAGGCACAACAGCACTGGGGATCTGTGCTTGCCCACAGGCTGCACATCTCACGGCGCTTGTACTCGGCAGACGCTCCTTCCGAAAAGGCAAACGTCCGGCTCCTTGTCCCACAAGGAAGGTGCCAGCCCTGAAAGCTCTTGCTGCTCTTCACTGTTCCCGTGCAGCCTATGCACAGGCACAACAGCACTGGGGATCTGTGCTTGCCCAGGAACGGTACACCTCACGGTGTTCGTTCTCAGCAGAGCCTCTTACCGAAAAGGCAAACGTCCGACTCCTTCTCCCACAAGGAAGGTGCCAGCCCTGAAAGCTCTTGCTGCTCTTCACTGTCCCCGTGCACCCTATCCACAGGCACAACAGCACTGGGGATCTGTGCTTGCCCACAGGCTGCACATCTCACGGCGCTTGTACTCGGCAGACGCTCCTTTCGAAAAGGCAAACGTCCGGCTCCTTGTCCCACAAGGAAGGTGCCAGCCCTGAAAGCTCTTGCTGCTCTTCACTGTCCCCGTGCACCCTATCCACAGGCACAACAGCACTGGGGATCTGTGCTTAGACAGGAACGGTACACCTCACGGTGTTCGTTCTCAGCAGAGCCTCTTACCGAAAAGGCAAACGTCCGACTCCTTCTCCCACAAGGAAGGTGCCAGCCCTGAAAGCTCTTGCTGCTCTTCACTGTCCCCGTGCAGCCTATCCACAGGCACAACAGCACTGGGGATCTGTGCTTGCCCAGCAACGGTACACCTCACGGTGTTCGTTCTCAGCAGAGCCTCTTACCGAAAAGGCAAACGTCCGGCTCCTTGTCCCACAAGGAAGGTGCCAGCCCTGAAAGCTCTTGCTGCTCTTCACTGTCCCCGGGCACCCTATCCACAGGCACAACAGCACTGTGGATCTGTGCTTAGACAGGAACGGTACACCTCACGGTGTTCGTTCTCAGCAGAGCCTCTTTCCGAAAAGGCAAACGTCCGGCTCCTTGTCCCACAAGGAAGGTGCCAGCCCTGAAAGCTCTTGCTGCTCTTCACTGTCCCCGTGCACCCTATCCACAGGCACAACAGCACTGGGGATCTGTGCTTGCCCAGGAACGGTACACCTCACGGTGTTCGTTCTCGGCATTGCAATTTTCCGAAAAGGCAAACGTCCGGCTCCTTGTCCCACAAGGAAGGTGCCAGCCCTGAAAGCTCTTGCTGCTCTTCACTGTCCCCGTGCACCCTATCCACAGGCACAACAGCACTGGGGATCTGTGCTTAGACAGGAACGGTACACCTCACGGTGTTCGTTCTCAGCAGAGCCTCTTTCCGAAAAGGCAAACGTCCGGCTCCTTGTCCCACAAGGAAGGTGCCAGCCCTGAAAGCTCTTGCTGCTCTTCACTGTCCCCGTGCAGCCTATGCACAGGCACAACAGCACTGGGGATCTGTGCTTGCCCACAGGCTGCACATCTCACGGCGCTTGTACTCGGCAGACGCTCCTTCCGAAAAGGCAAACGTCCGGCTCCTTGTCCCACAAGGAAGGTGCCAGCCCTGAAAGCTCTTGCTGCTCTTCACTGTTCCCGTGCAGCCTATGCACAGGCACAACAGCACTGGGGATCTGTGCTTGCCCAGGAACGGTACACCTCACGGTGTTCGTTCTCAGCAGAGCCTCTTTCCGAAAAGGCAAACGTCCGGCTCCTTGTCCCACAAGGAAGGTGCCAGCCCTGAAAGCTCTTGCTGCTCTTCACTGTCCCCGTGCACCCTATCCACAGGCACAACAGCACTGGGGATCTGTGCTTGCCCACAGGCTGCACATCTCACGGCGCTTGTACTCAGCAGAGCCTCTTTCCGAAAAGGCAAACGTCCGGCTCCTTGTCCCACAAGGAAGGTGCCAGCCCTGAAAGCTCTTGCTGCTCTTCACTGTCCCCGTGCACCCTATCCACAGGCACAACAGCACTGGGGATCTGTGCTTGCCCAGGAACGGTACACCTCACGGTGTTCGTTCTCAGCAGAGCCTCTTACCGAAAAGGCAAACGTCCGGCTCCTTGTCCCACAAGGAAGGTGCCAGCCCTGAAAGCTCTTGCTGCTCTTCACTGTCCCCGTGCAGCCTATGCACAGGCACAACAGCACTGGGGATCTGTGCTTGCCCACAGGCTGCACATCTCACGGCGCTTGTACTCGGCAGACGCTCCTTCCGAAAAGGCAAACGTCCGGCTCCTTGTCCCACAAGGAAGGTGCCAGCCCTGAAAGCTCTTGCTGCTCTTCACTGTTCCCGTGCACCCTATCCACAGGCACAACAGCACTGGGGATCTGTGCTTGCCCAGGAACGGTACACCTCACGGTGTTCGTTCTCAGCAGAGCCTCTTACCGAAAAGGCAAACGTCCGACTCCTTGTCCCACAAGGAAGGTGCCAGCCCTGAAAGCTCTTGCTGCTCTTCACTGTCCCCGTGCAGCCTATGCACAGGCACAACAGCACTGGGGATCTGTGCTTGCCCACAGGCTGCACATCTCACGGCGCTTGTACTCGGCAGACGCTCCTTTCGAAAAGGCAAACGTCCGGCTCCTTGTCCCACAAGGAAGGTGCCAGCCCTGAAAGCTCTTGCTGCTCTTCACTGTCCCCGTGCACCCTATCCACAGGCACAACAGCACTGGGGATCTGTGCTTAGACAGGAACGGTACACCTCACGGTGTTCGTTCTCAGCAGAGCCTCTTACCGAAAAGGCAAACGTCCGGCTCCTTGTCCCACAAGGAAGGTGCCAGCCCTGAAAGCTCTTGCTGCTCTTCACTGTCCCCGTGCACCCTATCCACAGGCACAACAGCACTGGGGATCTGTGCTTAGACAGGAACGGTACACCTCACGGTGTTCGTTCTCAGCAGAGCCTCTTTCCGAAAACGCAAACGTCCGGCTCCTTGTCCCACAAGGAAGGTGCCAGCCCTGAAAGCTCTTGCTGCTCTTCACTGTCCCCGTGCACCCTATCCACAGGCACAACAGCACTGGGGATCTGTACTTAGACAGGAACGGTACACCTCACGGTGTTCGTTCTCAGCAGAGCCTCTTTCCGAAAAGGCAAACGTCCGGCTCCTTGTCCCACAAGGAAGGTGCCAGCCCTGAAAGCTCTTGCTGCTCTTCACTGTCCCCGTGCACCCTATCCACAGGCACAACAGCACTGGGGATCTGTGCTTAGACAGGAACGGTACACCTCACGGTGTTCGTTCTCGGCATTGCAATTTTCCGAAAAGGCAAACGTCCGGCTCCTTGTCCCACAAGGAAGGTGCCAGCCCTGAAAGCTCTTGCTGCTCTTCACTGTCCCCGGGCACCCTATCCACAGGCACAACAGCACTGGGGATCTGTGCTTGCCCAGGAACGGTACACCTCACGGTGTTCGTTCTCAGCAGAGCCTCTTTCCGAAAAGGCAAACGTCCGGCTCCTTGTCCCACAAGGAAGGTGCCAGCCCTGAAAGCTCTTGCTGCTCTTCACTGTCCCCGTGCACCCTATCCACAGGCACAAAAGCACTGGGGATCTGTGCTTGCCCACAGGCTGCATATCTCACGGCGCTTGTACTCGGCAGACGCTCCTTTCGAAAAGGCAAACGTCCGGCTCCTTGTCCCACAAGGAAGGTGCCAGCCCTGAAAGCTCTTGCTGCTCTTCACTGTTCCCGTGCAGCCTATGCACAGGCACAACAGCACTGGGGATCTGTGCTTGCCCAGGAACGGTACACCTCACGGTGTTCGTTCTCAGCAGAGCCTCTTACCGAAAAGGCAAACGTCCGGCTCCTTGTCCCACAAGGAAGGTGCCAGCCCTGAAAGCTCCTGCTGCTCTTCACTGTCCCCGTGCAGCCTATGCACAGGCACAACAGCACTGGGGATCTGTGCTTGCCCACAGGCTGCACATCTCACGGCGCTTGTACTCGGCAGACGCTCCTTCCGAAAAGGCAAACGTCCGGCTCCTTGTCCCACAAGGAAGGTGCCAGCCCTGAAAGCTCTTGCTGCTCTTCACTGTTCCCGTGCACCCTATCCACAGGCACAACAGCACTGGGGATCTGTGCTTAGACAGGAACGGTACACCTCACGGTGTTCGTTCTCAGCAGAGCCTCTTACCGAAAAGGCAAACGTCCGGCTCCTTGTCCCACAAGGAAGGTGCCAGCCCTGAAAGCTCTTGCTGCTTTTCACTGTCCCCGTGCACCCTATCCACAGGCACAAGAGCACTGGGGATCTGTGCTTGCCCAGGAACGGTACACCTCACGGTGTTCATTCTCGGCATTGCAATTTTCCGAAAAGGCAAACGTCCGGCTCCTTGTCCCACAAGGAAGGTGCCAGCCCAGAAAGCTCTTGCTGCTCTTCACTGTCCCCGTGCAGCCTATGCACAGGCACAACAGCACTGGGGATCTGTACTTAGACAGGAACGGTACACCTCACGGTGTTCGTTCTCAGCAGAGCCTCTTACCGAAAAGGCAAACATCCGGCTCCTTGTCCCACAAGGAAGGTGCCAGCCCTGAAAGCTCTTGCTGCTCTTCACTGTCCCCGTGCACCCTATCCACAGGCACAACAGCACTGGGGATCTGTACTTAGACAGGAACGGTACACCTCACGGTGTTCGTTCTCAGCAGAGCCTCTTACCGAAAAGGCAAACGTCCGGCTCCTTGTCCCACAAGGAAGGTGCCAGCCCTGAAAGCTCTTGCTGCTCTTCACTGTTCCCGTGCAGCCTATGCACAGGCACAACAGCACTGGGGATCTGTGCTTGCCCAGGAACGGTACACCTCACGGTGTTCGTTCTCAGCAGAGCCTCTTACCGAAAAGGCAAACGTCCGGCTCCTTGTCCCACAAGGAAGGTGCCAGCCCTGAAAGCTCTTGCTGCTCTTCACTGTCCCCGTGCAGCCTATGCACAGGCACAACAGCACTGGGGATCTGTGCTTGCCCACAGGCTGCACATCTCACAGCGCTTGTACTCAGCAGAGCCTCTTTCCGAAAAGGCAAACGTCCGGCTCCTTGTCCCACAAGGAAGGTGCCAGCCCAGAAAGCTCTTGCTGCTCTTCACTGTCCCCGTGCACCCTATCCACAGGCACAACAGCACTGGGTATCTGTGCTTGCACAGGAACGGTACACCTCACGGTGTTCGTTCTCAGCAGAGCCTCTTACCGAAAAGGCAAACGTCCGGCTCCTTGTCCCACAAGGAAGGTGCCAGCCCTGAAAGCTCTTGCTGCTTTTCACTGTCCCCGTGCACCCTATCCACAGGCACAACAGCACTGGGGATCTGTGCTTGCCCAGGAACGGTACACCTCACGGTGTTCGTTCTCGGCATTGCAATTTTCCGAAAAGGCAAACGTCCGGCTCCTTGTCCCACAAGGAAGGTGCCAGCCCAGAAAGCTCTTGCTGCTCTTCACTGTCCCCGTGCAGCCTATGCACAGGCACAACAGCACTGGGGATCTGTACTTAGACAGGAACGGTACACCTCACGGTGTTCGTTCTCAGCAGAGCCTCTTACCGAAAAGGCAAACATCCGGCTCCTTGTCCCACAAGGAAGGTGCCAGCCCAGAAAGCTCTTGCTGCTCTTCACTGTCCCCGTGCACCCTATCCACAGGCACAACAGCACTGGGGATCTGTGCTTGCCCAGGAACGGTACACGTCACGGTGTTCGTTCTCAGCAGAGCCTCTTACCGAAAAGGCAAACGTCCGGCTCCTTGTCCCACAAGGAAGGTGCCAGCCCTGAAAGCTCTTGCTGCTTTTCACTGTCCCCGTGCACCCTATCCACAGGCACAACAGCACTGGGGATCTGTGCTTGCCCACAGGCTGCACATCTCACGGCGCTTGTACTCGGCAGACGCTCCTTCCGAAAAGGCAAACGTCCGGCTCCTTGTCCCACAAGGAAGGTGCCAGCCCTGAAAGCTCTTGCTGCTCTTCACTGTCCCCGTGCACCCTATCCACAGGCACAACAGCACTGGGGATCTGTACTTAGACAGGAACGGTACACCTCACGGTGTTCGTTCTCAGCAGAGCCTCTTTCCGAAAAGGCAAACGTCTGGCTCCTTGTCCCACAAGGAAGGTGCCAGCCCTGAAAGCTCTTGCTGCTCTTCACTGTTCCCGTGCAGCCTATGCACAGGCACAACAGCACTGGGGATCTGTGCTTGCCCAGGAACGGTACACCTCACGGTGTTCGTTCTCAGCAGAGCCTCTTTCCGAAAAGGCAAACGTCCGGCTCCTTGTCCCACAAGGAAGGTGCCAGCCCTGAAAGCTCTTGCTGCTCTTCACTGTCCCCGTGCACCCTATCCACAGGCACAACAGCACTGGGGATCTGTGCTTAGACAGGAACGGTACACCTCACGGTGTTCGTTCTCAGCAGAGCCTCTTTCCGAAAAGGCAAACGTCCGGCTCCTTCTCCCACAAGGAAGGTGCCAGCCCTGAAAGCTCTTGCTGCTCTTCACTGTCCCCGTGCACCCTATCCACAGGCACAACAGCACTGGGGATCTGTGCTTGCCCACAGGCTGCACATCTCACGGCGCTTGTACTCAGCAGAGCCTCTTTCCGAAAAGGCAAACGTCCGGCTCCTTGTCCCACAAGGAAGGTGCCAGCCCTGAAAGCTCTTGCTGCTCTTCACTGTCCCCGTGCACCCTATCCACAGGCACAACAGCACTGGGGATCTGTGCTTGCACAGGAACGGTACACCTCACGGTGTTCGTTCTCAGCAGAGCCTCTTTCCGAAAAGGCAAACGTCCGGCTCCTTGTCCCACAAGGAAGGTGCCAGCCCTGAAAGCTCTTGCTGCTCTTCACTGTCCCCGTGCAGCCTATGCACAGGCACAACAGCACTGGGGATCTGTGCTTGCCCACAGGCTGCACATCTCACGGCGCTTGTACTCGGCAGACGCTCCTTCCGAAAAGGCAAACGTCCGGCTCCTTGTCCCACAAGGAAGGTGCCAGCCCTGAAAGCTCTTGCTGCTCTTCACTGTCCCCGTGCACCCTATCCACAGGCACAACAGCACTGGGGATCTGTGCTTGCCCATGAACGATACACCTCACGGTGTTCGTTCTCAGCAGAGCCTCTTACCGAAAAGGCAAACGTCCGGCTCCTTGTCCCACAAGGAAGGTGCCAGCCCAGAAAGCTCTTGCTGCTCTTCACTGTCCCCGTGCACCCTATCCACAGGCACAACAGCACTGGGGATCTGTGCTTAGACAGGAACGGTACACCTCACGGTGTTCGTTCTCAGCAGAGCCTCTTTCCGAAAAGGCAAACGTCCGGCTCCTTGTCCCACAAGGAAGGTGCCAGCCCTGAAAGCTCTTCCTGCTCTTCACTGTCCCCGTGCACCCTATCCACAGGCACAACAACACTGTGGATCTGTGCTTAGACAGGAACGGTACACCTCACGGTGTTCGTTCTCAGCAGAGCCTCTTTCCGAAAAGGCAAACGTCCGGCTCCTTGTCCCACAAGGAAGGTGCCAGCCCTGAAAGCTCTTGCTGCTCTTCACTGTCCCCGTGCACCCTATCCACAGGCACAACAGCACTGGGGATCTGTGCTTGCCCACAGGCTGCACATCTCACAGCGCTTGTACTCAGCAGAGCCTCTTTCCGAAAAGGCAAACGTCCGGCTCCTTGTCCCACAAGGAAGGTGCCAGCCCTGAAAGCTCTTGCTGCTCTTCACTGTCCCCGTGCACCCTATCCACAGGCACAACAGCACTGGGGATCTGTGCTTGCCCACAGGCTGCACATCTCACGGCGCTTGTACTCGGCAGACGCTCCTTCCGAAAAGGCAAACGTCCGGCTCCTTGTCCCACAAGGAAGGTGCCAGCCCTGAAAGCTCTTGCTGCTCTTCACTGTCCCCGTGCACCCTATCCACAGGCACAACAGCACTGGGGATCTGTGCTTGCCCACAGGCTGCACATCTCACGGCGCTTGTACTCGGCAGACGCTCCTTCCGAAAAGGCAAACGTCCGGCTCCTTGTCCCACAAGGAAGGTGCCAGCCCTGAAAGCTCTTGCTGCTCTTCACTGTTCCCGTGCAGCCTATGCACAGGCACAACAGCACTGGGGATCTGTGCTTGCCCAGGAACGGTACACCTCACGGTGTTCGTTCTCAGCAGAGCCTCTTACCGAAAAGGCAAACGTCCGACTCCTTCTCCCACAAGGAAGGTGCCAGCCCTGAAAGCTCTTGCTGCTCTTCACTGTCCCCGTGCACCCTATCCACAGGCACAACAGCACTGGGGATCTGTGCTTGCCCACAGGCTGCACATCTCACGGCGCTTGTACTCGGCAGACGCTCCTTTCGAAAAGGCAAACGTCCGGCTCCTTGTCCCACAAGGAAGGTGCCAGCCCTGAAAGCTCTTGCTGCTCTTCACTGTCCCCGTGCACCCTATCCACAGGCACAACAGCACTGGGGATCTGTGCTTAGACAGGAACGGTACACCTCACGGTGTTCGTTCTCAGCAGAGCCTCTTACCGAAAAGGCAAACGTCCGACTCCTTCTCCCACAAGGAAGGTGCCAGCCCTGAAAGCTCTTGCTGCTCTTCACTGTCCCCGTGCAGCCTATCCACAGGCACAACAGCACTGGGGATCTGTGCTTGCCCAGCAACGATACACCTCACGGTGTTCGTTCTCAGCAGAGCCTCTTACCGAAAAGGCAAACGTCCGGCTCCTTGTCCCACAAGGAAGGTGCCAGCCCTGAAAGCTCTTGCTGCTCTTCACTGTCCCCGGGCACCCTATCCACAGGCACAACAGCACTGTGGATCTGTGCTTAGACAGGAACGGTACACCTCACGGTGTTCGTTCTCAGCAGAGCCTCTTTCCGAAAAGGCAAACGTCCGGCTCCTTGTCCCACAAGGAAGGTGCCAGCCCTGAAAGCTCTTGCTGCTCTTCACTGTCCCCGTGCACCCTATCCACAGGCACAACAGCACTGGGGATCTGTGCTTGCCCAGGAACGGTACACCTCACGGTGTTCGTTCTCGGCATTGCAATTTTCCGAAAAGGCAAACGTCCGGCTCCTTGTCCCACAAGGAAGGTGCCAGCCCTGAAAGCTCTTGCTGCTCTTCACTGTCCCCGTGCACCCTATCCACAGGCACAACAGCACTGGGGATCTGTGCTTAGACAGGAACGGTACACCTCACGGTGTTCGTTCTCAGCAGAGCCTCTTTCCGAAAAGGCAAACGTCCGGCTCCTTGTCCCACAAGGAAGGTGCCAGCCCTGAAAGCTCTTGCTGCTCTTCACTGTCCCCGTGCACCCTATCCACAGGCACAACAGCACTGGGGATCTGTGCTTGCCCACAGGCTGCACATCTCACGGCGCTTGTACTCGGCAGACGCTCCTTCCGAAAAGGCAAACGTCCGGCTCCTTGTCCCACAAGGAAGGTGCCAGCCCTGAAAGCTCTTGCTGCTCTTCACTGTTCCCGTGCAGCCTATGCACAGGCACAACAGCACTGGGGATCTGTGCTTGCCCAGGAACGGTACACCTCACGGTGTTCGTTCTCAGCAGAGCCTCTTTCCGAAAAGGCAAACGTCCGGCTCCTTGTCCCACAAGGAAGGTGCCAGCCCTGAAAGCTCTTGCTGCTCTTCACTGTCCCCGTGCACCCTATCCACAGGCACAACAGCACTGGGGATCTGTGCTTGCCCACAGGCTGCACATCTCACGGCGCTTGTACTCAGCAGAGCCTCTTTCCGAAAAGGCAAACGTCCGGCTCCTTGTCCCACAAGGAAGGTGCCAGCCCTGAAAGCTCTTGCTGCTCTTCACTGTCCCCGTGCACCCTATCCACAGGCACAACAGCACTGGGGATCTGTGCTTGCACAGGAACGGTACACCTCACGGTGTTCGTTCTCAGCAGAGCCTCTTACCGAAAAGGCAAACGTCCGGCTCCTTGTCCCACAAGGAAGGTGCCAGCCCTGAAAGCTCTTGCTGCTCTTCACTGTCCCCGTGCAGCCTATCCACAGGCACAACAGCACTGGGGATCTGTGCTTGCCCACAGGCTGCACATCTCACGGCGCTTGTACTCGGCAGACGCTCCTTCCGAAAAGGCAAACGTCCGGCTCCTTGTCCCACAAGGAAGGTGCCAGCCCTGAAAGCTCTTGCTGCTCTTCACTGTTCCCGTGCAGCCTATGCACAGGCACAACAGCACTGGGGATCTGTGCTTGCCCAGGAACGGTACACCTCACGGTGTTCGTTCTCAGCAGAGCCTCTTACCGAAAAGGCAAACGTCCGACTCCTTGTCCCACAAGGAAGGTGCCAGCCCTGAAAGCTCTTGCTGCTCTTCACTGTCCCCGTGCAGCCTATGCACAGGCACAACAGCACTGGGGATCTGTGCTTGCCCACAGGCTGCACATCTCACGGCGCTTGTACTCGGCAGACGCTCCTTTCGAAAAGGCAAACGTCCGGCTCCTTGTCCCACAAGGAAGGTGCCAGCCCTGAAAGCTCTTGCTGCTCTTCACTGTCCCCGTGCACCCTATCCACAGGCACAACAGCACTGGGGATCTGTGCTTAGACAGGAACGGTACACCTCACGGTGTTCGTTCTCAGCAGAGCCTCTTACCGAAAAGGCAAACGTCCGGCTCCTTGTCCCACAAGGAAGGTGCCAGCCCTGAAAGCTCTTGCTGCTCTTCACTGTCCCCGTGCACCCTATCCACAGGCACAACAGCACTGGGGATCTGTGCTTAGACAGGAACGGTACACCTCACGGTGTTCGTTCTCAGCAGAGCCTCTTTCCGAAAACGCAAACGTCCGGCTCCTTGTCCCACAAGGAAGGTGCCAGCCCTGAAAGCTCTTGCTGCTCTTCACTGTCCCCGTGCACCCTATCCACAGGCACAAGAGTTTTGGGAATCTGTACTTAGACAGGAACGGTACACCTCACGGTGTTCGTTCTCAGCAGAGCCTCTTTCCGAAAAGGCAAACGTCCGGCTCCTTGTCCCACAAGGAAGGTGCCAGCCCTGAAAGCTCTTGCTGCTCTTCACTGTCCCCGTGCACCCTATCCACAGGCACAACAGCACTGGGGATCTGTGCTTAGACAGGAACGGTACACCTCACGGTGTTCGTTCTCGGCATTGCAATTTTCCGAAAAGGCAAACGTCCGGCTCCTTGTCCCACAAGGAAGGTGCCAGCCCTGAAAGCTCTTGCTGCTCTTCACTGTCCCCGGGCACCCTATCCACAGGCACAACAGCACTGGGGATCTGTGCTTGCCCAGGAACGGTACACCTCACGGTGTTCGTTCTCAGCAGAGCCTCTTTCCGAAAAGGCAAACGTCCGGCTCCTTGTCCCACAAGGAAGGTGCCAGCCCTGAAAGCTCTTGCTGCTCTTCACTGTCCCCGTGCACCCTATCCACAGGCACAAAAGCACTGGGGATCTGTGCTTGCCCACAGGCTGCATATCTCACGGCGCTTGTACTCGGCAGACGCTCCTTTCGAAAAGGCAAACGTCCGGCTCCTTGTCCCACAAGGAAGGTGCCAGCCCTGAAAGCTCTTGCTGCTCTTCACTGTTCCCGTGCAGCCTATGCACAGGCACAACAGCACTGGGGATCTGTGCTTGCCCAGGAACGGTACACCTCACGGTGTTCGTTCTCAGCAGAGCCTCTTACCGAAAAGGCAAACGTCCGGCTCCTTGTCCCACAAGGAAGGTGCCAGCCCTGAAAGCTCCTGCTGCTCTTCACTGTCCCCGTGCACCCTATCCACAGGCACAACAGCACTGGGGATCTGTGCTTGCCCACAGGCTGCACATCTCACGGCGCTTGTACTCGGCAGACGCTCCTTCCGAAAAGGCAAACGTCCGGCTCCTTGTCCCACAAGGAAGGTGCCAGCCCTGAAAGCTCTTGCTGCTCTTCACTGTCCCCGTGCACCCTATCCACAGGCACAACAGCACTGGGGATCTGTGCTTAGACAGGAACGGTACACCTCACGGTGTTCGTTCTCAGCAGAGCCTCTTACCGAAAAGGCAAACGTCCGGCTCCTTGTCCCACAAGGAAGGTGCCAGCCCTGAAAGCTCTTGCTGCTTTTCACTGTCCCCGTGCACCCTATCCACAGGCACAAGAGCACTGGGGATCTGTGCTTAGACAGGAACGGTACACCTCACGGTGTTCATTCTCGGCATTGCAATTTTCCGAAAAGGCAAACGTCCGGCTCCTTGTCCCACAAGGAAGGTGCCAGCCCAGAAAGCTCTTGCTGCTCTTCACTGTCCCCGTGCAGCCTATGCACAGGCACAACAGCACTGGGGATCTGTACTTAGACAGGAACGGTACACCTCACGGTGTTCGTTCTCAGCAGAGCCTCTTACCGAAAAGGCAAACATCCGGCTCCTTGTCCCACAAGGAAGGTGCCAGCCCTGAAAGCTCTTGCTGCTCTTCACTGTCCCCGTGCACCCTATCCACAGGCACAACAGCACTGGGGATCTGTACTTAGACAGGAACGGTACACCTCACGGTGTTCGTTCTCAGCAGAGCCTCTTACCGAAAAGGCAAACGTCCGGCTCCTTGTCCCACAAGGAAGGTGCCAGCCCTGAAAGCTCTTGCTGCTCTTCACTGTTCCCGTGCAGCCTATGCACAGGCACAACAGCACTGGGGATCTGTGCTTGCCCAGGAACGGTACACCTCACGGTGTTCGTTCTCAGCAGAGCCTCTTACCGAAAAGGCAAACGTCCGGCTCCTTGTCCCACAAGGAAGGTGCCAGCCCTGAAAGCTCTTGCTGCTCTTCACTGTCCCCGTACAGCCTATGCACAGGCACAACAGCACTGGGGATCTGTGCTTGCCCACAGGCTGCACATCTCACAGCGCTTGTACTCAGCAGAGCCTCTTTCCGAAAAGGCAAACGTCCGGCTCCTTGTCCCACAAGGAAGGTGCCAGCCCAGAAAGCTCTTGCTGCTCTTCACTGTCCCCGTGCACCCTATCCACAGGCACAACAGCACTGGGTATCTGTGCTTGCACAGGAACGGTACACCTCACGGTGTTCGTTCTCAGCAGAGCCTCTTACCGAAAAGGCAAACGTCCGGCTCCTTGTCCCACAAGGAAGGTGCCAGCCCTGAAAGCTCTTGCTGCTTTTCACTGTCCCCGTGCACCCTATCCACAGGCACAACAGCACTGGGGATCTGTGCTTGCCCAGGAACGGTACACCTCACGGTGTTCGTTCTCGGCATTGCAATTTTCCGAAAAGGCAAACGTCCGGCTCCTTGTCCCACAAGGAAGGTGCCAGCCCAGAAAGCTCTTGCTGCTCTTCACTGTCCCCGTGCAGCCTATGCACAGGCACAACAGCACTGGGGATCTGTACTTAGACAGGAACGGTACACCTCACGGTGTTCGTTCTCAGCAGAGCCTCTTACCGAAAAGGCAAACATCCGGCTCCTTGTCCCACAAGGAAGGTGCCAGCCCAGAAAGCTCTTGCTGCTCTTCACTGTCCCCGTGCACCCTATCCACAGGCACAACAGCACTGGGGATCTGTGCTTGCCCAGGAACGGTACACGTCACGGTGTTCGTTCTCAGCAGAGCCTCTTACCGAAAAGGCAAACGTCCGGCTCCTTGTCCCACAAGGAAGGTGCCAGCCCTGAAAGCTCTTGCTGCTTTTCACTGTCCCCGTGCACCCTATCCACAGGCACAACAGCACTGGGGATCTGTGCTTGCCCACAGGCTGCACATCTCACGGCGCTTGTACTCGGCAGACGCTCCTTCCGAAAAGGCAAACGTCCGGCTCCTTGTCCCACAAGGAAGGTGCCAGCCCTGAAAGCTCTTGCTGCTCTTCACTGTCCCCGGGCACCCTATCCACAGGCACAACAGCACTGGGGATCTGTACTTAGACAGGAACGGTACACCTCACGGTGTTCGTTCTCAGCAGAGCCTCTTTCCGAAAAGGCAAACGTCTGGCTCCTTGTCCCACAAGGAAGGTGCCAGCCCTGAAAGCTCTTGCTGCTCTTCACTGTTCCCGTGCAGCCTATGCACAGGCACAACAGCACTGGGGATCTGTGCTTGCCCAGGAACGGTACACCTCACGGTGTTCGTTCTCAGCATAGCCTCTTTCCGAAAAGGCAAACGTCCGGCTCCTTGTCCCACAAGGAAGGTGCCAGCCCTGAAAGCTCTTGCTGCTCTTCACTGTCCCCGTGCACCCTATCCACAGGCACAACAGCACTGGGGATCTGTGCTTGCCCACAGGCTGCACATCTCACAGCGCTTGTACTCAGCAGAGCCTCTTTCCGAAAAGGCAAACGTCCGGCTCCTTGTCCCACAAGGAAGGTGCCAGCCCTGAAAGCTCTTGCTGCTCTTCACTGTCCCCATGCACCCTATCCACAGGCACAACAGCACTGGGGATCTGTGCTTGCCCACAGGCTGCACATCTCACGGCGCTTGTACTCGGCAGACGCTCCTTCCGAAAAGGCAAACGTCCGGCTCCTTGTCCCACAAGGAAGGTGCCAGCCCTGAAAGCTCTTGCTGCTCTTCACTGTTCCCGTGCAGCCTATGCACAGGCACAACAGCACTGGGGATCTGTGCTTGCCCAGGAACGGTACACCTCACGGTGTACGTTCTCAGCAGAGCCTCTTACCGAAAAGGCAAATGTCCGGCTCCTTGTCCCACAAGGAAGGTGCCAGCCCTGAAAGCTCTTGCTGCTCTTCACTGTCCCCGGGCACCCTATCCACAGGCACAACAGCACTGGGGATCTGTGCTTGCCCAGGAACGGTACACCTCACGGTGTTCGTTCTCAGCAGAGCCTCTTACCGAAAAGGCAAACGTCCGGCTCCTTGTCCCACAAGGAAGGTGCCAGCCCTGAAAGCTCTTGCTGCTCTTCACTGTCCCCGTGCACCCTATCCACAGGCACAACAGCACTGGGGATCTGTGCTTGCCCACAGGCTGCACATCTCACGGCGCTTGTACTCGGCAGACGCTCCTTCCGAAAAGGCAAACGTCCGGTTCCTTGTCCCACAAGGAAGGTGCCAGCCCTGAAAGCTCTTGCTGCTCTTCACTGTCCCCGTGCACCCTATCCACAGGCACAACAGCACTGGGGATCTGTGCTTGCACAGGAACGGTACACCTCACGGTGTTCGTTCTCAGCAGAGCCTCTTTCCGAAAAGGCAAACGTCCGGCTCCTTGTCCCACAAGGAAGGTGCCAGCCCTGAAAGCTCTTGCTGCTCTTCACTGTCCCCGTGCACCCTATCCACAGGCACAACAGCACTGGGGATCTGTGCTTGCACAGGAACGGTACACCTCACGGTGTTCGTTCTCGGCATTGCAATTTTCCGAAAAGGCAAACGTCCGGCTCCTTGTCCCACAAGGAAGGTGCCAGCCCTGAAAGCTCTTGCTGCTCTTCACTGTCCCCGTGCACCCTATCCACAGGCACAACAGCACTGGGGATCTGTGCTTGCCCAGGAACGGTACACCTCACGGTGTTCGTTCTCAGCAGAGCCTCTTACCGAAAAGGCAAACGTCCGGCTCCTTCTCCCACAAGGAAGGTGCCAGCCCTGAAAGCTCTTGCTGCTTTTCACTGTCCCCGTGCACCCTATCCACAGGCACAACAGCACTGGGGATCTGTGCTTGCCCACAGGCTGCACATCTCACGGCGCTTGTACTCGGCAGACGCTCCTTTCGAAAAGGCAAACGTCCGGCTCCTTGTCCCACAAGGAAGGTGCCAGCCCTGAAAGCTCTTGCTGCTCTTCACTGTCCCCGTGCACCCTATCCACAGGCACAACAGCACTGGGGATCTGTACTTAGACAGGAACGGTACACCTCACGGTGTTCGTTCTCAGCAGAGCCTCTTACCGAAAAGGCAAACGTCCGGCTCCTTGTCCCACAAGGAAGGTGCCAGCCCTGAAAGCTCTTGCTGCTCTTCACTGTCCCCGTGCAGCCTATGCACAGGCACAACAGCACTGGGGATCTGTGCTTGCCCACAGGCTGCACATCTCACGGCGCTTGTACTCGGCAGACGCTCCTTCTGAAAAGGCAAACGTCCGGCTCCTTGTCCCACAAGGAAGGTGCCAGCCCTGAAAGCTCTTGCTGCTCTTCACTGTTTCCGTGCACCCTATCCACAGGCACAACAGCACTTGGGATCTGTGCTTAGACAGGAACGGTACACCTCACGGTGTTCGTTCTCAGCAGAGCCTCTTTCCGAAAAGGCAAACGTCCGGCTCCTTGTCCCACAAGGAAGGTGCCAGCCCTGAAAGCTCTTGCTGCTTTTCACTGTCCCCGTGCACCCTATCCACAGGCACAACAGCACTGGGGATCTGTGCTTGCCCAGGAACGGTACACCTCACGGTGTTCGTTCTCGGCATTGCAATTTTCCGAAAAGGCAAACGTCCGGCTCCTTGTCCCACAAGGAAGGTGCCAGCCCTGAAAGCTCTTGCTGCTCTTCACTGTCCCCGTGCAGCCTATGCACAGGCACAACAGCACTGGGGATCTGTGCTTGCCCAGGAACGGTACACCTCACGGTGTTCGTTCTCAGCAGAGCCTCTTTCCGAAAAGGCAAACGTCCGGCTCCTTGTCCCACAAGGAAGGTGCCAGCCCTGAAAGCTCTTGCTGCTTTTCACTGTCCCCGTGCAGCCTATGCACAGGCACAACAGCACTGGGGATCTGTGCTTGCCCACAGGCTGCACATCTCACGGCGCTTGTACTCGGCAGACGCTCCTTCCGAAAAGGCAAACGTCCGGCTCCTTGTCCCACAAGGAAGGTGCCAGCCCTGAAAGCTCTTGCTGCTCTTCACTGTCCCCGTGCACCCTATCCACAGGCACAACAGCACTGGGGATCTGTGCTTGCCCAGGAACGGTACACCTCACGGTGTTCGTTCTCAGCAGAGCCTCTTACCGAAAAGGCAAACGTCCGGCTCTTTGTCCCACAAGGAAGGTGCCAGCCCTGAAAGCTCTTGCTGCTCTTCACTGTCCCCGGGCACCCTATCCACAGGCACAACAGCACTGGGGATCTGTGCTTAGACAGGAACGGTACACCTCACGGTGTTCGTTCTCAGCAGAGCCTCTTTCCGAAAAGGCAAACGTCCGGCTCCTTGTCCCACAAGGAAGGTGCCAGCCCTGAAAGCTCTTGCTGCTCTTCACTGTCCCCGTGCACCCTATCCACAGGCACAACAGCACTGGGGATCTGTGCTTGCACAGGAACGGTACACCTCACGGTGTTCGTTCTCGGCATTGCAATTTTCCGAAAAGGCAAACGTCCGGCTCCTTGTCCCACAAGGAAGGTGCCAGCCCTGAAAGCTCTTGCTGCTCTTCACTGTCCCCGTGCACCCTATCCACAGGCACAACAGCACTGGGGATCTGTGCTTGCCCAGGAACGATACACCTCACGGTGTTCGTTCTCAGCAGAGCCTCTTACCGAAAAGGCAAACGTCCGGCTCCTTCTCCCACAAGGAAGGTGCCAGCCCTGAAAGCTCTTGCTGCTTTTCACTGTCCCCGTGCACCCTATCCACAGGCACAACAGCACTGGGGATCTGTGCTTGCCCACAGGCTGCACATCTCACGGCGCTTGTACTCGGCAGACGCTCCTTTCGAAAAGGCAAACGTCCGGCTCCTTGTCCCACAAGGAAGGTGCCAGCCCTGAAAGCTCTTGCTGCTCTTCACTGTCCCCGTGCACCCTATCCACAGGCACAACAGCACTGGGGATCTGTACTTAGACAGGAACGGTACACCTCACGGTGTTCGTTCTCAGCAGAGCCTCTTACCGAAAAGGCAAACGTCCGGCTCCTTGTCCCACAAGGAAGGTGCCAGCCCTGAAAGCTCTTGCTGCTCTTCACTGTCCCCGTGCATCCTATGCACAGGCACAACAGCACTGGGGATCTGTGCTTGCCCACAGGCTGCACATCTCACGGCGCTTGTACTCGGCAGACGCTCCTTCTGAAAAGGCAAACGTCCGGCTCCTTGTCCCACAAGGAAGGTGCCAGCCCTGAAAGCTCTTGCTGCTCTTCACTGTCCCCGTGCAGCCTATGCACAGGCACAACAGCACTGTGGATCTGTGCTTAGACAGGAACGGTACACCTCACGGTGTACGTTCTCAGCAGAGCCTCTTTCCGAAAAGGCAAACGTCCGGCTCCTTGTCCCACAAGGAAGGTGCCAGCCCTGAAAGCTCTTGCTGCTCTTCACTGTCCCCGTGCAGCCTATGCACAGGCACAACAGCACTGGGGATCTGTGCTTAGACAGGAACGGTACACCTCACGGTGTTCGTTCTCAGCAGAGCCTCTTTCCGAAAAGGCAAACGTCCGGCTCCTTCTCCCACAAGGAAGGTGCCAGCCCTGAAAGCTCTTGCTGCTCTTCACTGTTTCCGTGCACCCTATCCACAGGCACAACAGCACTTGGGATCTGTGCTTAGACAGGAACGGTACACCTCACGGTGTTCGTTCTCAGCAGAGCCTCTTTCCGAAAAGGCAAACGTCCGGCTCCTTGTCCCACAAGGAAGGTGCCAGCCCTGAAAGCTCTTGCTGCTTTTCACTGTCCCCGTGCACCCTATCCACAGGCACAACAGCACTGGGGATCTGTGCTTGCCCAGGAACGGTACACCTCACGGTGTTCGTTCTCGGCATTGCAATTTTCCGAAAAGGCAAACGTCCGGCTCCTTGTCCCACAAGGAAGGTGCCAGCCCTGAAAGCTCTTGCTGCTCTTCACTGTCCCCGTGCAGCCTATGCACAGGCACAACAGCACTGGGGATCTATGCTTGCCCAGGAACGGTACACCTCACGGTGTTCGTTCTCAGCAGAGCCTCTTTCCGAAAAGGCAAACGTCCGGCTCCTTGTCCCACAAGGAAGGTGCCAGCCCTGAAAGCTCTTGCTGCTTTTCACTGTCCCCGTGCAGCCTATGCACAGGCACAACAGCACTGGGGATCTGTGCTTGCCCACAGGCTGCACATCTCACGGCGCTTGTACTCGGCAGACGCTCCTTCCGAAAAGGCAAACGTCCGGCTCCTTGTCCCACAAGGAAGGTGCCAGCCCTGAAAGCTCTTGCTGCTCTTCACTGTCCCCGTGCACCCTATCCACAGGCACAACAGCACTGGGGATCTGTGCTTGCCCAGGAACGGTACACCTCACGGTGTTCGTTCTCAGCAGAGCCTCTTACCGAAAAGGCAAACGTCCGGCTCTTTGTCCCACAAGGAAGGTGCCAGCCCTGAAAGCTCTTGCTGCTCTTCACTGTCCCCGGGCACCCTATCCACAGGCACAACAGCACTGGGGATCTGTGCTTAGACAGGAACGGTACACCTCACGGTGTTCGTTCTCAGCAGAGCCTCTTTCCGAAAAGGCAAACGTCCGGCTCCTTGTCCCACAAGGAAGGTGCCAGCCCTGAAAGCTCTTGCTGCTCTTCACTGTCCCCGTGCACCCTATCCACAGGCACAACAGCACTGGGGATCTGTGCTTGCCCACAGGCTGCACATCTCACGGCGCTTGTACTCGGCAGACGCTCCTTCCGAAAAGGCAAACGTCCGGCTCCTTGTCCCACAAGGAAGGTGCCAGCCCTGAAAGCTCTTGCTGCTTTTCACTGTCCCCGTGCACCCTATCCACAGGCACAACAGCACTGGGGATCTGTGCTTGCCCAGGAACGGTACACCTCACGGTGTTCGTTCTCAGCAGAGCCTCTTACCGAAAAGGCAAACGTCCGGCTCCTTGTCCCACAAGGAAGGTGCCAGCCCTGAAAGCTCTTGCTGCTCTTCACTGTCCCCGGGCACCCTATCCACAGGCACAACAGCACTGGGGATCTGTGCTTAGACAGGAACGGTACACCTCACGGTGTTCGTTCTCAGCAGAGCCTCTTTCCGAAAAGGCAAACGTCCGGCTCCTTGTCCCACAAGGAAGGTGCCAGCCCTGAAAGCTCTTGCTGCTTTTCACTATCCCCGTGCACCCTATCCACAGGCACAACAGCACTGGGGATCTGTGCTTAGACAGGAACGGTACACCTCACGGTGTTCGTTCTCGGCATTGCAATTTTCCAAAAAGGCAAACGTCCGGCTCCTTGTCCCACAAGGAAGGTGCCAGCCCAGAAAGCTCTTGCTGCTCTTCACTGTCCCCGTGCAGCCTATGCACAGGCACAACAGCACTGGGGATCTGTGCTTGCCCAGGAACGATACACCTCACGGTTTTCGTTCTCAGCAGAGCCTCTTACCGAAAAGGCAAACGTCCGGCTCCTTGTCCCACAAGGAAGGTGCCAGCCCTGAAAGCTCTTGCTGCTCTTCACTGTTCCCGTGCAGCCTATGCACAGGCACAACAGCACTGGGGATCTGTGCTTGCCCACAGGCTGCACATCTCACGGCGCTTGTACTCGGCAGACGCTCCTTTCGAAAAGGCAAACGTCCGGCTCCTTGTCCCACAAGGAAGGTGCCAGCCCTGAAAGCTCTTGCTGCTCTTCACTGTCCCCGTGCACCCTATCCACAGGCACAACAGCACTGGGGATCTGTGCTTAGACAGGAACGGTATACCTCACGGTGTTCGTTCTCAGCAGAGCCTCTTTCCGAAAAGGCAAACGTCCGGCTCCTTGTCCCACAAGGAAGGTGCCAGCCCTGAAAGCTCTTGCTGCTCTTCACTGTCCCCGTGCAGCCTATGCACAGGCACAACAGCACTGGGGATCTGTGCTTAGACAGGAACGGTACACCTCACGGTGTTCGTTCTCAGCAGAGCCTCTTACCGAAAAGGCAAACGTCCGGCTCCTTGTCCCACAAGGAAGGTGCCAGCCCTGAAAGCTCTTGCTGCTCTTCACTGTTCCCGTGCAGCCTATGCACAGGCACAACAGCACTGGGGATCTGTGCTTAGACAGGAACGGTACACCTCACGGTGTTCGTTCTCAGCAGAGCCTCTTACCGAAAAGGCAAACGTCCGGCTCCTTGTCCCACAAGGAAGGTGCCAGCCCTGAAAGCTCTTGCTGCTCTTCACTGTCCCCGTGCAGCCTATGCACAGGCACAACAGCACTGGGGATCTGTGCTTAGACAGGAACGGTACACCTCACGGTGTTCGTTCTCAGCAGAGCCTCTTTCCGAAAAGGCAAACGTCCGGCTCCTTGTCCCACAAGGAAGGTGCCAGCCCTGAAAGCTCTTGCTGCTCTTCACTGTTTCCGTGCACCCTATCCACAGGCACAACAGCACTGGGGATCTGTGCTTAGACAGGAACGGTACACCTCACGGTGTTCGTTCTCAGCAGAGCCTCTTACCGAAAAGGCAAACGTCCGGCTCCTTGTCCCACAAGGAAGGTGCCAGCCCTGAAAGCTCTTGCTGCTTTTCACTGTCCCCGTGCACCCTATCCACAGGCACAACAGCACTGGGGATCTGTGCTTGCCCAGGAACGGTACACCTCACGGTGTTCGTTCTCGGCATTGCAATTTTCCGAAAAGGCAAACGTCCGGCTCCTTGTCCCACAAGGAAGGTGCCAGCCCTGAAAGCTCTTGCTGCTCTTCACTGTCCCCGTGCAGCCTATGCACAGGCACAACAGCACTGGGGATCTGTGCTTGCCCAGGAACGGTACACCTCACGGTGTTCGTTCTCAGCAGAGCCTCTTTCCGAAAAGGCAAACGTCCGGCTCCTTGTCCCACAAGGAAGGTGCCAGCCCTGAAAGCTCTTGCTGCTTTTCACTGTCCCCGTGCACCCTATCCACAGGCACAACAGCACTGGGGATCTGTGCTTGCCCACAGGCTGCACATCTCACGGCGCTTGTACTCGGCAGACGCTCCTTCCGAAAAGGCAAACGTCCGGCTCCTTGTCCCACAAGGAAGGTGCCAGCCCTGAAAGCTCTTGCTGCTCTTCACTGTCCCCGTGCACCCTATCCACAGGCACAACAGCACTGGGGATCTGTGCTTAGACAGGAACGGTACACCTCACGGTGTTCGTTCTCAGCAGAGCCTCTTTCCGAAAAGGCAAACGTCCGGCTCCTTGTCCCACAAGGAAGGTGCCAGCCCTGAAAGCTCTTGCTGCTCTTCACTGTCCCCGTGCAGCCTATACACAGGCACAACAGCAGTGGGGATCTGTGCTTGCCCACAGGCTGCACATCTCACGGCGCTTGTACTCAGCAGAGCCTCTTTCCGAAAAGGCAAACGTCCGGCTCCTTGTCCCACAAGGAAGGTGCCAGCCCTGAAAGCTCTTGCTGCTCTTCACTGTCCCCGTGCACCCTATCCACAGGCACAACAGCACTGGGGATCTGTGCTTGCCCACAGGCTTCACATCTCACGGCGCTTGTACTCGGCAGACGCTCCTTCCGAAAAGGCAAACGTCCGGCTCCTTCTCCCACAAGGAAGGTGCCAGCCCTGAAAGCTCTTGCTGCTCTTCACTGTCCCCGTGCACCCTATCCACAGGCACAACAGCACTGGGGATCTGTGCTTGCCCAGGAACGGTACACCTCACGGTGTTCGTTCTCAGCAGAGCCTCTTACCGAAAAGGCAAACGTCCGGCTCCTTGTCCCACAAGGAAGGTGCCAGCCCTGAAAGCTCTTGCTGCTCTTCACTGTCCCCGGGCACCCTATCCACAGGCACAACAGCACTGGGGATCTGTGCTTAGACAGGAACGGTACACCTCACGGTGTTCGTTCTCAGCAGAGCCTCTTTCCGAAAAGGCAAACGTCCGGCTCCTTGTCCCACAAGGAAGGTGCCAGCCCTGAAAGCTCTTGCTGCTCTTCACTGTCCCCGTGCACCCTATCCACAGGCACAACAGCACTGGGGATCTGTGCTTGCCCACAGGCTGCACATCTCACGGCGCTTGTACTCGGCAGACGCTCCTTCCGAAAAGGCAAACGTCCGGCTCGTGTCCCACAAGGAAGGTGCCAGCCCTGAAAGCTCTTGCTGCTTTTCACTGTCCCCGTGCACCCTATCCACAGGCACAACAGCACTGGGGATCTGTGCTTGCCCAGGAACGGTACACCTCACGGTGTTCGTTCTCAGCAGAGCCTCTTACCGAAAAGGCAAACGTCCGGCTCCTTGTCCCACAAGGAAGGTGCCAGCCCTGAAAGCTCTTGCTGCTCTTCACTGTCCCCGGGCACCCTATCCACAGGCACAACAGCACTGGGGATCTGTGCTTAGACAGGAACGGTACACCTCACGGTGTTCGTTCTCAGCAGAGCCTCTTTCCGAAAATGCAAACGTCCGGCTCCTTGTCCCACAAGGAAGGTGCCAGCCCTGAAAGCTCTTGCTGCTCTTCACTGTCCCCGTGCAGCCTATGCACAGGCACAACAGCACTGGGGATCTGTGCTTGCCCACAGGCTGCACATCTCAGGGCGCTTGTACTCGGCAGACGCTCCTTCCGAAAAGGCTAAAGTCCGGCTCCTTGTCCCACAAGGAAGGTGCCAGCCCTGAAAGCTCTTGCTGCTCTTCACTGTCCCCGTGCACCCTATCCACAGGCACAACAGCACTGGGGATCTGTGCTTGCCCACAGGCTGCACATCTCACGGCGCTTGTACTCGGCAGACGCTCCTTCCGAAAAGGCAAACGTCCGGCTCCTTGTCCCACAAGGAAGGTGCCAGCCCTGAAAGCTCTTGCTGCTCTTCACTGTCCCCGTGCAGCCTATACACAGGCACAACAGCACTGGGGATCTGTGCTTGCCCACAGGCTGCACATCTCACGGCGCTTGTACTCAGCAGAGCCTCTTTCCGAAAAGGCAAACGTCCGGCTCCTTGTCCCACAAGGAAGGTGCCAGCCCTGAAAGCTCTTGCTGCTCTTCACTGTCCCCGTGCACCCTATCCACAGGCACAACAGCACTGGGGATCTGTGCTTGCCCACAGGCTTCACATCTCACGGCGCTTGTACTCGGCAGACGCTCCTTCCGAAAAGGCAAACGTCCGGCTCCTTCTCCCACAAGGAAGGTGCCAGCCCTGAAAGCTCTTGCTGCTCTTCACTGTCCCCGTGCACCCTATCCACAGGCACAACAGCACTGGGGATCTGTGCTTGCCCAGGAACGGTACACCTCACGGTGTTCGTTCTCAGCAGAGCCTCTTTCCGAAAAGGCAAACGTCCGGCTCCTTGTCCCACAAGGAAGGTGCCAGCCCTGAAAGCTCTTGCTGCTCTTCACTGTCCCCGGGCACCCTATCCACAGGCACAACAGCACTGGGGATCTGTGCTTAGACAGGAACGGTACACCTCACGGTGTTCGTTCTCAGCAGAGCCTCTTTCCGAAAAGGCAAACGTCCGGCTCCTTGTCCCACAAGGAAGGTGCCAGCCCTGAAAGCTCTTGCTGCTCTTCACTGTCCCCGTGCACCCTATCCACAGGCACAACAGCACTGGGGATCTGTGCTTGCCCACAGGCTGCACATCTCACGGCGCTTGTACTCGGCAGACGCTCCTTCCGAAAAGGCAAACGTCCGGCTCCTTGTCCCACAAGGAAGGTGCCAGCCCTGAAAGCTCTTGCTGCTTTTCACTGTCCCCGTGCACCCTATCCACAGGCACAACAGCACTGGGGATCTGTGCTTGCCCAGGAACGGTACACCTCACGGTGTTCGTTCTCAGCAGAGCCTCTTACCGAAAAGGCAAACGTCCGGCTCCTTGTCCCACAAGGAAGGTGCCAGCCCTGAAAGCTCTTGCTGCTCTTCACTGTCCCCGGGCACCCTATCCACAGGCACAACAGCACTGGGGATCTGTGCTTAGACAGGAACGGTACACCTCACGGTGTTCGTTCTCAGCAGAGCCTCTTTCCGAAAATGCAAACGTCCGGCTCCTTGTCCCACAAGGAAGGTGCCAGCCCTGAAAGCTCTTGCTGCTCTTCACTGTCCCCGTGCAGCCTATGCACAGGCACAACAGCACTGGGGATCTGTGCTTGCCCACAGGCTGCACATCTCAGGGCGCTTGTACTCGGCAGACGCTCCTTCCGAAAAGGCTAAAGTCCGGCTCCTTGTCCCACAAGGAAGGTGCCAGCCCTGAAAGCTCTTGCTGCTCTTCACTGTCCCCGTGCACCCTATCCACAGGCACAACAGCACTGGGGATCTGTGCTTGCCCACAGGCTGCACATCTCACGGCGCTTGTACTCGGCAGACGCTCCTTCCGAAAAGGCAAACGTCCGGCTCCTTGTCCCACAAGGAAGGTGCCAGCCCTGAAAGCTCTTGCTGCTCTTCACTGTCCCCGTGCACCCTATCCACAGGCACAACAGCTTTGGGAATCTGTACTTAGACAGGAACGGTATACCTCACGGTGTTCGTTCTCAGCAGAGCCTCTTTCCGAAAAGGCAAACGTCCGGCTCCTTGTCCCACAAGGAAGGTGCCAGCCCTGAAAGCTCTTGCTGCTCTTCACTGTCCCCGTGCACCCTATCCACAGGCACAACAGCACTGGGGATCTGTGCTTAGACAGGAACGGTACACCTCACGGTGTTCGTTCTCAGCAGAGCCTCTTACCGAAAAGGCAAACGTCCGGCTCCTTGTCCCACAAGGAAGGTGCCAGCCCTGAAAGCTCTTGCTGCTCTTCACTGTCCCCGTGCACCCTATCCACAGGCACAACAGCACTGGGGATCTGTGCTTAGACAGGAACGGTACACCTCACGGTGTTCGTTCTCAGCAGAGCCTCTTTCCGAAAAGGCAAACGTCCGGCTCCTTGTCCCACAAGGAAGGTGCCAGCCCTGAAAGCTCTTGCTGCTCTTCACTGTCCCCGTGCACCCTATGCACAGGCACAACAGCACTGGGGATCTGTGCTTGCCCACAGGCTGCACATCTCACGGCGCTTGTACTCGGCAGACGCTCCTTCCGAAAAGGCAAACGTCCGGCTCCTTGTCCCACAAGGAAGGTGCCAGCCCTGAAAGCTCTTGCTGCTCTTCACTGTCCCCGTGCACCCTATCCACAGGCACAACAGCACTGGGGATCTGTGCTTGCCCACAGGCTGCACATCTCACGGCGCTTGTACTCGGCAGACGCTCCTTCCGAAAAGGCAAACGTCCGGCTCCTTGTCCCACAAGGAAGGTGCCAGCCCTGAAAGCTCTTGCTGCTCTTCACTGTCCCCGTGCACCCTATCCACAGGCACAACAGCACTGGGGATCTGTGCTTAGACAGGAACGGTACACCTCACGGTGTTCGTTCTCAGCAGAGCCTCTTTCCGAAAAGGCAAACGTCCGGCTCCTTGTCCCACAAGGAAGGTGCCAGCCCTGAAAGCTCTTGCTGCTCTTCACTGTCCCCGTGCACCCTATCCACAGGCACAACAGCTTTGGGAATCTGTACTTAGACAGGAACGGTACACCTCACGGTGTTCGTTCTCAGCAGAGCCTCTTACCGAAAAGGCAAACGTCCGGCTCCTTGTCCCACAAGGAAGGTGCCAGCCCTGAAAGCTCTTGCTGCTCTTCACTGTCCCCGGGCACCCTATCCACAGGCACAACAGCACTGGGGATCTGTGCTTGCCCAGGAACGGTACACCTCACGGTGTTCGTTCTCAGCAGAGCCTCTTTCCGAAAAGGCAAACGTCCGGCTCCTTGTCCCACAAGGAAGGTGCCAGCCCTGAAAGCTCTTGCTGCTTTTCACTGTCCCCGTGCACCCTATCCACAGGCACAACAGCACTGGGGATCTGTGCTTGCCCAGGAACGGTACACCTCACGGTGTTCGTTCTCAGCAGAGCCTCTTACCGAAAAGGCAAACGTCCGGCTCCTTGTCCCACAAGGAAGGTGCCAGCCCTGAAAGCTCTTGCTGCTTTTCACTGTCCCCGTGCACCCTATCCACAGGCACAACAGCACTGGGGATCTGTGCTTGCCCACAGGCTGCACATCTCACGGCGCTTGTACTCGGCAGACGCTCCTTCCGAAAAGGCAAACGTCCGGCTCCTTGTCCCACAAGGAAGGTGCCAGCCCTGAAAGCTCTTGCTGCTCTTCACTGTTCCCGTGCAGCCTATGCACAGGCACAACAGCACTGGGGATCTGTGCTTGCCCACAGGCTGCACATCTCACGGCGCTTGTACTCGGCAGACGCTCCTTTCGAAAAGGCAAACGTCCGGCTCCTTGTCCCACAAGGAAGGTGCCAGCCCTGAAAGCTCTTGCTGCTCTTCACTGTCCCCGTGCACCCTATCCACAGGCACAACAGCACTGGGGATCTGTGCTTAGACAGGAACGGTACACCTCACGGTGTTCGTTCTCAGCAGAGCCTCTTACCGAAAAGGCAAACGTCCGGCTCCTTGTCCCACAAGGAAGGTGCCAGCCCTGAAAGCTCTTGCTGCTCTTCACTGTCCCCGGGCACCCTATCCACAGGCACAACAGCACTGGGGATCTGTGCTTAGACAGGAACGGTACACCTCACGGTGTTCGTTCTCAGCAGAGCCTCTTTCCGAAAAGGCAAACGTCCGGCTCCTTGTCCCACAAGGAAGGTGCCAGCCCTGAAAGCTCTTGCTGCTCTTCACTGTCCCCGTGCACCCTATCCACAGGCACAACAGCACTGGGGATCTGTGCTTGCCCACAGGCTGCACATCTCACGGCGCTTGTACTCGGCAGACGCTCCTTCCGAAAAGGCAAACGTCCGGCTCCTTGTCCCACAAGGAAGGTGCCAGCCCTGAAAGCTCTTGCTGCTCTTCACTGTCCCCGTGCACCCTATCCACAGGCACAACAGCTTTGGAAATCTGTACTTAGACAGGAACGGTATACCTCACGGTGTTCGTTCTCAGCAGAGCCTCTTTCCGAAAAGGCAAACGTCCGGCTCCTTGTCCCACAAGGAAGGTGCCAGCCCTGAAAGCTCTTGCTGCTTTTCACTGTCCCCGTGCACCCTATCCACAGGCACAACAGCACTGGGGATCTGTGCTTGCCCAGGAACGGTACACCTCACGGTGTTCATTCTCGGCATTGCAATTTTCCGAAAAGGCAAACGTCCGGCTCCTTGTCCCACAAGGAAGGTGCCAGCCCAGAAAGCTCTTGCTGCTCTTCACTGTCCCCGTGCAGCCTATGCACAGGCACAACAGCACTGGGGATCTGTACTTAGAAAGGAACGGTACACCTCACGGTGTTCGTTCTCAGCAGAGCCTCTTACCGAAAAGGCAAACATCCGGCTCCTTGTCCCACAAGGAAGGTGCCAGCCCTGAAAGCTCTTGCTGCTCTTCACTGTCCCCGTGCACCCTATCCACAGGCACAACAGCACTGGGGATCTGTACTTAGACAGGAACGGTACACCTCACGGTGTTCGTTCTCAGCAGAGCCTCTTACCGAAAAGGCAAACGTCCGGCTCCTTGTCCCACAAGGAAGGTGCCAGCCCTGAAAGCTCTTGCTGCTCTTCACTGTTCCCATGCAGCCTATGCACAGGCACAACAGCACTGGGGATCTGTGCTTGCCCAGGAACGGTACACCTCACGGTGTTCGTTCTCAGCAGAGCCTCTTACCGAAAAGGCAAACGTCCGGCTCCTTGTCCCACAAGGAAGGTGCCAGCCCTGAAAGCTCTTGCTGCTCTTCACTGTCCCCGTGCAGCCTATGCACAGGCACAACAGCACTGGGGATCTGTGCTTGCCCACAGGCTGCACATCTCACAGCGCTTGTACTCAGCAGAGCCTCTTTCCGAAAAGGCAAACGTCCGGCTCCTTGTCCCACAAGGAAGGTGCCAGCCCTGAAAGCTCTTGCTGCTTTTCACTGTCCCCGTGCACCCTATCCACAGGCACAACAGCACTGGGGATCTGTGCTTGCCCAGGAACGGTACACCTCACGGTGTTCGTTCTCGGCATTGCAATTTTCCGAAAAGGCAAACGTCCGGCTCCTTGTCCCACAAGGAAGGTGCCAGCCCAGAAAGCTCTTGCTGCTCTTCACTGTCCCCGTGCAGCCTATGCACAGGCACAACAGCACTGGGGATCTGTACTTAGACAGGAACGGTACACCTCACGGTGTTCGTTCTCAGCAGAGCCTCTTACCGAAAAGGCAAACATCCGGCTCCTTGTCCCACAAGGAAGGTGCCAGCCCAGAAAGCTCTTGCTGCTCTTCACTGTCCCCGTGCACCCTATCCACAGGCACAACAGCACTGGGGATCTGTGCTTGCCCAGGAACGGTACACGTCACGGTGTTCGTTCTCAGCAGAGCCTCTTACCGAAAAGGCAAACGTCCGGCTCCTTGTCCCACAAGGAAGGTGCCAGCCCTGAAAGCTCTTGCTGCTTTTCACTGTCCCCGTGCACCCTATCCACAGGCACAACAGCACTGGGGATCTGTGCTTGCCCACAGGCTGCACATCTCACGGCGCTTGTACTCGGCAGACGCTCCTTCCGAAAAGGCAAACGTCCGGCTCCTTGTCCCACAAGGAAGGTGCCAGCCCTGAAAGCTCTTGCTGCTCTTCACTGTCCCCGTGCACCCTATCCACAGGCACAACAGCACTGGGGATCTGTACTTAGACAGGAACGGTACACCTCACGGTGTTCGTTCTCAGCAGAGCCTCTTTCCGAAAAGGCAAACGTCTGGCTCCTTGTCCCACAAGGAAGGTGCCAGCCCTGAAAGCTCTTGCTGCTCTTCACTGTTCCCGTGCAGCCTATGCACAGGCACAACAGCACTGGGGATCTGTGCTTGCCCAGGAACGGTACACCTCACGGTGTTCGTTCTCAGCATAGCCTCTTTCCGAAAAGGCAAACGTCCGGCTCCTTGTCCCACAAGGAAGGTGCCAGCCCTGAAAGCTCTTGCTGCTCTTCACTGTCCCCGGGCACCCTATCCACAGGCACAACAGCACTGGGGATCTGTGCTTGCCCACAGGCTGCACATCTCACAGCGCTTGTACTCAGCAGAGCCTCTTTCCGAAAAGGCAAACGTCCGGCTCCTTGTCCCACAAGGAAGGTGCCAGCCCTGAAAGCTCTTGCTGCTCTTCACTGTCCCCATGCACCCTATCCACAGGCACAACAGCACTGGGGATCTGTGCTTGCCCACAGGCTGCACATCTCACGGCGCTTGTACTCGGCAGACGCTCCTTCCGAAAAGGCAAACGTCCGGCTCCTTGTCCCACAAGGAAGGTGCCAGCCCTGAAAGCTCTTGCTGCTCTTCACTGTTCCCGTGCAGCCTATGCACAGGCACAACAGCACTGGGGATCTGTGCTTGCCCAGGAACGGTACACCTCACGGTGTACGTTCTCAGCAGAGCCTCTTACCGAAAAGGCAAATGTCCGGCTCCTTGTCCCACAAGGAAGGTGCCAGCCCTGAAAGCTCTTGCTGCTCTTCACTGTCCCCGGGCACCCTATCCACAGGCACAACAGCACTGGGGATCTGTGCTTGCCCACAGGCTGCACATCTCACGGCGCTTGTACTCGGCAGACGCTCCTTCCGAAAAGGCAAACGTCCGGCTCCTTGTCCCACAAGGAAGGTGCCAGCCCTGAAAGCTCTTGCTGCTCTTCACTGTCCCCGTGCACCCTATCCACAGGCACAACAGCACTGGGGATCTGTGCTTGCACAGGAACGGTACACCTCACGGTGTTCGTTCTCAGCAGAGCCTCTTTCCGAAAAGGCAAACGTCCGGCTCCTTGTCCCACAAGGAAGGTGCCAGCCCTGAAAGCTCTTGCTGCTCTTCACTGTCCCCGTGCAGCCTATGCACAGGCACAACAGCACTGGGGATCTGTGCTTGCACAGGAACGGTACACCTCACGGTGTTCGTTCTCGGCATTGCAATTTTCCGAAAAGGCAAACGTCCGGCTCCTTGTCCCACAAGGAAGGTGCCAGCCCTGAAAGCTCTTGCTGCTCTTCACTGTCCCCGTGCACCCTATCCACAGGCACAACAGCACTGGGGATCTGTGCTTGCCCAGGAACGATACACCTCACGGTGTTCGTTCTCAGCAGAGCCTCTTTCCGAAAAGGCAAACGTCCGGCTCCTTCTCCCACAAGGAAGGTGCCAGCCCTGAAAGCTCTTGCTGCTTTTCACTGTCCCTGTGCACCCTATCCACAGGCACAACAGCACTGGGGATCTGTGCTTGCCCACAGGCTGCACATCTCACGGCGCTTGTACTCGGCAGACGCTCCTTTCGAAAAGGCAAACGTCCGGCTCCTTGTCCCACAAGGAAGGTGCCAGCCCTGAAAGCTCTTGCTGCTCTTCACTGTCCCCGTGCACCCTATCCACAGGCACAACAGCACTGGGGATCTGTACTTAGACAGGAACGGTACACCTCACGGTGTTCGTTCTCAGCAGAGCCTCTTACCGAAAAGGCAAACGTCCGGCTCCTTGTCCCACAAGGAAGGTGCCAGCCCTGAAAGCTCTTGCTGCTCTTCACTGTCCCCGTGCATCCTATGCACAGGCACAACAGCACTGGGGATCTGTGCTTGCCCACAGGCTGCACATCTCACGGCGCTTGTACTCGGCAGACGCTCCTTCTGAAAAGGCAAACGTCCGGCTCCTTGTCCCACAAGGAAGGTGCCAGCCCTGAAAGCTCTTGCTGCTCTTCACTGTCCCCGGGCACCCTATCCACAGGCACAACAGCACTGGGGATCTGTGCTTAGACAGGAACGGTACACCTCACGGTGTTCGTTCTCAGCAGAGCCTCTTTCCGAAAAGGCAAACGTCCGGCTCCTTGTCCCACAAGGAAGGTGCCAGCCCTGAAAGCTCTTGCTGCTCTTCACTGTTTCCGTGCACCCTATCCACAGGCACAACAGCACTTGGGATCTGTGCTTAGACAGGAACGGTACACCTCACGGTGTTCGTTCTCAGCAGAGCCTCTTTCCGAAAAGGCAAACGTCCGGCTCCTTGTCCCACAAGGAAGGTGCCAGCCCTGAAAGCTCTTGCTGCTTTTCACTGTCCCCGTGCACCCTATCCACAGGCACAACAGCACTGGGGATCTGTGCTTGCCCAGGAACGGTACACCTCACGGTGTTCGTTCTCGGCATTGCAATTTTCCGAAAAGGCAAACGTCCGGCTCCTTGTCCCACAAGGAAGGTGCCAGCCCTGAAAGCTCTTGCTGCTCTTCACTGTCCCCGTGCAGCCTATGCACAGGCACAACAGCACTGGGGATCTGTGCTTGCCCAGGAACGGTACACCTCACGGTGTTCGTTCTCGGCATTGCAATTTTCCGAAAAGGCAAACGTCCGGCTCCTTGTCCCACAAGGAAGGTGCCAGCCCTGAAAGCTCTTGCTGCTCTTCACTGTCCCCGTGCACCCTATCCACAGGCACAACAGCACTGGGGATCTGTGCTTGCCCACAGGCTGCACATCTCACGGCGCTTGTACTCGGCAGACGCTCCTTCCGAAAAGGCAAACGTCCGGCTCCTTGTCCCACAAGGAAGGTGCCAGCCCTGAAAGCTCTTGCTGCTCTTCACTGTTTCCGTGCACCCTATCCACAGGCACAACAGCACTGGGGATCTGTGCTTAGACAGGAACGGTACACCTCACGGTGTTCGTTCTCAGCAGAGCCTCTTACCGAAAAGGCAAACGTCCGGCTCCTTGTCCCACAAGGAAGGTGCCAGCCCTGAAAGCTCTTGCTGCTCTTCACTGTCCCCGGGCACCCTATCCACAGGCACAACAGCACTGGGGATCTGTGCTTAGACAGGAACGGTACACCTCACGGTGTTCGTTCTCAGCAGAGCCTCTTTCCGAAAAGGCAAACGTCCGGCTCCTTGTCCCACAAGGAAGGTGCCAGCCCTGAAAGCTCTTGCTGCTTTTCACTGTCCCCGTGCACCCTATCCACAGGCACAACAGCACTGGGGATCTGTGCTTAGACAGGAACGGTACACCTCACGGTGTTCGTTCTCGGCATTGCAATTTTCCAAAAAGGCAAACGTCCGGCTCCTTGTCCCACAAGGAAGGTGCCAGCCCAGAAAGCTCTTGCTGCTCTTCACTGTCCCCGTGCAGCCTATGCACAGGCACAACAGCACTGGGGATCTGTGCTTGCCCAGGAACGATACACCTCACGGTTTTCGTTCTCAGCAGAGCCTCTTACCGAAAAGGCAAACGTCCGGCTCCTTGTCCCACAAGGAAGGTGCCAGCCCTGAAAGCTCTTGCTGCTCTTCACTGTCCCCGGGCACCCTATCCACAGGCACAACAGCTTTGGGAATCTGTACTTAGACAGGAACGGTACACCTCACGGTGTTCGTTCTCAGCAGAGCCTCTTACCGAAAAGGCAAACGTCCGGCTCCTTGTCCCACAAGGAAGGTGCCAGCCCTGAAAGCTCTTGCTGCTCTTCACTGTCCCCGTGCACCCTATCCACAGGCACAACAGCTTTGGGAATCTGTACTTAGACAGGAACGGTATACCTCACGGTGTTCGTTCTCAGCAGAGCCTCTTTCCGAAAAGGCAAACGTCTGGCTCCTTGTCCCACAAGGAAGGTGCCAGCCCTGAAAGCTCTTGCTGCTCTTCACTGTCCCCGTGCACCCTATCCACAGGCACAACAGCTTTGGGAATCTGTACTTAGACAGGAACGGTACACCTCACGGTGTTCGTTCTCAGCAGAGCCTCTTACCGAAAAGGCAAACGTCCGGCTCCTTGTCCCACAAGGAAGGTGCCAGCCCTGAAAGCTCTTGCTGCTCTTCACTGTTCCCGTGCAGCCTATGCACAGGCACAACAGCACTGGGGATCTGTGCTTGCCCACAGGCTGCACATCTCACGGCGCTTGTACTCGGCAGACGCTCCTTTCGAAAAGGCAAACGTCCGGCTCCTTGTCCCACAAGGAAGGTGCCAGCCCTGAAAGCTCTTGCTGCTCTTCACTGTCCCCGTGCACCCTATCCACAGGCACAACAGCACTGGGGATCTGTGCTTAGACAGGAACGGTATACCTCACGGTGTTCGTTCTCAGCAGAGCCTCTTTCCGAAAAGGCAAACGTCCGGCTCCTTGTCCCACAAGGAAGGTGCCAGCCCTGAAAGCTCTTGCTGCTCTTCACTGTCCCCGTGCACCCTATCCACAGGCACAACAGCACTGGGGATCTGTGCTTAGACAGGAACGGTACACCTCACGGTGTTCGTTCTCAGCAGAGCCTCTTACCGAAAAGGCAAACGTCCGGCTCCTTGTCCCACAAGGAAGGTGCCAGCCCTGAAAGCTCTTGCTGCTCTTCACTGTTCCCGTGCAGCCTATGCACAGGCACAACAGCACTGGGGATCTGTGCTTAGACAGGAACGGTACACCTCACGGTGTTCGTTCTCAGCAGAGCCTCTTACCGAAAAGGCAAACGTCCGGCTCCTTGTCCCACAAGGAAGGTGCCAGCCCTGAAAGCTCTTGCTGCTCTTCACTGTCCCCGTGCAGCCTATGCACAGGCACAACAGCACTGGGGATCTGTGCTTAGACAGGAACGGTACACCTCACGGTGTTCGTTCTCAGCAGAGCCTCTTTCCGAAAAGGCAAACGTCCGGCTCCTTGTCCCACAAGGAAGGTGCCAGCCCTGAAAGCTCTTGCTGCTCTTCACTGTTTCCGTGCACCCTATCCACAGGCACAACAGCACTGGGGATCTGTGCTTAGACAGGAACGGTACACCTCACGGTGTTCGTTCTCAGCAGAGCCTCTTACCGAAAAGGCAAACGTCCGGCTCCTTGTCCCACAAGGAAGGTGCCAGCCCTGAAAGCTCTTGCTGCTTTTCACTGTCCCCGTGCACCCTATCCACAGGCACAACAGCACTGGGGATCTGTGCTTGCCCAGGAACGGTACACCTCACGGTGTTCGTTCTCGGCATTGCAATTTTCCGAAAAGGCAAACGTCCGGCTCCTTGTCCCACAAGGAAGGTGCCAGCCCTGAAAGCTCTTGCTGCTCTTCACTGTCCCCGTGCAGCCTATGCACAGGCACAACAGCACTGGGGATCTGTGCTTGCCCAGGAACGGTACACCTCACGGTGTTCGTTCTCAGCAGAGCCTCTTTCCGAAAAGGCAAACGTCCGGCTCCTTGTCCCACAAGGAAGGTGCCAGCCCTGAAAGCTCTTGCTGCTTTTCACTGTCCCCGTGCACCCTATCCACAGGCACAACAGCACTGGGGATCTGTGCTTGCCCACAGGCTGCACATCTCACGGCGCTTGTACTCGGCAGACGCTCCTTCCGAAAAGGCAAACGTCCGGCTCCTTGTCCCACAAGGAAGGTGCCAGCCCTGAAAGCTCTTGCTGCTCTTCACTGTCCCCGTGCACCCTATCCACAGGCACAACAGCACTGGGGATCTGTGCTTAGACAGGAACGGTACACCTCACGGTGTTCGTTCTCAGCAGAGCCTCTTTCCGAAAAGGCAAACGTCCGGCTCCTTGTCCCACAAGGAAGGTGCCAGCCCTGAAAGCTCTTGCTGCTCTTCACTGTCCCCGTGCAGCCTATACACAGGCACAACAGCAGTGGGGATCTGTGCTTGCCCACAGGCTGCACATCTCACGGCGCTTGTACTCAGCAGAGCCTCTTTCCGAAAAGGCAAACGTCCGGCTCCTTGTCCCACAAGGAAGGTGCCAGCCCTGAAAGCTCTTGCTGCTCTTCACTGTCCCCGTGCACCCTATCCACAGGCACAACAGCACTGGGGATCTGTGCTTGCCCACAGGCTTCACATCTCACGGCGCTTGTACTCGGCAGACGCTCCTTCCAAAAAGGCAAACGTCCGGCTCCTTCTCCCACAAGGAAGGTGCCAGCCCTGAAAGCTCTTGCTGCTCTTCACTGTCCCCGTGCACCCTATCCACAGGCACAACAGCACTGGGGATCTGTGCTTGCCCAGGAACGGTACACCTCACGGTGTTCGTTCTCAGCAGAGCCTCTTACCGAAAAGGCAAACGTCCGGCTCCTTGTCCCACAAGGAAGGTGCCAGCCCTGAAAGCTCTTGCTGCTCTTCACTGTCCCCGGGCACCCTATCCACAGGCACAACAGCACTGGGGATCTGTGCTTAGACAGGAACGGTACACCTCACGGTGTTCGTTCTCAGCAGAGCCTCTTTCCGAAAAGGCAAACGTCCGGCTCCTTGTCCCACAAGGAAGGTGCCAGCCCTGAAAGCTCTTGCTGCTCTTCACTGTCCCCGTGCACCCTATCCACAGGCACAACAGCACTGGGGATCTGTGCTTGCCCACAGGCTGCACATCTCACGGCGCTTGTACTCGGCAGACGCTCCTTCCGAAAAGGCAAACGTCCGGCTCCTTGTCCCACAAGGAAGGTGCCAGCCCTGAAAGCTCTTGCTGCTTTTCACTGTCCCCGTGCACCCTATCCACAGGCACAACAGCACTGGGGATCTGTGCTTGCCCAGGAACGATACACCTCACGGTGTTCGTTCTCAGCAGAGCCTCTTTCCGAAAAGGCAAACGTCCGGCTCCTTCTCCCACAAGGAAGGTGCCAGCCCTGAAAGCTCTTGCTGCTTTTCACTGTCCCCGTGCACCCTATCCACAGGCACAACAGCACTGGGGATCTGTGCTTGCCCACAGGCTGCACATCTCACGGCGCTTGTACTCGGCAGACGCTCCTTTCGAAAAGGCAAACGTCCGGCTCCTTGTCCCACAAGGAAGGTGCCAGCCCTGAAAGCTCTTGCTGCTCTTCACTGTCCCCGTGCACCCTATCCACAGGCACAACAGCATTGGGGATCTGTACTTAGACAGGAACGGTACACCTCACGGTGTTCGTTCTCAGCAGAGCCTCTTACCGAAAAGGCAAACGTCCGGCTCCTTGTCCCACAAGGAAGGTGCCAGCCCTGAAAGCTCTTGCTGCTCTTCACTGTCCCCGTGCATCCTATGCACAGGCACAACAGCACTGGGGATCTGTGCTTGCCCACAGGCTGCACATCTCACGGCGCTTGTACTCGGCAGACGCTCCTTCTGAAAAGGCAAACGTCCGGCTCCTTGTCCCACAAGGAAGGTGCCAGCCCTGAAAGCTCTTGCTGCTCTTCACTGTCCCCGTGCAGCCTATGCACAGGCACAACAGCACTGTGGATCTGTGCTTAGACAGGAACGGTACACCTCACGGTGTTCGTTCTCAGCAGAGCCTCTTTCCGAAAAGGCAAACGTCCGGCTCCTTGTCCCACAAGGAAGGTGCCAGCCCTGAAAGCTCTTGCTGCTCTTCACTGTCCCCGTGCAGCCTATGCACAGGCACAACAGCACTGGGGATCTGTGCTTAGACAGGAACGGTACACCTCACGGTGTTCGTTCTCAGCAGAGCCTCTTTCCGAAAAGGCAAACGTCCGGCTCCTTGTCCCACAAGGAAGGTGCCAGCCCTGAAAGCTCTTGCTGCTCTTCACTGTTTCCGTGCACCCTATCCACAGGCACAACAGCACTTGGGATCTGTGCTTAGACAGGAACGGTACACCTCACGGTGTTCGTTCTCAGCAGAGCCTCTTTCCGAAAAGGCAAACGTCCGGCTCCTTGTCCCACAAGGAAGGTGCCAGCCCTGAAAGCTCTTGCTGCTTTTCACTGTCCCCGTGCACCCTATCCACAGGCACAACAGCACTGGGGATCTGTGCTTGCCCAGGAACGGTACACCTCACGGTGTTCGTTCTCGGCATTGCAATTTTCCGAAAAGGCAAACGTCCGGCTCCTTGTCCCACAAGGAAGGTGCCAGCCCTGAAAGCTCTTGCTGCTCTTCACTGTCCCCGGGCACCCTATCCACAGGCACAACAGCACTGGGGATCTGTGCTTAGACAGGAACGGTACACCTCACGGTGTTCGTTCTCAGCAGAGCCTCTTTCCGAAAAGGCAAACGTCCGGCTCCTTGTCCCACAAGGAAGGTGCCAGCCCTGAAAGCTCTTGCTGCTCTTCACTGTCCCCGTGCATCCTATCCACAGGCACAACAGCACTGGGGATCTGTGCTTGCCCACAGGCTGCACATCTCACGGCGCTTGTACTCGGCAGACGCTCCTTCCGAAAAGGCAAACGTCCGGCTCCTTGTCCCACAAGGAAGGTGCCAGCCCTGAAAGCTCTTGCTGCTTTTCACTGTCCCCGTGCACCCTATCCACAGGCACAACAGCACTGGGGATCTGTGCTTGCCCAGGAACGGTACACCTCACGGTGTTCGTTCTCAGCAGAGCCTCTTACCGAAAAGGCAAACGTCCGGCTCCTTGTCCCACAAGGAAGGTGCCAGCCCTGAAAGCTCTTGCTGCTCTTCACTGTCCCCGGGCACCCTATCCACAGGCACAACAGCACTGGGGATCTGTGCTTAGACAGGAACGGTACACCTCACGGTGTTCGTTCTCAGCAGAGCCTCTTTCCGAAAAGGCAAACGTCCGGCTCCTTGTCCCACAAGGAAGGTGCCAGCCCTGAAAGCTCTTGCTGCTTTTCACTGTCCCCGTGCACCCTATCCACAGGCACAACAGCACTGGGGATCTGTGCTTAGACAGGAACGGTACACCTCACGGTGTTCGTTCTCGGCATTGCAATTTTCCAAAAAGGCAAACGTCCGGCTCCTTGTCCCACAAGGAAGGTGCCAGCCCTGAAAGCTCTTGCTGCTCTTCACTGTCCCCGTGCAGCCTATGCACAGGCACAACAGCACTGGGGATCTGTGCTTGCCCAGGAACGATACACCTCACGGTTTTCGTTCTCAGCAGAGCCTCTTACCGAAAAGGCAAACGTCCGGCTCCTTGTCCCACAAGGAAGGTGCCAGCCCTGAAAGCTCTTGCTGCTCTTCACTGTCCCCGGGCACCCTATCCACAGGCACAACAGCTTTGGGAATCTGTACTTAGACAGGAACGGTACACCTCACGGTGTTCGTTCTCAGCAGAGCCTCTTACCGAAAAGGCAAACGTCCGGCTCCTTGTCCCACAAGGAAGGTGCCAGCCCTGAAAGCTCTTGCTGCTCTTCACTGTCCCCGTGCAGCCTATCCACAGGCACAACAGCTTTGGGAATCTGTACTTAGACAGGAACGGTATACCTCACGGTGTTCGTTCTCAGCAGAGCCTCTTTCCGAAAAGGCAAACGTCCGGCTCCTTGTCCCACAAGGAAGGTGCCAGCCCTGAAAGCTCTTGCTGCTCTTCACTGTCCCCGTGCACCCTATCCACAGGCACAACAGCTTTGGGAATCTGTACTTAGACAGGAACGGTACACCTCACGGTGTTCGTTCTCAGCAGAGCCTCTTACCGAAAAGGCAAACGTCCGGCTCCTTGTCCCACAAGGAAGGTGCCAGCCCTGAAAGCTCTTGCTGCTCTTCACTGTTCCCGTGCAGCCTATGCACAGGCACAACAGCACTGGGGATCTGTGCTTGCCCACAGGCTGCACATCTCACGGCGCTTGTACTCGGCAGACGCTCCTTTCGAAAAGGCAAACGTCCGGCTCCTTGTCCCACAAGGAAGGTGCCAGCCCTGAAAGCTCTTGCTGCTCTTCACTGTCCCCGTGCACCCTATCCACAGGCACAACAGCACTGGGGATCTGTGCTTAGACAGGAACGGTATACCTCACGGTGTTCGTTCTCAGCAGAGCCTCTTTCCGAAAAGGCAAACGTCCGGCTCCTTGTCCCACAAGGAAGGTGCCAGCCCTGAAAGCTCTTGCTGCTCTTCACTGTCCCCGTGCACCCTATGCACAGGCACAACAGCACTGGGGATCTGTGCTTAGACAGGAACGGTACACCTCACGGTGTTCGTTCTCAGCAGAGCCTCTTACCGAAAAGGCAAACGTCCGGCTCCTTGTCCCACAAGGAAGGTGCCAGCCCTGAAAGCTCTTGCTGCTCTTCACTGTTCCCGTGCAGCCTATGCACAGGCACAACAGCACTGGGGATCTGTGCTTAGACAGGAACGGTACACCTCACGGTGTTCGTTCTCAGCAGAGCCTCTTACCGAAAAGGCAAACGTCCGGCTCCTTGTCCCACAAGGAAGGTGCCAGCCCTGAAAGCTCTTGCTGCTCTTCACTGTCCCCGTGCAGCCTATGCACAGGCACAACAGCACTGGGGATCTGTGCTTAGACAGGAACGGTACACCTCACGGTGTTCGTTCTCAGCAGAGCCTCTTTCCGAAAAGGCAAACGTCCGGCTCCTTGTCCCACAAGGAAGGTGCCAGCCCTGAAAGCTCTTGCTGCTCTTCACTGTTTCCGTGCACCCTATCCACAGGCACAACAGCACTGGGGATCTGTGCTTAGACAGGAACGGTACACCTCACGGTGTTCGTTCTCAGCAGAGCCTCTTACCGAAAAGGCAAACGTCCGGCTCCTTGTCCCACAAGGAAGGTGCCAGCCCTGAAAGCTCTTGCTGCTTTTCACTGTCCCCGTGCACCCTATCCACAGGCACAACAGCACTGGGGATCTGTGCTTGCCCAGGAACGGTACACCTCACGGTGTTCGTTCTCGGCATTGCAATTTTCCGAAAAGGCAAACGTCCGGCTCCTTGTCCCACAAGGAAGGTGCCAGCCCTGAAAGCTCTTGCTGCTCTTCACTGTCCCCGTGCAGCCTATGCACAGGCACAACAGCACTGGGGATCTGTGCTTGCCCAGGAACGGTACACCTCACGGTGTTCGTTCTCAGCAGAGCCTCTTTCCGAAAAGGCAAACGTCCGGCTCCTTGTCCCACAAGGAAGGTGCCAGCCCTGAAAGCTCTTGCTGCTTTTCACTGTCCCCGTGCACCCTATCCACAGGCACAACAGCACTGGGGATCTGTGCTTGCCCACAGGCTGCACATCTCACGGCGCTTGTACTCGGCAGACGCTCCTTCCGAAAAGGCAAACGTCCGGCTCCTTGTCCCACAAGGAAGGTGCCAGCCCTGAAAGCTCTTGCTGCTCTTCACTGTCCCCGTGCACCCTATCCACAGGCACAACAGCACTGGGGATCTGTGCTTAGACAGGAACGGTACACCTCACGGTGTTCGTTCTCAGCAGAGCCTCTTTCCGAAAAGGCAAACGTCCGGCTCCTTGTCCCACAAGGAAGGTGCCAGCCCTGAAAGCTCTTGCTGCTCTTCACTGTCCCCGTGCAGCCTATACACAGGCACAACAGCAGTGGGGATCTGTGCTTGCCCACAGGCTGCACATCTCACGGCGCTTGTACTCAGCAGAGCCTCTTTCCGAAAAGGCAAACGTCCGGCTCCTTGTCCCACAAGGAAGGTGCCAGCCCTGAAAGCTCTTGCTGCTCTTCACTGTCCCCGTGCACCCTATCCACAGGCACAACAGCACTGGGGATCTGTGCTTGCCCACAGGCTTCACATCTCACGGCGCTTGTACTCGGCAGACGCTCCTTCCGAAAAGGCAAACGTCCGGCTCCTTCTCCCACAAGGAAGGTGCCAGCCCTGAAAGCTCTTGCTGCTCTTCACTGTCCCCGTGCACCCTATCCACAGGCACAACAGCACTGGGGATCTGTGCTTGCCCAGGAACGGTACACCTCACGGTGTTCGTTCTCAGCAGAGCCTCTTTCCGAAAAGGCAAACGTCCGGCTCCTTGTCCCACAAGGAAGGTGCCAGCCCTGAAAGCTCTTGCTGCTCTTCACTGTCCCCGTGCACCCTATCCACAGGCACAACAGCACTGGGGATCTGTGCTTGCCCACAGGCTGCACATCTCACGGCGCTTGTACTCGGCAGACGCTCCTTCCGAAAAGGCAAACGTCCGGCTCCTTGTCCCACAAGGAAGGTGCCAGCCCTGAAAGCTCTTGCTGCTTTTCACTGTCCCCGTGCACCCTATCCACAGGCACAACAGCACTGGGGATCTGTGCTTGCCCAGGAACGGTACACCTCACGGTGTTCGTTCTCAGCAGAGCCTCTTACCGAAAAGGCAAACGTCCGGCTCCTTGTCCCACAAGGAAGGTGCCAGCCCTGAAAGCTCTTGCTGCTCTTCACTGTCCCCGGGCACCCTATCCACAGGCACAACAGCACTGGGGATCTGTGCTTAGACAGGAACGGTACACCTCACGGTGTTCGTTCTCAGCAGAGCCTCTTTCCGAAAATGCAAACGTCCGGCTCCTTGTCCCACAAGGAAGGTGCCAGCCCTGAAAGCTCTTGCTGCTCTTCACTGTCCCCGTGCAGCCTATGCACAGGCACAACAGCACTGGGGATCTGTGCTTGCCCACAGGCTGCACATCTCAGGGCGCTTGTACTCGGCAGACGCTCCTTCCGAAAAGGCTAAAGTCCGGCTCCTTGTCCCACAAGGAAGGTGCCAGCCCTGAAAGCTCTTGCTGCTCTTCACTGTCCCCGTGCACCCTATCCACAGGCACAACAGCACTGGGGATCTGTGCTTGCCCACAGGCTGCACATCTCACGGCGCTTGTACTCGGCAGACGCTCCTTCCGAAAAGGCAAACGTCCGGCTCCTTGTCCCACAAGGAAGGTGCCAGCCCTGAAAGCTCTTGCTGCTCTTCACTGTCCCCGTGCAGCCTATACACAGGCACAACAGCAGTGGGGATCTGTGCTTGCCCACAGGCTGCACATCTCACGGCGCTTGTACTCAGCAGAGCCTCTTTCCGAAAAGGCAAACGTCCGGCTCCTTGTCCCACAAGGAAGGTGCCAGCCCTGAAAGCTCTTGCTGCTCTTCACTGTCCCCGTGCACCCTATCCACAGGCACAACAGCACTGGGGATCTGTGCTTGCCCACAGGCTTCACATCTCACGGCGCTTGTACTCGGCAGACGCTCCTTCCGAAAAGGCAAACGTCCGGCTCCTTCTCCCACAAGGAAGGTGCCAGCCCTGAAAGCTCTTGCTGCTCTTCACTGTCCCCGTGCACCCTATCCACAGGCACAACAGCACTGGGGATCTGTGCTTGCCCAGGAACGGTACACCTCACGGTGTTCGTTCTCAGCAGAGCCTCTTACCGAAAAGGCAAACGTCCGGCTCCTTGTCCCACAAGGAAGGTGCCAGCCCTGAAAGCTCTTGCTGCTCTTCACTGTCCCCGGGCACCCTATCCACAGCACAACAGCACTGGGGATCTGTGCTTAGACAGGAACGGTACACCTCACGGTGTTCGTTCTCAGCAGAGCCTCTTTCCGAAAAGGCAAACGTCCGGCTCCTTGTCCCACAAGGAAGGTGCCAGCCCTGAAAGCTCTTGCTGCTCTTCACTGTCCCCGTGCACCCTATCCACAGGCACAACAGCACTGGGGATCTGTGCTTGCCCACAGGCTGCACATCTCACGGCGCTTGTACTCGGCAGACGCTCCTTCCGAAAAGGCAAACGTCCGGCTCCTTGTCCCACAAGGAAGGTGCCAGCCCTGAAAGCTCTTGCTGCTCTTCACTGTCCCCGTGCACCCTATCCACAGGCACAACAGCACTGGGGATCTGTGCTTAGACAGGAACGGTACACCTCACGGTGTTCGTTCTCAGCAGAGCCTCTTACCGAAAAGGCAAACGTCCGGCTCCTTGTCCCACAAGGAAGGTGCCAGCCCTGAAAGCTCTTGCTGCTCTTCACTGTCCCCGGGCACCCTATCCACAGGCACAACAGCACTGGGGATCTGTGCTTAGACAGGAACGGTACACCTCACGGTGTTCGTTCTCAGCAGAGCCTCTTTCCGAAAATGCAAACGTCCGGCTCCTTGTCCCACAAGGAAGGTGCCAGCCCTGAAAGCTCTTGCTGCTCTTCACTGTCCCCGTGCAGCCTATGCACAGGCACAACAGCACTGGGGATCTGTGCTTGCCCACAGGCTGCACATCTCAGGGCGCTTGTACTCGGCAGACGCTCCTTCCGAAAAGGCTAAAGTCTGGCTCCTTGTCCCACAAGGAAGGTGCCAGCCCTGAAAGCTCTTGCTGCTCTTCACTGTCCCCGTGCACCCTATCCACAGGCACAACAGCACTGGGGATCTGTGCTTGCCCACAGGCTGCACATCTCACGGCGCTTGTACTCGGCAGACGCTCCTTCCGAAAAGGCAAACGTCCGGCTCCTTGTCCCACAAGGAAGGTGCCAGCCCTGAAAGCTCTTGCTGCTCTTCACTGTCCCCGTGCACCCTATCCACAGGCACAACAGCTTTGGGAATCTGTACTTAGACAGGAACGGTATACCTCACGGTGTTCGTTCTCAGCAGAGCCTCTTTCCGAAAAGGCAAACGTCCGGCTCCTTGTCCCACAAGGAAGGTGCCAGCCCTGAAAGCTCTTGCTGCTCTTCACTGTCCCCGTGCAGCCTATGCACAGGCACAACAGCACTGGGGATCTGTGCTTAGACAGGAACGGTACACCTCACGGTGTTCGTTCTCAGCAGAGCCTCTTACCGAAAAGGCAAACGTCCGGCTCCTTGTCCCACAAGGAAGGTGCCAGCCCTGAAAGCTCTTGCTGCTCTTCACTGTCCCCGGGCACCCTATCCACAGGCACAACAGCACTGGGGATCTGTGCTTAGACAGGAACGGTACACCTCACGGTGTTCGTTCTCAGCAGAGCCTCTTTCCGAAAAGGCAAACGTCCGGCTCCTTGTCCCACAAGGAAGGTGCCAGCCCTGAAAGCTCTTGCTGCTCTTCACTGTCCCCGTGCACCCTATCCACAGGCACAACAGCACTGGGGATCTGTGCTTGCCCACAGGCTGCACATCTCACGGCGCTTGTACTCGGCAGACGCTCCTTCCGAAAAGGCAAACGTCCGGCTCCTTGTCCCACAAGGAAGGTGCCAGCCCTGAAAGCTCTTGCTGCTCTTCACTGTCCCCGTGCACCCTATCCACAGGCACAACAGCACTGGGGATCTGTGCTTGCCCACAGGCTGCACATCTCACGGCGCTTGTACTCGGCAGACGCTCCTTCCGAAAAGGCAAACGTCCGGCTCCTTGTCCCACAAGGAAGGTGCCAGCCCTGAAAGCTCTTGCTGCTCTTCACTGTCCCCGTGCACCCTATCCACAGGCACAACAGCACTGGGGATCTGTGCTTGCCCAGGAACGGTACACCTCACGGTGTTCGTTCTCAGCAGAGCCTCTTTCCGAAAAGGCAAACGTCCGGCTCCTTGTCCCACAAGGAAGGTTGCCAGCCCTGAAAGCTCTTGCTGCTCTTCACTGTCCCCGGGCACCCTATCCACAGGCACAACAGCACTGGGGATCTGTGCTTAGACAGGAACGGTACACCTCACGGTGTTCGTTCTCAGCAGAGCCTCTTTCCGAAAAGGCAAACGTCCGGCTCCTTGTCCCACAAGGAAGGTGCCAGCCCTGAAAGCTCTTGCTGCTCTTCACTGTCCCCGTGCACCCTATCCACAGGCACAACAGCTTTGGGAATCTGTACTTAGACAGGAACGGTACACCTCACGGTGTTCGTTCTCAGCAGAGCCTCTTACCGAAAAGGCAAACGTCCGGCTCCTTGTCCCACAAGGAAGGTGCCAGCCCTGAAAGCTCTTGCTGCTCTTCACTGTCCCCGGGCACCCTATCCACAGGCACAACAGCACTGGGGATCTGTGCTTGCCCAGGAACGGTACACCTCACGGTGTTCGTTCTCAGCAGAGCCTCTTTCCGAAAAGGCAAACGTCCGGCTCCTTGTCCCACAAGGAAGGTGCCAGCCCTGAAAGCTCTTGCTGCTTTTCACTGTCCCCGTGCACCCTATCCACAGGCACAACAGCACTGGGGATCTGTGCTTGCCCACAGGCTGCAAATCTCACGGCGCTTGTACTCGGCAGACGCTCCTTCCGAAAAGGCAAACGTCCGGCTCCTTGTCCCACAAGGAAGGTGCCAGCCCTGAAAGCTCTTGCTGCTCTTCACTGTTCCCGTGCAGCCTATGCACAGGCACAACAGCACTGGGGATCTGTGCTTGCCCACAGGCTGCACATCTCACGGCGCTTGTACTCGGCAGACGCTCCTTTCGAAAAGGCAAACGTCCGGCTCCTTGTCCCACAAGGAAGGTGCCAGCCCTGAAAGCTCTTGCTGCTCTTCACTGTCCCCGGGCACCCTATCCACAGGCACAACAGCACTGGGGATCTGTGCTTAGACAGGAACGGTACACCTCACGGTGTTCGTTCTCAGCAGAGCCTCTTACCGAAAAGGCAAACGTCCGGCTCCTTGTCCCACAAGGAAGGTGCCAGCCCTGAAAGCTCTTGCTGCTCTTCACTGTCCCCGGGCACCCTATCCACAGGCACAACAGCACTGTGGATCTGTGCTTAGACAGGAACGGTACACCTCACGGTGTTCGTTCTCAGCAGAGCCTCTTTCCGAAAAGGCAAACGTCCGGCTCCTTGTCCCACAAGGAAGGTGCCAGCCCTGAAAGCTCTTGCTGCTCTTCACTGTCCCCGTGCACCCTATGCACAGGCACAACAGCACTGGGGATCTGTGCTTGCCCACAGGCTGCACATCTCACGGCGCTTGTACTCGGCAGACGCTCCTTCCGAAAAGGCAAACGTCCGGCTCCTTGTCCCACAAGGAAGGTGCCAGCCCTGAAAGCTCTTGCTGCTCTTCACTGTCCCCGTGCACCCTATCCACAGGCACAACAGCACTGGGGATCTGTGCTTGCCCACAGGCTGCACATCTCACGGCGCTTGTACTCGGCAGACGCTCCTTCCAAAAAGGCAAACGTCCGGCTCCTTGTCCCACAAGGAAGGTGCCAGCCCTGAAAGCTCTTGCTGCTCTTCACTGTCCCCGTGCACCCTATCCACAGGCACAACAGCACTGGGGATCTGTGCTTGCCCAGGAACGGTACACCTCACGGTGTTCGTTCTCAGCAGAGCCTCTTACCGAAAAGGCAAACGTCCGGCTCCTTGTCCCACAAGGAAGGTGCCAGCCCTGAAAGCTCTTGCTGCTCTTCACTGTCCCCGTGCACCCTATCCACAGGCACAACAGCACTGGGGATCTGTGCTTGCCCAGGAACGGTACACCTCACGGTGTTCGTTCTCAGCAGAGCCTCTTTCCGAAAAGGCAAACGTCCGGCTCCTTGTCCCACAAGGAAGGTGCCAGCCCTGAAAGCTCTTGCTGCTCTTCACTGTCCCCGTGCACCCTATCCACAGGCACAACAGCTTTGGGAATCTGTACTTAGACAGGAACGGTACACCTCACGGTGTTCGTTCTCAGCAGAGCCTCTTACCGAAAAGGCAAACGTCCGGCTCCTTGTCCCACAAGGAAGGTGCCAGCCCTGAAAGCTCTTGCTGCTCTTCACTGTCCCCGTGCACCCTATGCACAGGCACAACAGCACTGGGGATCTGTGCTTGCCCAGGAACGGTACACCTCACGGTGTTCGTTCTCAGCAGAGCCTCTTTCCGAAAAGGCAAACGTCCGGCTCCTTGTCCCACAAGGAAGGTGCCAGCCCTGAAAGCTCTTGCTGCTTTTCACTGTCCCCGTGCACCCTATCCACAGGCACAACAGCACTGGGGATCTGTGCTTGCCCAGGAACGGTACACCTCACGGTGTTCGTTCTCAGCAGAGCCTCTTACCGAAAAGGCAAACGTCCGGCTCCTTGTCCCACAAGGAAGGTGCCAGCCCTGAAAGCTCTTGCTGCTTTTCACTGTCCCCGTGCACCCTATCCACAGGCACAACAGCACTGGGGATCTGTGCTTGCCCACAGGCTGCACATCTCACGGCGCTTGTACTCGGCAGACGCTCCTTCCGAAAAGGCAAACGTCCGGCTCCTTGTCCCACAAGGAAGGTGCCAGCCCTGAAAGCTCTTGCTGCTCTTCACTGTTCCCGTGCAGCCTATGCACAGGCACAACAGCACTGGGGATCTGTGCTTGCCCACAGGCTGCACATCTCACGGCGCTTGTACTCGGCAGACGCTCCTTTCGAAAAGGCAAACGTCCGGCTCCTTGTCCCACAAGGAAGGTGCCAGCCCTGAAAGCTCTTGCTGCTCTTCACTGTCCCCGTGCACCCTATCCACAGGCACAACAGCTTTGGAAATCTGTACTTAGACAGGAACGGTATACCTCACGGTGTTCGTTCTCAGCAGAGCCTCTTTCCGAAAAGGCAAACGTCCGGCTCCTTGTCCCACAAGGAAGGTGCCAGCCCTGAAAGCTCTTGCTGCTCTTCACTGTCCCCGTGCAGCCTATGCACAGGCACAACAGCACTGGGGATCTGTGCTTAGACAGGAACGGTACACCTCACGGTGTTCGTTCTCAGCAGAGCCTCTTACCGAAAAGGCAAACGTCCGGCTCCTTGTCCCACAAGGAAGGTGCCAGCCCTGAAAGCTCTTGCTGCTCTTCACTGTCCCCGTGCACCCTATCCACAGGCACAACAGCACTGTGGATCTGTGCTTAGACAGGAACGGTACACCTCACGGTGTTCGTTCTCAGCAGAGCCTCTTTCCGAAAAGGCAAACGTCCGGCTCCTTGTCCCACAAGGAAGGTGCCAGCCCTGAAAGCTCTTGCTGCTCTTCACTGTCCCCGTGCACCCTATGCACAGGCACAACAGCACTGGGGATCTGTGCTTGCCCACAGGCTGCACATCTCACGGCGCTTGTACTCGGCAGACGCTCCTTCCGAAAAGGCAAACGTCCGGCTCCTTGTCCCACAAGGAAGGTGCCAGCCCTGAAAGCTCTTGCTGCTCTTCACTGTCCCCGTGCACCCTATCCACAGGCACAACAGCACTGGGGATCTGTGCTTGCCCACAGGCTGCACATCTCACGGCGCTTGTACTCGGCAGACGCTCCTTCCGAAAAGGCAAACGTCCGGCTCCTTGTCCCACAAGGAAGGTGCCAGCCCTGAAAGCTCTTGCTGCTCTTCACTGTCCCCGTGCACCCTATCCACAGGCACAACAGCACTGGGGATCTGTGCTTGCCCAGGAACGGTACACCTCACGGTGTTCGTTCTCAGCAGAGCCTCTTTCCGAAAAGGCAAACGTCCGGCTCCTTGTCCCACAAGGAAGGTGCCAGCCCTGAAAGCTCTTGCTGCTCTTCACTGTCCCCGGGCACCCTATCCACAGGCACAACAGCACTGGGGATCTGTGCTTAGACAGGAACGGTACACCTCACGGTGTTCGTTCTCAGCAGAGCCTCTTTCCGAAAAGGCAAACGTCCGGCTCCTTGTCCCACAAGGAAGGTGCCAGCCCTGAAAGCTCTTGCTGCTCTTCACTGTCCCCGTGCACCCTATCCACAGGCACAACAGCTTTGGGAATCTGTACTTAGACAGGAACGGTACACCTCACGGTGTTCGTTCTCAGCAGAGCCTCTTACCGAAAAGGCAAACGTCCGGCTCCTTGTCCCACAAGGAAGGTGCCAGCCCTGAAAGCTCTTGCTGCTCTTCACTGTCCCCGTGCACCCTATGCACAGGCACAACAGCACTGGGGATCTGTGCTTGCCCAGGAACGGTACACCTCACGGTGTTCGTTCTCAGCAGAGCCTCTTTCCGAAAAGGCAAACGTCCGGCTCCTTGTCCCACAAGGAAGGTGCCAGCCCTGAAAGCTCTTGCTGCTTTTCACTGTCCCCGTGCACCCTATCCACAGGCACAACAGCACTGGGGATCTGTGCTTGCCCAGGAACGGTACACCTCACGGTGTTCGTTCTCAGCAGAGCCTCTTACCGAAAAGGCAAACGTCCGGCTCCTTGTCCCACAAGGAAGGTGCCAGCCCTGAAAGCTCTTGCTGCTTTTCACTGTCCCCGTGCACCCTATCCACAGGCACAACAGCACTGGGGATCTGTGCTTGCCCACAGGCTGCACATCTCACGGCGCTTGTACTCGGCAGACGCTCCTTCCGAAAAGGCAAACGTCCGGCTCCTTGTCCCACAAGGAAGGTGCCAGCCCTGAAAGCTCTTGCTGCTCTTCACTGTTCCCGTGCAGCCTATGCACAGGCACAACAGCACTGGGGATCTGTGCTTGCCCACAGGCTGCACATCTCACGGCGCTTGTACTCGGCAGACGCTCCTTTCGAAAAGGCAAACGTCCGGCTCCTTGTCCCACAAGGAAGGTGCCAGCCCTGAAAGCTCTTGCTGCTCTTCACTGTCCCCGTGCACCCTATCCACAGGCACAACAGCTTTGGAAATCTGTACTTAGACAGGAACGGTATACCTCACGGTGTTCGTTCTCAGCAGAGCCTCTTTCCGAAAAGGCAAACGTCCGGCTCCTTGTCCCACAAGGAAGGTGCCAGCCCTGAAAGCTCTTGCTGCTCTTCACTGTCCCCGTGCAGCCTATGCACAGGCACAACAGCACTGGGGATCTGTGCTTAGACAGGAACGGTACACCTCACGGTGTTCGTTCTCAGCAGAGCCTCTTACCGAAAAGGCAAACGTCCGGCTCCTTGTCCCACAAGGAAGGTGCCAGCCCTGAAAGCTCTTGCTGCTCTTCACTGTCCCCGTGCACCCTATCCACAGGCACAACAGCACTGTGGATCTGTGCTTAGACAGGAACGGTACACCTCACGGTGTTCGTTCTCAGCAGAGCCTCTTTCCGAAAAGGCAAACGTCCGGCTCCTTGTCCCACAAGGAAGGTGCCAGCCCTGAAAGCTCTTGCTGCTCTTCACTGTCCCCGTGCACCCTATGCACAGGCACAACAGCACTGGGGATCTGTGCTTGCCCACAGGCTGCACATCTCACGGCGCTTGTACTCGGCAGACGCTCCTTCCGAAAAGGCAAACGTCCGGCTCCTTGTCCCACAAGGAAGGTGCCAGCCCTGAAAGCTCTTGCTGCTCTTCACTGTCCCCGTGCACCCTATCCACAGGCACAACAGCACTGGGGATCTGTGCTTGCCCACAGGCTGCACATCTCACGGCGCTTGTACTCGGCAGACGCTCCTTCCGAAAAGGCAAACGTCCGGCTCCTTGTCCCACAAGGAAGGTGCCAGCCCTGAAAGCTCTTGCTGCTCTTCACTGTCCCCGTGCACCCTATCCACAGGCACAACAGCACTGGGGATCTGTGCTTGCCCAGGAACGGTACACCTCACGGTGTTCGTTCTCAGCAGAGCCTCTTTCCGAAAAGGCAAACGTCCGGCTCCTTGTCCCACAAGGAAGGTGCCAGCCCTGAAAGCTCTTGCTGCTCTTCACTGTCCCCGGGCACCCTATCCACAGGCACAACAGCACTGGGGATCTGTGCTTAGACAGGAACGGTACACCTCACGGTGTTCGTTCTCAGCAGAGCCTCTTTCCGAAAAGGCAAACGTCCGGCTCCTTGTCCCACAAGGAAGGTGCCAGCCCTGAAAGCTCTTGCTGCTCTTCACTGTCCCCGTGCACCCTATCCACAGGCACAACAGCTTTGGGAATCTGTACTTAGACAGGAACGGTACACCTCACGGTGTTCGTTCTCAGCAGAGCCTCTTACCGAAAAGGCAAACGTCCGGCTCCTTGTCCCACAAGGAAGGTGCCAGCCCAGAAAGCTCTTGCTGCTCTTCACTGTCCCCGGGCACCCTATCCACAGGCACAACAGCACTGGGGATCTGTGCTTGCCCAGGAACGGTACACCTCACGGTGTTCGTTCTCAGCAGAGCCTCTTTCCGAAAAGGCAAACGTCCGGCTCCTTGTCCCACAAGGAAGGTGCCAGCCCTGAAAGCTCTTGCTGCTTTTCACTGTCCCCGGGCACCCTATCCACAGGCACAACAGCACTGGGGATCTGTGCTTGCCCAGGAACGGTACACCTCACGGTGTTCGTTCTCAGCAGAGCCTCTTACCGAAAAGGCAAACGTCCGGCTCCTTGTCCCACAAGGAAGGTGCCAGCCCTGAAAGCTCTTGCTGCTTTTCACTGTCCCCGTGCACCCTATCCACAGGCACAACAGCACTGGGGATCTGTGCTTGCCCACAGGCTGCACATCTCACGGCGCTTGTACTCGGCAGACGCTCCTTTCGAAAAGGCAAACGTCCGGCTCCTTGTCCCACAAGGAAGGTGCCAGCCCTGAAAGCTCTTGCTGCTCTTCACTGTCCCCGGGCACCCTATCCACAGGCACAACAGCACTGGGGATCTGTGCTTAGACAGGAACGGTACACCTCACGGTGTTCGTTCTCAGCAGAGCCTCTTACCGAAAAGGCAAACGTCCGGCTCCTTGTCCCACAAGGAAGGTGCCAGCCCTGAAAGCTCTTGCTGCTCTTCACTGTCCCCGTGCACCCTATCCACAGGCACAACAGCTTTGGGAATCTGTACTTAGACAGGAACGGTATACCTCACGGTGTTCGTTCTCAGCAGAGCCTCTTTCCGAAAAGGCAAACGTCCGGCTCCTTGTCCCACAAGGAAGGTGCCAGCCCTGAAAGCTCTTGCTGCTCTTCACTGTCCCCGGGCACCCTATCCACAGGCACAACAGCACTGGGGATCTGTGCTTAGACAGGAACGGTACACCTCACGGTGTTCGTTCTCAGCAGAGCCTCTTACCGAAAAGGCAAACGTCCGGCTCCTTGTCCCACAAGGAAGGTGCCAGCCCTGAAAGCTCTTGCTGCTCTTCACTGTCCCCGTGCACCCTATCCACAGGCACAACAGCACTGTGGATCTGTGCTTAGACAGGAACGGTACACCTCACGGTGTTCGTTCTCAGCAGAGCCTCTTTCCGAAAAGGCAAACGTCCGGCTCCTTGTCCCACAAGGAAGGTGCCAGCCCAGAAAGCTCTTGCTGCTCTTCACTGTCCCCGTGCAGCCTATGCACAGGCACAACAGCACTGGGGATCTGTGCTTGCCCAGGAACGGTACACCTCACGGTGTTCGTTCTCAGCAGAGCCTCTTACCGAAAAGGCAAACGTCCGGCTCCTTGTCCCACAAGGAAGGTGCCAGCCCTGAAAGCTCTTGCTGCTCTTCACTGTCCCCGGGCACCCTATCCACAGGCACAACAGCACTGGGGATCTGTGCTTAGACAGGAACGGTACACCTCACGGTGTTCGTTCTCAGCAGAGCCTCTTTCCGAAAAGGCAAACGTCCGGCTCCTTGTCCCACAAGGAAGGTGCCAGCCCTGAAAGCTCTTGCTGCTTTTCACTGTCCCCGTGCACCCTATCCACAGGCACAACAGCACTGGGGATCTGTGCTTAGACAGGAACGGTACACCTCACGGTGTTCGTTCTCGGCATTGCAATTTTCCAAAAAGGCAAACGTCCGGCTCCTTGTCCCACAAGGAAGGTGCCAGCCCAGAAAGCTCTTGCTGCTCTTCACTGTCCCCGTGCAGCCTATGCACAGGCACAACAGCACTGGGGATCTGTGCTTGCCCAGGAACGGTACACCTCACGGTGTTCGTTCTCAGCAGAGCCTCTTACCGAAAAGGCAAACGTCCGGCTCCTTGTCCCACAAGGAAGGTGCCAGCCCTGAAAGCTCTTGCTGCTCTTCACTGTCCCCGTGCACCCTATCCACAGGCACAACAGCACTGGGGATCTGTGCTTAGACAGGAACGGTACACCTCACGGTGTTCGTTCTCAGCAGAGCCTCTTTCCGAAAATGCAAACGTCCGGCTCCTTGTCCCACAAGGAAGGTGCCAGCCCTGAAAGCTCTTGCTGCTCTTCACTGTCCCCGTGCAGCCTATGCACAGGCACAACAGCACTGGGGATCTGTGCTTGCCCACAGGCTGCACATCTCAGGGCGCTTGTACTCGGCAGACGCTCCTTCCGAAAAGGCTAAAGTCCGGCTCCTTGTCCCACAAGGAAGGTGCCAGCCCTGAAAGCTCTTGCTGCTCTTCACTGTCCCCGTGCACCCTATCCACAGGCACAACAGCACTGGGGATCTGTGCTTGCCCACAGGCTGCACATCTCACGGCGCTTGTACTCGGCAGACGCTCCTTCCGAAAAGGCAAACGTCCGGCTCCTTGTCCCACAAGGAAGGTGCCAGCCCTGAAAGCTCTTGCTGCTCTTCACTATCCCCGTGCACCCTATCCACAGGCACAACAGCTTTGGGAATCTGTACTTAGACAGGAACGGTATACCTCACGGTGTTCGTTCTCAGCAGAGCCTCTTTCCGAAAAGGCAAACGTCCGGCTCCTTGTCCCACAAGGAAGGTGCCAGCCCTGAAAGCTCTTGCTGCTCTTCACTGTCCCCGTGCAGCCTATGCACAGGCACAACAGCACTGGGGATCTGTGCTTAGACAGGAACGGTACACCTCACGGTGTTCGTTCTCAGCAGAGCCTCTTACCGAAAAGGCAAACGTCCGGCTCCTTGTCCCACAAGGAAGGTGCCAGCCCTGAAAGCTCTTGCTGCTCTTCACTGTCCCCGTGCAGCCTATGCACAGGCACAACAGCACTGGGGATCTGTGCTTAGACAGGAACGGTACACCTCACGGTGTTCGTTCTCAGCAGAGCCTCTTTCCGAAAAGGCAAACGTCCGGCTCCTTGTCCCACAAGGAAGGTGCCAGCCCTGAAAGCTCTTGCTGCTCTTCACTGTCCCCGTGCACCCTATGCACAGGCACAACAGCACTGGGGATCTGTGCTTGCCCACAGGCTGCACATCTCACGGCGCTTGTACTCGGCAGACGCTCCTTCCGAAAAGGCAAACGTCCGGCTCCTTGTCCCACAAGGAAGGTGCCAGCCCTGAAAGCTCTTGCTGCTCTTCACTGTCCCCGTGCACCCTATCCACAGGCACAACAGCACTGGGGATCTGTGCTTGCCCACAGGCTGCACATCTCACGGCGCTTGTACTCGGCAGACGCTCCTTCCGAAAAGGCAAACGTCCGGCTCCTTGTCCCACAAGGAAGGTGCCAGCCCTGAAAGCTCTTGCTGCTCTTCACTGTCCCCGTGCACCCTATCCACAGGCACAACAGCACTGGGGATCTGTGCTTGCCCAGGAACGGTACACCTCACGGTGTTCGTTCTCAGCAGAGCCTCTTTCCGAAAAGGCAAACGTCCGGCTCCTTGTCCCACAAGGAAGGTTGCCAGCCCTGAAAGCTCTTGCTGCTCTTCACTGTCCCCGTGCACCCTATCCACAGGCACAACAGCACTGGGGATCTGTGCTTAGACAGGAACGGTACACCTCACGGTGTTCGTTCTCAGCAGAGCCTCTTTCCGAAAAGGCAAACGTCCGGCTCCTTGTCCCACAAGGAAGGTGCCAGCCCTGAAAGCTCTTGCTGCTCTTCACTGTCCCCGTGCACCCTATCCACAGGCACAACAGCTTTGGGAATCTGTACTTAGACAGGAACGGTACACCTCACGGTGTTCGTTCTCAGCAGAGCCTCTTACCGAAAAGGCAAACGTCCGGCTCCTTGTCCCACAAGGAAGGTGCCAGCCCTGAAAGCTCTTGCTGCTCTTCACTGTCCCCGGGCACCCTATCCACAGGCACAACAGCACTGGGGATCTGTGCTTGCCCAGGAACGGTACACCTCACGGTGTTCGTTCTCAGCAGAGCCTCTTTCCGAAAAGGCAAACGTCCGGCTCCTTGTCCCACAAGGAAGGTGCCAGCCCTGAAAGCTCTTGCTGCTTTTCACTGTCCCCGTGCACCCTATCCACAGGCACAACAGCACTGGGGATCTGTGCTTGCCCAGGAACGGTACACCTCACGGTGTTCGTTCTCAGCAGAGCCTCTTACCGAAAAGGCAAACGTCCGGCTCCTTGTCCCACAAGGAAGGTGCCAGCCCTGAAAGCTCTTGCTGCTTTTCACTGTCCCCGTGCACCCTATCCACAGGCACAACAGCACTGGGGATCTGTGCTTGCCCACAGGCTGCACATCTCACGGCGCTTGTACTCGGCAGACGCTCCTTCCGAAAAGGCAAACGTCCGGCTCCTTGTCCCACAAGGAAGGTGCCAGCCCTGAAAGCTCTTGCTGCTCTTCACTGTTCCCGTGCAGCCTATGCACAGGCACAACAGCACTGGGGATCTGTGCTTGCCCACAGGCTGCACATCTCACGGCGCTTGTACTCGGCAGACGCTCCTTTCGAAAAGGCAAACGTCCGGCTCCTTGTCCCACAAGGAAGGTGCCAGCCCTGAAAGCTCTTGCTGCTCTTCACTGTCCCCGTGCACCCTATCCACAGGCACAACAGCACTGGGGATCTGTGCTTAGACAGGAACGGTACACCTCACGGTGTTCGTTCTCAGCAGAGCCTCTTACCGAAAAGGCAAACGTCCGGCTCCTTGTCCCACAAGGAAGGTGCCAGCCCTGAAAGCTCTTGCTGCTCTTCACTGTCCCCGGGCACCCTATCCACAGGCACAACAGCACTGGGGATCTGTGCTTAGACAGGAACGGTACACCTCACGGTGTTCGTTCTCAGCAGAGCCTCTTTCCGAAAAGGCAAACGTCCGGCTCCTTGTCCCACAAGGAAGGTGCCAGCCCTGAAAGCTCTTGCTGCTCTTCACTGTCCCCGTGCACCCTATCCACAGGCACAACAGCACTGGGGATCTGTGCTTGCCCACAGGCTGCACATCTCACGGCGCTTGTACTCGGCAGACGCTCCTTCCGAAAAGGCAAACGTCCGGCTCCTTGTCCCACAAGGAAGGTGCCAGCCCTGAAAGCTCTTGCTGCTCTTCACTGTCCCCGTGCACCCTATCCACAGGCACAACAGCACTGGGGATCTGTGCTTGCCCACAGGCTGCACATCTCACGGCGCTTGTACTCGGCAGACGCTCCTTCCGAAAAGGCAAACGTCCGGCTCCTTGTCCCACAAGGAAGGTGCCAGCCCTGAAAGCTCTTGCTGCTCTTCACTGTCCCCGTGCACCCTATCCACAGGCACAACAGCACTGGGGATCTGTGCTTGCCCAGGAACGGTACACCTCACGGTGTTCGTTCTCAGCAGAGCCTCTTTCCGAAAAGGCAAACGTCCGGCTCCTTGTCCCACAAGGAAGGTTGCCAGCCCTGAAAGCTCTTGCTGCTCTTCACTGTCCCCGGGCACCCTATCCACAGGCACAACAGCACTGGGGATCTGTGCTTAGACAGGAACGGTACACCTCACGGTGTTCGTTCTCAGCAGAGCCTCTTTCCGAAAAGGCAAACGTCCGGCTCCTTGTCCCACAAGGAAGGTGCCAGCCCTGAAAGCTCTTGCTGCTCTTCACTGTCCCCGTGCACCCTATCCACAGGCACAACAGCTTTGGGAATCTGTACTTAGACAGGAACGGTACACCTCACGGTGTTCGTTCTCAGCAGAGCCTCTTACCGAAAAGGCAAACGTCCGGCTCCTTGTCCCACAAGGAAGGTGCCAGCCCTGAAAGCTCTTGCTGCTCTTCACTGTCCCCGGGCACCCTATCCACAGGCACAACAGCACTGGGGATCTGTGCTTGCCCAGGAACGGTACACCTCACGGTGTTCGTTCTCAGCAGAGCCTCTTTCCGAAAAGGCAAACGTCCGGCTCCTTGTCCCACAAGGAAGGTGCCAGCCCTGAAAGCTCTTGCTGCTTTTCACTGTCCCCGTGCACCCTATCCACAGGCACAACAGCACTGGGGATCTGTGCTTGCCCAGGAACGGTACACCTCACGGTGTTCGTTCTCAGCAGAGCCTCTTACCGAAAAGGCAAACGTCCGGCTCCTTGTCCCACAAGGAAGGTGCCAGCCCTGAAAGCTCTTGCTGCTTTTCACTGTCCCCGTGCACCCTATCCACAGGCACAACAGCACTGGGGATCTGTGCTTGCCCACAGGCTGCACATCTCACGGCGCTTGTACTCGGCAGACGCTCCTTCCGAAAAGGCAAACGTCCGGCTCCTTGTCCCACAAGGAAGGTGCCAGCCCTGAAAGCTCTTGCTGCTCTTCACTGTTCCCGTGCAGCCTATGCACAGGCACAACAGCACTGGGGATCTGTGCTTGCCCACAGGCTGCACATCTCACGGCGCTTGTACTCGGCAGACGCTCCTTTCGAAAAGGCAAACGTCCGGCTCCTTGTCCCACAAGGAAGGTGCCAGCCCTGAAAGCTCTTGCTGCTCTTCACTGTCCCCGTGCACCCTATCCACAGGCACAACAGCACTGGGGATCTGTGCTTAGACAGGAACGGTACACCTCACGGTGTTCGTTCTCAGCAGAGCCTCTTACCGAAAAGGCAAACGTCCGGCTCCTTGTCCCACAAGGAAGGTGCCAGCCCTGAAAGCTCTTGCTGCTCTTCACTGTCCCCGGGCACCCTATCCACAGGCACAACAGCACTGGGGATCTGTGCTTAGACAGGAACGGTACACCTCACGGTGTTCGTTCTCAGCAGAGCCTCTTTCCGAAAAGGCAAACGTCCGGCTCCTTGTCCCACAAGGAAGGTGCCAGCCCTGAAAGCTCTTGCTGCTCTTCACTGTCCCCGTGCACCCTATCCACAGGCACAACAGCACTGGGGATCTGTGCTTGCCCACAGGCTGCACATCTCACGGCGCTTGTACTCGGCAGACGCTCCTTCCGAAAAGGCAAACGTCCGGCTCCTTGTCCCACAAGGAAGGTGCCAGCCCTGAAAGCTCTTGCTGCTCTTCACTGTCCCCGTGCACCCTATCCACAGGCACAACAGCACTGGGGATCTGTGCTTGCCCACAGGCTGCACATCTCACGGCGCTTGTACTCGGCAGACGCTCCTTCCGAAAAGGCAAACGTCCGGCTCCTTGTCCCACAAGGAAGGTGCCAGCCCTGAAAGCTCTTGCTGCTCTTCACTGTCCCCGTGCACCCTATCCACAGGCACAACAGCACTGGGGATCTGTGCTTGCCGAGGAACGGTACACCTCACGGTGTTCGTTCTCAGCAGAGCCTCTTTCCGAAAAGGCAAACGTCCGGCTCCTTGTCCCACAAGGAAGGTTGCCAGCCCTGAAAGCTCTTGCTGCTCTTCACTGTCCCCGGGCACCCTATCCACAGGCACAACAGCACTGGGGATCTGTGCTTAGACAGGAACGGTACACCTCACGGTGTTCGTTCTCAGCAGAGCCTCTTTCCGAAAAGGCAAACGTCCGGCTCCTTGTCCCACAAGGAAGGTGCCAGCCCTGAAAGCTCTTGCTGCTCTTCACTGTCCCCGTGCACCCTATCCACAGGCACAACAGCTTTGGGAATCTGTACTTAGACAGGAACGGTACACCTCACGGTGTTCGTTCTCAGCAGAGCCTCTTACCGAAAAGGCAAACGTCCGGCTCCTTGTCCCACAAGGAAGGTGCCAGCCCTGAAAGCTCTTGCTGCTCTTCACTGTCCCCGGGCACCCTATCCACAGGCACAACAGCACTGGGGATCTGTGCTTGCCCAGGAACGGTACACCTCACGGTGTTCGTTCTCAGCAGAGCCTCTTTCCGAAAAGGCAAACGTCCGGCTCCTTGTCCCACAAGGAAGGTGCCAGCCCTGAAAGCTCTTGCTGCTTTTCACTGTCCCCGTGCACCCTATCCACAGGCACAACAGCACTGGGGATCTGTGCTTGCCCAGGAACGGTACACCTCACGGTGTTCGTTCTCAGCAGAGCCTCTTACCGAAAAGGCAAACGTCCGGCTCCTTGTCCCACAAGGAAGGTGCCAGCCCTGAAAGCTCTTGCTGCTTTTCACTGTCCCCGTGCACCCTATCCACAGGCACAACAGCACTGGGGATCTGTGCTTGCCCACAGGCTGCACATCTCACGGCGCTTGTACTCGGCAGACGCTCCTTCCGAAAAGGCAAACGTCCGGCTCCTTGTCCCACAAGGAAGGTGCCAGCCCTGAAAGCTCTTGCTGCTCTTCACTGTTCCCGTGCAGCCTATGCACAGGCACAACAGCACTGGGGATCTGTGCTTGCCCACAGGCTGCACATCTCACGGCGCTTGTACTCGGCAGACGCTCCTTTCGAAAAGGCAAACGTCCGGCTCCTTGTCCCACAAGGAAGGTGCCAGCCCTGAAAGCTCTTGCTGCTCTTCACTGTCCCCGTGCACCCTATCCACAGGCACAACAGCACTGGGGATCTGTGCTTAGACAGGAACGGTACACCTCACGGTGTTCGTTCTCAGCAGAGCCTCTTTCCGAAAAGGCAAACGTCCGGCTCCTTGTCCCACAAGGAAGGTGCCAGCCCTGAAAGCTCTTGCTGCTCTTCACTGTCCCCGGGCACCCTATCCACAGGCACAACAGCACTGGGGATCTGTGCTTAGACAGGAACGGTACACCTCACGGTGTTCGTTCTCAGCAGAGCCTCTTTCCGAAAAGGCAAACGTCCGGCTCCTTGTCCCACAAGGAAGGTGCCAGCCCTGAAAGCTCTTGCTGCTCTTCACTGTCCCCGTGCACCCTATCCACAGGCACAACAGCACTGGGGATCTGTGCTTGCCCACAGGCTGCACATCTCACGGCGCTTGTACTCGGCAGACGCTCCTTCCGAAAAGGCAAACGTCCGGCTCCTTGTCCCACAAGGAAGGTGCCAGCCCTGAAAGCTCTTGCTGCTCTTCACTGTCCCCGGGCACCCTATCCACAGGCACAACAGCACTGGGGATCTGTGCTTGCCCACAGGCTGCACATCTCACGGCGCTTGTACTCGGCAGACGCTCCTTCCGAAAAGGCAAACGTCCGGCTCCTTGTCCCACAAGGAAGGTGCCAGCCCTGAAAGCTCTTGCTGCTCTTCACTGTCCCCGTGCACCCTATCCACAGGCACAACAGCACTGGGGATCTGTGCTTGCCGAGGAACGGTACACCTCACGGTGTTCGTTCTCAGCAGAGCCTCTTTCCGAAAAGGCAAACGTCCGGCTCCTTGTCCCACAAGGAAGGTTGCCAGCCCTGAAAGCTCTTGCTGCTCTTCACTGTCCCCGGGCACCCTATCCACAGGCACAACAGCACTGGGGATCTGTGCTTAGACAGGAACGGTACACCTCACGGTGTTCGTTCTCAGCAGAGCCTCTTTCCGAAAAGGCAAACGTCCGGCTCCTTGTCCCACAAGGAAGGTGCCAGCCCTGAAAGCTCTTGCTGCTCTTCACTGTCCCCGTGCACCCTATCCACAGGCACAACAGCTTTGGGAATCTGTACTTAGACAGGAACGGTACACCTCACGGTGTTCGTTCTCAGCAGAGCCTCTTACCGAAAAGGCAAACGTCCGGCTCCTTGTCCCACAAGGAAGGTGCCAGCCCTGAAAGCTCTTGCTGCTCTTCACTGTCCCCGGGCACCCTATCCACAGGCACAACAGCACTGGGGATCTGTGCTTGCCCAGGAACGGTACACCTCACGGTGTTCGTTCTCAGCAGAGCCTCTTTCCGAAAAGGCAAACGTCCGGCTCCTTGTCCCACAAGGAAGGTGCCAGCCCTGAAAGCTCTTGCTGCTTTTCACTGTCCCCGTGCACCCTATCCACAGGCACAACAGCACTGGGGATCTGTGCTTGCCCAGGAACGGTACACCTCACGGTGTTCGTTCTCAGCAGAGCCTCTTACCGAAAAGGCAAACGTCCGGCTCCTTGTCCCACAAGGAAGGTGCCAGCCCTGAAAGCTCTTGCTGCTTTTCACTGTCCCCGTGCACCCTATCCACAGGCACAACAGCACTGGGGATCTGTGCTTGCCCACAGGCTGCACATCTCACGGCGCTTGTACTCGGCAGACGCTCCTTCCGAAAAGGCAAACGTCCGGCTCCTTGTCCCACAAGGAAGGTGCCAGCCCTGAAAGCTCTTGCTGCTCTTCACTGTTCCCGTGCAGCCTATGCACAGGCACAACAGCACTGGGGATCTGTGCTTGCCCACAGGCTGCACATCTCACGGCGCTTGTACTCGGCAGACGCTCCTTTCGAAAAGGCAAACGTCCGGCTCCTTGTCCCACAAGGAAGGTGCCAGCCCTGAAAGCTCTTGCTGCTCTTCACTGTCCCCGTGCACCCTATCCACAGGCACAACAGCACTGGGGATCTGTGCTTAGACAGGAACGGTACACCTCACGGTGTTCGTTCTCAGCAGAGCCTCTTACCGAAAAGGCAAACGTCCGGCTCCTTGTCCCACAAGGAAGGTGCCAGCCCTGAAAGCTCTTGCTGCTCTTCACTGTCCCCGGGCACCCTATCCACAGGCACAACAGCACTGGGGATCTGTGCTTAGACAGGAACGGTACACCTCACGGTGTTCGTTCTCAGCAGAGCCTCTTTCCGAAAAGGCAAACGTCCGGCTCCTTGTCCCACAAGGAAGGTGCCAGCCCTGAAAGCTCTTGCTGCTCTTCACTGTCCCCGTGCACCCTATCCACAGGCACAACAGCACTGGGGATCTGTGCTTGCCCACAGGCTGCACATCTCACGGCGCTTGTACTCGGCAGACGCTCCTTCCGAAAAGGCAAACGTCCGGCTCCTTGTCCCACAAGGAAGGTGCCAGCCCTGAAAGCTCTTGCTGCTCTTCACTGTCCCCGTGCACCCTATCCACAGGCACAACAGCACTGGGGATCTGTGCTTGCCCACAGGCTGCACATCTCACGGCGCTTGTACTCGGCAGACGCTCCTTCCGAAAAGGCAAACGTCCGGCTCCTTGTCCCACAAGGAAGGTGCCAGCCCTGAAAGCTCTTGCTGCTCTTCACTGTCCCCGTGCACCCTATCCACAGGCACAACAGCACTGGGGATCTGTGCTTGCCGAGGAACGGTACACCTCACGGTGTTCGTTCTCAGCAGAGCCTCTTTCCGAAAAGGCAAACGTCCGGCTCCTTGTCCCACAAGGAAGGTTGCCAGCCCTGAAAGCTCTTGCTGCTCTTCACTGTCCCCGGGCACCCTATCCACAGGCACAACAGCACTGGGGATCTGTGCTTAGACAGGAACGGTACACCTCACGGTGTTCGTTCTCAGCAGAGCCTCTTTCCGAAAAGGCAAACGTCCGGCTCCTTGTCCCACAAGGAAGGTGCCAGCCCTGAAAGCTCTTGCTGCTCTTCACTGTCCCCGTGCACCCTATCCACAGGCACAACAGCTTTGGGAATCTGTACTTAGACAGGAACGGTACACCTCACGGTGTTCGTTCTCAGCAGAGCCTCTTACCGAAAAGGCAAACGTCCGGCTCCTTGTCCCACAAGGAAGGTGCCAGCCCTGAAAGCTCTTGCTGCTCTTCACTGTCCCCGGGCACCCTATCCACAGGCACAACAGCACTGGGGATCTGTGCTTGCCCAGGAACGGTACACCTCACGGTGTTCGTTCTCAGCAGAGCCTCTTTCCGAAAAGGCAAACGTCCGGCTCCTTGTCCCACAAGGAAGGTGCCAGCCCTGAAAGCTCTTGCTGCTTTTCACTGTCCCCGTGCACCCTATCCACAGGCACAACAGCACTGGGGATCTGTGCTTGCCCAGGAACGGTACACCTCACGGTGTTCGTTCTCAGCAGAGCCTCTTACCGAAAAGGCAAACGTCCGGCTCCTTGTCCCACAAGGAAGGTGCCAGCCCTGAAAGCTCTTGCTGCTTTTCACTGTCCCCGTGCACCCTATCCACAGGCACAACAGCACTGGGGATCTGTGCTTGCCCACAGGCTGCACATCTCACGGCGCTTGTACTCGGCAGACGCTCCTTCCGAAAAGGCAAACGTCCGGCTCCTTGTCCCACAAGGAAGGTGCCAGCCCTGAAAGCTCTTGCTGCTCTTCACTGTTCCCGTGCAGCCTATGCACAGGCACAACAGCACTGGGGATCTGTGCTTGCCCACAGGCTGCACATCTCACGGCGCTTGTACTCGGCAGACGCTCCTTTCGAAAAGGCAAACGTCCGGCTCCTTGTCCCACAAGGAAGGTGCCAGCCCTGAAAGCTCTTGCTGCTCTTCACTGTCCCCGTGCACCCTATCCACAGGCACAACAGCACTGGGGATCTGTGCTTAGACAGGAACGGTACACCTCACGGTGTTCGTTCTCAGCAGAGCCTCTTTCCGAAAAGGCAAACGTCCGGCTCCTTGTCCCACAAGGAAGGTGCCAGCCCTGAAAGCTCTTGCTGCTCTTCACTGTCCCCGGGCACCCTATCCACAGGCACAACAGCACTGGGGATCTGTGCTTAGACAGGAACGGTACACCTCACGGTGTTCGTTCTCAGCAGAGCCTCTTTCCGAAAAGGCAAACGTCCGGCTCCTTGTCCCACAAGGAAGGTGCCAGCCCTGAAAGCTCTTGCTGCTCTTCACTGTCCCCGTGCACCCTATCCACAGGCACAACAGCACTGGGGATCTGTGCTTGCCCACAGGCTGCACATCTCACGGCGCTTGTACTCGGCAGACGCTCCTTCCGAAAAGGCAAACGTCCGGCTCCTTGTCCCACAAGGAAGGTGCCAGCCCTGAAAGCTCTTGCTGCTCTTCACTGTCCCCGGGCACCCTATCCACAGGCACAACAGCTTTGGGAATCTGTACTTAGACAGGAACGGTATACCTCACGGTGTTCGTTCTCAGCAGAGCCTCTTTCCGAAAAGGCAAACGTCCGGCTCCTTGTCCCACAAGGAAGGTGCCAGCCCTGAAAGCTCTTGCTGCTCTTCACTGTCCCCGTGCAGCCTATGCACAGGCACAACAGCACTGGGGATCTGTGCTTAGACAGGAACGGTACACCTCACGGTGTTCGTTCTCAGCAGAGCCTCTTACCGAAAAGGCAAACGTCCGGCTCCTTGTCCCACAAGGAAGGTGCCAGCCCTGAAAGCTCTTGCTGCTCTTCACTGTCCCCGTGCACCCTATCCACAGGCACAACAGCACTGTGGATCTGTGCTTAGACAGGAACGGTACACCTCACGGTGTTCGTTCTCAGCAGAGCCTCTTTCCGAAAAGGCAAACGTCCGGCTCCTTGTCCCACAAGGAAGGTGCCAGCCCTGAAAGCTCTTGCTGCTCTTCACTGTCCCCGTGCACCCTATGCACAGGCACAACAGCACTGGGGATCTGTGCTTGCCCACAGGCTGCACATCTCACGGCGCTTGTACTCGGCAGACGCTCCTTCCGAAAAGGCAAACGTCCGGCTCCTTGTCCCACAAGGAAGGTGCCAGCCCTGAAAGCTCTTGCTGCTCTTCACTGTCCCCGTGCACCCTATCCACAGGCACAACAGCACTGGGGATCTGTGCTTGCCCACAGGCTGCACATCTCACGGCGCTTGTACTCGGCAGACGCTCCTTCCGAAAAGGCAAACGTCCGGCTCCTTGTCCCACAAGGAAGGTGCCAGCCCTGAAAGCTCTTGCTGCTCTTCACTGTCCCCGTGCACCCTATCCACAGGCACAACAGCACTGGGGATCTGTGCTTGCCCAGGAACGGTACACCTCACGGTGTTCGTTCTCAGCAGAGCCTCTTACCGAAAAGGCAAACGTCCGGCTCCTTGTCCCACAAGGAAGGTGCCAGCCCTGAAAGCTCTTGCTGCTCTTCACTGTCCCCGGGCACCCTATCCACAGGCACAACAGCACTGGGGATCTGTGCTTGCCCAGGAACGGTACACCTCACGGTGTTCGTTCTCAGCAGAGCCTCTTTCCGAAAAGGCAAACGTCCGGCTCCTTGTCCCACAAGGAAGGTGCCAGCCCTGAAAGCTCTTGCTGCTCTTCACTGTCCCCGTGCACCCTATCCACAGGCACAACAGCTTTGGGAATCTGTACTTAGACAGGAACGGTACACCTCACGGTGTTCGTTCTCAGCAGAGCCTCTTACCGAAAAGGCAAACGTCCGGCTCCTTGTCCCACAAGGAAGGTGCCAGCCCTGAAAGCTCTTGCTGCTCTTCACTGTCCCCGGGCACCCTATCCACAGGCACAACAGCACTGGGGATCTGTGCTTGCCCAGGAACGGTACACCTCACGGTGTTCGTTCTCAGCAGAGCCTCTTTCCGAAAAGGCAAACGTCCGGCTCCTTGTCCCACAAGGAAGGTGCCAGCCCTGAAAGCTCTTGCTGCTCTTCACTGTCCCCGTGCACCCTATCCACAGGCACAACAGCTTTGGGAATCTGTACTTAGACAGGAACGGTACACCTCACGGTGTTCGTTCTCAGCAGAGCCTCTTACCGAAAAGGCAAACGTCCGGCTCCTTGTCCCACAAGGAAGGTGCCAGCCCTGAAAGCTCTTGCTGCTCTTCACTGTCCCCGTGCACCCTATCCACAGGCACAACAGCACTGGGGATCTGTGCTTGCCCAGGAACGGTACACCTCACGGTGTTCGTTCTCAGCAGAGCCTCTTTCCGAAAAGGCAAACGTCCGGCTCCTTGTCCCACAAGGAAGGTGCCAGCCCTGAAAGCTCTTGCTGCTTTTCACTGTCCCCGTGCACCCTATCCACAGGCACAACAGCACTGGGGATCTGTGCTTGCCCAGGAACGGTACACCTCACGGTGTTCGTTCTCAGCAGAGCCTCTTACCGAAAAGGCAAACGTCCGGCTCCTTGTCCCACAAGGAAGGTGCCAGCCCTGAAAGCTCTTGCTGCTTTTCACTGTCCCCGTGCACCCTATCCACAGGCACAACAGCACTGGGGATCTGTGCTTGCCCACAGGCTGCACATCTCACGGCGCTTGTACTCGGCAGACGCTCCTTCCGAAAAGGCAAACGTCCGGCTCCTTGTCCCACAAGGAAGGTGCCAGCCCTGAAAGCTCTTGCTGCTCTTCACTGTTCCCGTGCAGCCTATGCACAGGCACAACAGCACTGGGGATCTGTGCTTGCCCACAGGCTGCACATCTCACGGCGCTTGTACTCGGCAGACGCTCCTTTCGAAAAGGCAAACGTCCGGCTCCTTGTCCCACAAGGAAGGTGCCAGCCCTGAAAGCTCTTGCTGCTCTTCACTGTCCCCGTGCACCCTATCCACAGGCACAACAGCACTGGGGATCTGTGCTTAGACAGGAACGGTACACCTCACGGTGTTCGTTCTCAGCAGAGCCTCTTACCGAAAAGGCAAACGTCCGGCTCCTTGTCCCACAAGGAAGGTGCCAGCCCTGAAAGCTCTTGCTGCTCTTCACTGTCCCCGGGCACCCTATCCACAGGCACAACAGCACTGGGGATCTGTGCTTAGACAGGAACGGTACACCTCACGGTGTTCGTTCTCAGCAGAGCCTCTTTCCGAAAAGGCAAACGTCCGGCTCCTTGTCCCACAAGGAAGGTGCCAGCCCTGAAAGCTCTTGCTGCTCTTCACTGTCCCCGTGCACCCTATCCACAGGCACAACAGCACTGGGGATCTGTGCTTGCCCACAGGCTGCACATCTCACGGCGCTTGTACTCGGCAGACGCTCCTTCCGAAAAGGCAAACGTCCGGCTCCTTGTCCCACAAGGAAGGTGCCAGCCCTGAAAGCTCTTGCTGCTCTTCACTGTCCCCGTGCACCCTATCCACAGGCACAACAGCTTTGGAAATCTGTACTTAGACAGGAACGGTATACCTCACGGTGTTCGTTCTCAGCAGAGCCTCTTTCCGAAAAGGCAAACGTCCGGCTCCTTGTCCCACAAGGAAGGTGCCAGCCCTGAAAGCTCTTGCTGCTCTTCACTGTCCCCGTGCAGCCTATGCACAGGCACAACAGCACTGGGGATCTGTGCTTAGACAGGAACGGTACACCTCACGGTGTTCGTTCTCAGCAGAGCCTCTTACCGAAAAGGCAAACGTCCGGCTCCTTGTCCCACAAGGAAGGTGCCAGCCCTGAAAGCTCTTGCTGCTCTTCACTGTCCCCGTGCACCCTATCCACAGGCACAACAGCACTGTGGATCTGTGCTTAGACAGGAACGGTACACCTCACGGTGTTCGTTCTCAGCAGAGCCTCTTTCCGAAAAGGCAAACGTCCGGCTCCTTGTCCCACAAGGAAGGTGCCAGCCCTGAAAGCTCTTGCTGCTCTTCACTGTCCCCGTGCACCCTATGCACAGGCACAACAGCACTGGGGATCTGTGCTTGCCCACAGGCTGCACATCTCACGGCGCTTGTACTCGGCAGACGCTCCTTCCGAAAAGGCAAACGTCCGGCTCCTTGTCCCACAAGGAAGGTGCCAGCCCTGAAAGCTCTTGCTGCTCTTCACTGTCCCCGTGCACCCTATCCACAGGCACAACAGCACTGGGGATCTGTGCTTGCCCACAGGCTGCACATCTCACGGCGCTTGTACTCGGCAGACGCTCCTTCCGAAAAGGCAAACGTCCGGCTCCTTGTCCCACAAGGAAGGTGCCAGCCCTGAAAGCTCTTGCTGCTCTTCACTGTCCCCGTGCACCCTATCCACAGGCACAACAGCACTGGGGATCTGTGCTTGCCCAGGAACGGTACACCTCACGGTGTTCGTTCTCAGCAGAGCCTCTTACCGAAAAGGCAAACGTCCGGCTCCTTGTCCCACAAGGAAGGTGCCAGCCCTGAAAGCTCTTGCTGCTCTTCACTGTCCCCGGGCACCCTATCCACAGGCACAACAGCACTGGGGATCTGTGCTTAGACAGGAACGGTACACCTCACGGTGTTCGTTCTCAGCAGAGCCTCTTTCCGAAAAGGCAAACGTCCGGCTCCTTGTCCCACAAGGAAGGTGCCAGCCCTGAAAGCTCTTGCTGCTCTTCACTGTCCCCGTGCACCCTATCCACAGGCACAACAGCTTTGGGAATCTGTACTTAGACAGGAACGGTACACCTCACGGTGTTCGTTCTCAGCAGAGCCTCTTTCCGAAAAGGCAAACGTCCGGCTCCTTGTCCCACAAGGAAGGTGCCAGCCCTGAAAGCTCTTGCTGCTCTTCACTGTCCCCGGGCACCCTATCCACAGGCACAACAGCTTTGGGAATCTGTACTTAGACAGGAACGGTACACCTCACGGTGTTCGTTCTCAGCAGAGCCTCTTACCGAAAAGGCAAACGTCCGGCTCCTTGTCCCACAAGGAAGATGCCAGCCCTGAAAGCTCTTGCTGCTCTTCACTGTCCCCGGGCACCCTATCCACAGGCACAACAGCACTGGGGATCTGTGCTTGCCCAGGAACGGTACACCTCACGGTGTTCGTTCTCAGCAGAGCCTCTTTCCGAAAAGGCAAACGTCCGGCTCCTTGTCCCACAAGGAAGGTGCCAGCCCTGAAAGCTCTTGCTGCTTTTCACTGTCCCCGTGCACCCTATCCACAGGCACAACAGCACTGGGGATCTGTGCTTGCCCACAGGCTGCACATCTCACGGCGCTTGTACTCGGCAGACGCTCCTTCCGAAAAGGCAAACGTCCGGCTCCTTGTCCCACAAGGAAGGTGCCAGCCCTGAAAGCTCTTGCTGCTCTTCACTGTTCCCGTGCAGCCTATGCACAGGCACAACAGCACTGGGGATCTGTGCTTGCCCACAGGCTGCATATCTCACGGCGCTTGTACTCGGCAGACGCTCCTTTCGAAAAGGCAAACGTCCGGCTCCTTGTCCCACAAGGAAGGTGCCAGCCCTGAAAGCTCTTGCTGCTCTTCACTGTCCCCGTGCACCCTATCCACAGGCACAACAGCTTTGGAAATCTGTACTTAGACAGGAACGGTATACCTCACGGTGTTCGTTCTCAGCAGAGCCTCTTTCCGAAAAGGCAAACGTCCGGCTCCTTGTCCCACAAGGAAGGTGCCAGCCCTGAAAGCTCTTGCTGCTCTTCACTGTCCCCATGCAGCCTATGCACAGGCACAACAGCACTGGGGATCTGTGCTTGCCCAGGAACGGTACACCTCACGGTGTTCGTTCTCAGCAGAGCCTCTTTCCGAAAAGGCAAACGTCCGGCTCCTTGTCCCACAAGGAAGGTGCCAGCCCTGAAAGCTCTTGCTGCTCTTCACTGTCCCCGGGCACCCTATCCACAGGCACAACAGCACTGGGGATCTGTGCTTAGACAGGAACGGTACACCTCACGGTGTTCGTTCTCAGCAGAGCCTCTTTCCGAAAAGGCAAACGTCCGGCTCCTTGTCCCACAAGGAAGGTGCCAGCCCTGAAAGCTCTTGCTGCTCTTCACTGTCCCCGTGCACCCTATCCACAGGCACAACAGCTTTGGGAATCTGTACTTAGACAGGAACGGTACACCTCACGGTGTTCGTTCTCAGCAGAGCCTCTTACCGAAAAGGCAAACGTCCGGCTCCTTGTCCCACAAGGAAGGTGCCAGCCCTGAAAGCTCTTGCTGCTCTTCACTGTCCCCGGGCACCCTATCCACAGGCACAACAGCACTGGGGATCTGTGCTTGCCCAGGAACGGTACACCTCACGGTGTTCGTTCTCAGCAGAGCCTCTTTCCGAAAAGGCAAACGTCCGGCTCCTTGTCCCACAAGGAAGGTGCCAGCCCTGAAAGCTCTTGCTGCTTTTCACTGTCCCCGTGCACCCTATCCACAGGCACAACAGCACTGGGGATCTGTGCTTGCCCAGGAACGGTACACCTCACGGTGTTCGTTCTCAGCAGAGCCTCTTACCGAAAAGGCAAACGTCCGGCTCCTTGTCCCACAAGGAAGGTGCCAGCCCTGAAAGCTCTTGCTGCTTTTCACTGTCCCCGTGCACCCTATCCACAGGCACAACAGCACTGGGGATCTGTGCTTGCCCACAGGCTGCACATCTCACGGCGCTTGTACTCGGCAGACGCTCCTTTCGAAAAGGCAAACGTCCGGCTCCTTGTCCCACAAGGAAGGTGCCAGCCCTGAAAGCTCTTGCTGCTCTTCACTGTCCCCGGGCACCCTATCCACAGGCACAACAGCACTGGGGATCTGTGCTTAGACAGGAACGGTACACCTCACGGTGTTCGTTCTCAGCAGAGCCTCTTACCGAAAAGGCAAACGTCCGGCTCCTTGTCCCACAAGGAAGGTGCCAGCCCTGAAAGCTCTTGCTGCTCTTCACTGTCCCCGGGCACCCTATCCACAGGCACAACAGCTTTGGGAATCTGTACTTAGACAGGAACGGTATACCTCACGGTGTTCGTTCTCAGCAGAGCCTCTTTCCGAAAAGGCAAACGTCCGGCTCCTTGTCCCACAAGGAAGGTGCCAGCCCTGAAAGCTCTTGCTGCTCTTCACTGTCCCCGTGCAGCCTATGCACAGGCACAACAGCACTGGGGATCTGTGCTTAGACAGGAACGGTACACCTCACGGTGTTCGTTCTCAGCAGAGCCTCTTACCGAAAAGGCAAACGTCCGGCTCCTTGTCCCACAAGGAAGGTGCCAGCCCTGAAAGCTCTTGCTGCTCTTCACTGTCCCCGTGCACCCTATCCACAGGCACAACAGCACTGTGGATCTGTGCTTAGACAGGAACGGTACACCTCACGGTGTTCGTTCTCAGCAGAGCCTCTTTCCGAAAAGGCAAACGTCCGGCTCCTTGTCCCACAAGGAAGGTGCCAGCCCTGAAAGCTCTTGCTGCTTTTCACTGTCCCCGTGCACCCTATCCACAGGCACAACAGCACTGGGGATCTGTGCTTGCCCAGGAACGGTACACCTCACGGTGTTCGTTCTCAGCAGAGCCTCTTACCGAAAAGGCAAACGTCCGGCTCCTTGTCCCACAAGGAAGGTGCCAGCCCTGAAAGCTCTTGCTGCTTTTCACTGTCCCCGTGCACCCTATCCACAGGCACAACAGCACTGGGGATCTGTGCTTGCCCACAGGCTGCACATCTCACGGCGCTTGTACTCGGCAGACGCTCCTTTCGAAAAGGCAAACGTCCGGCTCCTTGTCCCACAAGGAAGGTGCCAGCCCTGAAAGCTCTTGCTGCTCTTCACTGTCCCCGTGCAGCCTATGCACAGGCACAACAGCACTGGGGATCTGTGCTTAGACAGGAACGGTACACCTCACGGTGTTCGTTCTCAGCAGAGCCTCTTACCGAAAAGGCAAACGTCCGGCTCCTTGTCCCACAAGGAAGGTGCCAGCCCTGAAAGCTCTTGCTGCTCTTCACTGTCCCCGTGCACCCTATCCACAGGCAAAACAGCACTGTGGATCTGTGCTTAGACAGGAACGGTACACCTCACGGTGTTCGTTCTCAGCAGAGCCTCTTTCCGAAAAGGCAAACGTCCGGCTCCTTGTCCCACAAGGAAGGTGCCAGCCCAGAAAGCTCTTGCTGCTCTTCACTGTCCCCGTGCAGCCTATGCACAGGCACAACAGCACTGGGGATCTGTGCTTGCCCAGGAACGGTACACCTCACGGTGTTCGTTCTCAGCAGAGCCTCTTACCGAAAAGGCAAACGTCCGGCTCCTTGTCCCACAAGGAAGGTGCCAGCCCTGAAAGCTCTTGCTGCTCTTCACTGTCCCCGGGCACCCTATCCACAGGCACAACAGCACTGGGGATCTGTGCTTAGACAGGAACGGTACACCTCACGGTGTTCGTTCTCAGCAGAGCCTCTTTCCGAAAAGGCAAACGTCCGGCTCCTTGTCCCACAAGGAAGGTGCCAGCCCTGAAAGCTCTTGCTGCTTTTCACTGTCCCCGTGCACCCTATCCACAGGCACAACAGCACTGGGGATCTGTGCTTAGACAGGAACGGTACACCTCACGGTGTTCGTTCTCGGCATTGCAATTTTCCAAAAAGGCAAACGTCCGGCTCCTTGTCCCACAAGGAAGGTGCCAGCCCAGAAAGCTCTTGCTGCTCTTCACTGTCCCCGGGCACCCTATCCACAGGCACAACAGCACTGGGGATCTGTGCTTGCCCAGGAACGGTACACCTCACGGTGTTCGTTCTCAGCAGAGCCTCTTACCGAAAAGGCAAACGTCCGGCTCCTTGTCCCACAAGGAAGGTGCCAGCCCTGAAAGCTCTTGCTGCTCTTCACTGTCCCCGGGCACCCTATCCACAGGCACAACAGCACTGGGGATCTGTGCTTAGACAGGAACGGTACACCTCACGGTGTTCGTTCTCAGCAGAGCCTCTTTCCGAAAATGCAAACGTCCGGCTCCTTGTCCCACAAGGAAGGTGCCAGCCCTGAAAGCTCTTGCTGCTCTTCACTGTCCCCGTGCAGCCTATGCACAGGCACAACAGCACTGGGGATCTGTGCTTGCCCACAGGCTGCACATCTCAGGGCGCTTGTACTCGGCAGACGCTCCTTCCGAAAAGGCTAAAGTCCGGCTCCTTGTCCCACAAGGAAGGTGCCAGCCCTGAAAGCTCTTGCTGCTCTTCACTGTCCCCGTGCACCCTATCCACAGGCACAACAGCACTGGGGATCTGTGCTTGCCCACAGGCTGCACATCTCACGGCGCTTGTACTCGGCAGACGCTCCTTCCGAAAAGGCAAACGTCCGGCTCCTTGTCCCACAAGGAAGGTGCCAGCCCTGAAAGCTCTTGCTGCTCTTCACTGTCCCCGTGCACCCTATCCACAGGCACAACAGCTTTGGGAATCTGTACTTAGACAGGAACGGTATACCTCACGGTGTTCGTTCTCAGCAGAGCCTCTTTCCGAAAAGGCAAACGTCCGGCTCCTTGTCCCACAAGGAAGGTGCCAGCCCTGAAAGCTCTTGCTGCTCTTCACTGTCCCCGTGCAGCCTATGCACAGGCACAACAGCACTGGGGATCTGTGCTTAGACAGGAACGGTACACCTCACGGTGTTCGTTCTCAGCAGAGCCTCTTACCGAAAAGGCAAACGTCTGGCTCCTTGTCCCACAAGGAAGGTGCCAGCCCTGAAAGCTCTTGCTGCTCTTCACTGTCCCCGTGCACCCTATCCACAGGCACAACAGCACTGGGGATCTGTGCTTAGACAGGAACGGTACACCTCACGGTGTTCGTTCTCAGCAGAGCCTCTTTCCGAAAAGGCAAACGTCCGGCTCCTTGTCCCACAAGGAAGGTGCCAGCCCTGAAAGCTCTTGCTGCTCTTCACTGTCCCCGTGCACCCTATGCACAGGCACAACAGCACTGGGGATCTGTGCTTGCCCACAGGCTGCACATCTCACGGCGCTTGTACTCGGCAGACGCTCCTTCCGAAAAGGCAAACGTCCGGCTCCTTGTCCCACAAGGAAGGTGCCAGCCCTGAAAGCTCTTGCTGCTCTTCACTGTCCCCGTGCACCCTATCCACAGGCACAACAGTACTGGGGATCTGTGCTTGCCCACAGGCTGCACATCTCACGGCGCTTGTACTCGGCAGACGCTCCTTCCGAAAAGGCAAACGTCCGGCTCCTTGTCCCACAAGGAAGGTGCCAGCCCTGAAAGCTCTTGCTGCTCTTCACTGTCCCCGTGCACCCTATCCACAGGCACAACAGCACTGGGGATCTGTGCTTGCCCAGGAACGGTACACCTCACGGTGTTCGTTCTCAGCAGAGCCTCTTTCCGAAAAGGCAAACGTCCGGCTCCTTGTCCCACAAGGAAGGTTGCCAGCCCTGAAAGCTCTTGCTGCTCTTCACTGTCCCCGGGCACCCTATCCACAGGCACAACAGCACTGGGGATCTGTGCTTAGACAGGAACGGTACACCTCACGGTGTTCGTTCTCAGCAGAGCCTCTTTCCGAAAAGGCAAACGTCCGGCTCCTTGTCCCACAAGGAAGGTGCCAGCCCTGAAAGCTCTTGCTGCTCTTCACTGTCCCCGTGCACCCTATCCACAGGCACAACAGCTTTGGGAATCTGTACTTAGACAGGAACGGTACACCTCACGGTGTTCGTTCTCAGCAGAGCCTCTTACCGAAAAGGCAAACGTCCGGCTCCTTGTCCCACAAGGAAGGTGCCAGCCCTGAAAGCTCTTGCTGCTCTTCACTGTCCCCGGGCACCCTATCCACAGGCACAACAGCACTGGGGATCTGTGCTTGCCCAGGAACGGTACACCTCACGGTGTTCGTTCTCAGCAGAGCCTCTTTCCGAAAAGGCAAACGTCCGGCTCCTTGTCCCACAAGGAAGGTGCCAGCCCTGAAAGCTCTTGCTGCTTTTCACTGTCCCCGTGCACCCTATCCACAGGCACAACAGCACTGGGGATCTGTGCTTGCCCAGGAACGGTACACCTCACGGTGTTCGTTCTCAGCAGAGCCTCTTACCGAAAAGGCAAACGTCCGGCTCCTTGTCCCACAAGGAAGGTGCCAGCCCTGAAAGCTCTTGCTGCTTTTCACTGTCCCCGTGCACCCTATCCACAGGCACAACAGCACTGGGGATCTGTGCTTGCCCACAGGCTGCACATCTCACGGCGCTTGTACTCGGCAGACGCTCCTTCCGAAAAGGCAAACGTCCGGCTCCTTGTCCCACAAGGAAGGTGCCAGCCCTGAAAGCTCTTGCTGCTCTTCACTGTTCCCGTGCAGCCTATGCACAGGCACAACAGCACTGGGGATCTGTGCTTGCCCACAGGCTGCACATCTCACGGCGCTTGTACTCGGCAGACGCTCCTTTCGAAAAGGCAAACGTCCGGCTCCTTGTCCCACAAGGAAGGTGCCAGCCCTGAAAGCTCTTGCTGCTCTTCACTGTCCCCGTGCACCCTATCCACAGGCACAACAGCACTGGGGATCTGTGCTTAGACAGGAACGGTACACCTCACGGTGTTCGTTCTCAGCAGAGCCTCTTACCGAAAAGGCAAACGTCCGGCTCCTTGTCCCACAAGGAAGGTGCCAGCCCTGAAAGCTCTTGCTGCTCTTCACTGTCCCCGGGCACCCTATCCACAGGCACAACAGCACTGGGGATCTGTGCTTAGACAGGAACGGTACACCTCACGGTGTTCGTTCTCAGCAGAGCCTCTTACCGAAAAGGCAAACGTCCGGCTCCTTGTCCCACAAGGAAGGTGCCAGCCCTGAAAGCTCTTGCTGCTCTTCACTGTCCCCGTGCAGCCTATGCACAGGCACAACAGCACTGGGGATCTGTGCTTAGACAGGAACGGTACACCTCACGGTGTTCGTTCTCAGCAGAGCCTCTTACCGAAAAGGCAAACGTCCGGCTCCTTGTCCCACAAGGAAGGTGCCAGCCCTGAAAGCTCTTGCTGCTCTTCACTGTCCCCGTGCACCCTATCCACAGGCACAACAGCACTGTGGATCTGTGCTTAGACAGGAACGGTACACCTCACGGTGTTCGTTCTCAGCAGAGCCTCTTTCCGAAAAGGCAAACGTCCGGCTCCTTGTCCCACAAGGAAGGTGCCAGCCCTGAAAGCTCCTGCTGCTCTTCACTGTCCCCGTGCAGCCTATGCACAGGCACAACAGCACTGGGGATCTGTGCTTGCCCACAGGCTGCACATCTCACGGCGCTTGTACTCGGCAGACGCTCCTTCCGAAAAGGCAAACGTCCGGCTCCTTGTCCCACAAGGAAGGTGCCAGCCCTGAAAGCTCTTGCTGCTCTTCACTGTCCCCGGGCACCCTATCCACAGGCACAACAGCACTGGGGATCTGTGCTTGCCCACAGGCTGCACATCTCACGGCGCTTGTACTCGGCAGACGCTCCTTCCGAAAAGGCAAACGTCCGGCTCCTTGTCCCACAAGGAAGGTGCCAGCCCTGAAAGCTCTTGCTGCTCTTCACTGTCCCCGTGCACCCTATCCACAGGCACAACAGCACTGGGGATCTGTGCTTGCCCAGGAACGGTACACCTCACGGTGTTCGTTCTCAGCAGAGCCTCTTACCGAAAAGGCAAACGTCCGGCTCCTTGTCCCACAAGGAAGGTGCCAGCCCTGAAAGCTCTTGCTGCTCTTCACTGTCCCCGGGCACCCTATCCACAGGCACAACAGCACTGGGGATCTGTGCTTAGACAGGAACGGTACACCTCACGGTGTTCGTTCTCAGCAGAGCCTCTTTCCGAAAAGGCAAACGTCCGGCTCCTTGTCCCACAAGGAAGGTGCCAGCCCTGAAAGCTCTTGCTGCTCTTCACTGTCCCCGGGCACCCTATCCACAGGCACAACAGCACTGGGGATCTGTGCTTGCCCAGGAACGGTACACCTCACGGTGTTCGTTCTCAGCAGAGCCTCTTTCCGAAAAGGCAAACGTCCGGCTCCTTGTCCCACAAGGAAGGTGCCAGCCCTGAAAGCTCTTGCTGCTTTTCACTGTCCCCGTGCACCCTATCCACAGGCACAACAGCACTGGGGATCTGTGCTTGCCCAGGAACGGTACACCTCACGGTGTTCGTTCTCAGCAGAGCCTCTTACCGAAAAGGCAAACGTCCGGCTCCTTGTCCCACAAGGAAGGTGCCAGCCCTGAAAGCTCTTGCTGCTTTTCACTGTCCCCGTGCACCCTATGCACAGGCACAACAGCACTGGGGATCTGTGCTTGCCCACAGGCTGCACATCTCACGGCGCTTGTACTCGGCAGACGCTCCTTCCGAAAAGGCAAACGTCCGGCTCCTTGTCCCACAAGGAAGGTGCCAGCCCTGAAAGCTCTTGCTGCTCTTCACTGTTCCCGTGCAGCCTATGCACAGGCACAACAGCACTGGGGATCTGTGCTTGCCCACAGGCTGCACATCTCACGGCGCTTGTACTCGGCAGACGCTCCTTTCGAAAAGGCAAACGTCCGGCTCCTTGTCCCACAAGGAAGGTGCCAGCCCTGAAAGCTCTTGCTGCTCTTCACTGTCCCCGGGCACCCTATCCACAGGCACAACAGCACTGGGGATCTGTGCTTAGACAGGAACGGTACACCTCACGGTGTTCGTTCTCAGCAGAGCCTCTTACCGAAAAGGCAAACGTCCGGCTCCTTGTCCCACAAGGAAGGTGCCAGCCCTGAAAGCTCTTGCTGCTCTTCACTGTCCCCGTGCACCCTATCCACAGGCACAACAGCTTTGGGAATCTGTACTTAGACAGGAACGGTATACCTCACGGTGTTCGTTCTCAGCAGAGCCTCTTACCGAAAAGGCAAACGTCCGGCTCCTTGTCCCACAAGGAAGGTGCCAGCCCTGAAAGCTCTTGCTGCTCTTCACTGTCCCCGTGCACCCTATCCACAGGCACAACAGCACTGGGGATCTGTGCTTGCCCACAGGCTGCACATCTCACGGCGCTTGTACTCGGCAGACGCTCCTTCCGAAAAGGCAAACGTCCGGCTCCTTGTCCCACAAGGAAGGTGCCAGCCCTGAAAGCTCTTGCTGCTCTTCACTGTCCCCGTGCACCCTATCCACAGGCACAACAGCTTTGGAAATCTGTACTTAGACAGGAACGGTATACCTCACGGTGTTCGTTCTCAGCAGAGCCTCTTTCCGAAAAGGCAAACGTCCGGCTCCTTGTCCCACAAGGAAGGTGCCAGCCCTGAAAGCTCTTGCTGCTCTTCACTGTCCCCGTGCAGCCTATGCACAGGCACAACAGCACTGGGGATCTGTGCTTAGACAGGAACGGTACACCTCACGGTGTTCGTTCTCAGCAGAGCCTCTTACCGAAAAGGCAAACGTCCGGCTCCTTGTCCCACAAGGAAGGTGCCAGCCCTGAAAGCTCTTGCTGCTCTTCACTGTCCCCGTGCACCCTATCCACAGGCACAACAGCACTGTGGATCTGTGCTTAGACAGGAACGGTACACCTCACGGTGTTCGTTCTCAGCAGAGCCTCTTTCCGAAAAGGCAAACGTCCGGCTCCTTGTCCCACAAGGAAGGTGCCAGCCCTGAAAGCTCTTGCTGCTCTTCACTGTCCCCGTGCACCCTATGCACAGGCACAACAGCACTGGGGATCTGTGCTTGCCCACAGGCTGCACATCTCACGGCGCTTGTACTCGGCAGACGCTCCTTCCGAAAAGGCAAACGTCCGGCTCCTTGTCCCACAAGGAAGGTGCCAGCCCTGAAAGCTCTTGCTGCTCTTCACTGTCCCCGTGCACCCTATCCACAGGCACAACAGCACTGGGGATCTGTGCTTGCCCACAGGCTGCACATCTCACGGCGCTTGTACTCGGCAGACGCTCCTTCCGAAAAGGCAAACGTCCGGCTCCTTGTCCCACAAGGAAGGTGCCAGCCCTGAAAGCTCTTGCTGCTCTTCACTGTCCCCGTGCACCCTATCCACAGGCACAACAGCACTGGGGATCTGTGCTTGCCCAGGAACGGTACACCTCACGGTGTTCGTTCTCAGCAGAGCCTCTTACCGAAAAGGCAAACGTCCGGCTCCTTGTCCCACAAGGAAGGTGCCAGCCCTGAAAGCTCTTGCTGCTCTTCACTGTCCCCGGGCACCCTATCCACAGGCACAACAGCACTGGGGATCTGTGCTTAGACAGGAACGGTACACCTCACGGTGTTCGTTCTCAGCAGAGCCTCTTTCCGAAAAGGCAAACGTCCGGCTCCTTGTCCCACAAGGAAGGTGCCAGCCCTGAAAGCTCTTGCTGCTCTTCACTGTCCCCGTGCACCCTATCCACAGGCACAACAGCTTTGGGAATCTGTACTTAGACAGGAACGGTACACCTCACGGTGTTCGTTCTCAGCAGAGCCTCTTACCGAAAAGGCAAACGTCCGGCTCCTTGTCCCACAAGGAAGGTGCCAGCCCTGAAAGCTCTTGCTGCTCTTCACTGTCCCCGGGCACCCTATCCACAGGCACAACAGCACTGGGGATCTGTGCTTGCCCAGGAACGGTACACCTCACGGTGTTCGTTCTCAGCAGAGCCTCTTTCCGAAAAGGCAAACGTCCGGCTCCTTGTCCCACAAGGAAGGTGCCAGCCCTGAAAGCTCTTGCTGCTTTTCACTGTCCCCGTGCACCCTATCCACAGGCACAACAGCACTGGGGATCTGTGCTTGCCCAGGAACGGTACACCTCACGGTGTTCGTTCTCAGCAGAGCCTCTTACCGAAAAGGCAAACGTCCGGCTCCTTGTCCCACAAGGAAGGTGCCAGCCCTGAAAGCTCTTGCTGCTCTTCACTGTCCCCGGGCACCCTATCCACAGGCACAACAGCACTGGGGATCTGTGCTTAGACAGGAACGGTACACCTCACGGTGTTCGTTCTCAGCAGAGCCTCTTACCGAAAAGGCAAACGTCCGGCTCCTTGTCCCACAAGGAAGGTGCCAGCCCTGAAAGCTCTTGCTGCTCTTCACTGTCCCCGTGCACCCTATCCACAGGCACAACAGCTTTGGGAATCTGTACTTAGACAGGAACGGTATACCTCACGGTGTTCGTTCTCAGCAGAGCCTCTTTCCGAAAAGGCAAACGTCCGGCTCCTTGTCCCACAAGGAAGGTGCCAGCCCTGAAAGCTCTTGCTGCTCTTCACTGTCCCCGTGCAGCCTATGCACAGGCACAACAGCACTGGGGATCTGTGCTTAGACAGGAACGGTACACCTCACGGTGTTCGTTCTCAGCAGAGCCTCTTACCGAAAAGGCAAACGTCCGGCTCCTTGTCCCACAAGGAAGGTGCCAGCCCTGAAAGCTCTTGCTGCTCTTCACTGTCCCCGGGCACCCTATCCACAGGCACAACAGCACTGTGGATCTGTGCTTAGACAGGAACGGTACACCTCACGGTGTTCGTTCTCAGCAGAGCCTCTTTCCGAAAAGGCAAACGTCCGGCTCCTTGTCCCACAAGGAAGGTGCCAGCCCAGAAAGCTCTTGCTGCTCTTCACTGTCCCCGTGCAGCCTATGCACAGGCACAACAGCACTGGGGATCTGTGCTTGCCCAGGAACGGTACACCTCACGGTGTTCGTTCTCAGCAGAGCCTCTTACCGAAAAGGCAAACGTCCGGCTCCTTGTCCCACAAGGAAGGTGCCAGCCCTGAAAGCTCTTGCTGCTCTTCACTGTCCCCGGGCACCCTATCCACAGGCACAACAGCACTGGGGATCTGTGCTTAGACAGGAACGGTACACCTCACGGTGTTCGTTCTCAGCAGAGCCTCTTTCCGAAAAGGCAAACGTCCGGCTCCTTGTCCCACAAGGAAGGTGCCAGCCCTGAAAGCTCTTGCTGCTTTTCACTGTCCCCGTGCACCCTATCCACAGGCACAACAGCACTGGGGATCTGTGCTTAGACAGGAACGGTACACCTCACGGTGTTCGTTCTCGGCATTGCAATTTTCCAAAAAGGCAAACGTCCGGCTCCTTGTCCCACAAGGAAGGTGCCAGCCCTGAAAGCTCTTGCTGCTCTTCACTGTCCCCGTGCAGCCTATGCACAGGCACAACAGCACTGGGGATCTGTGCTTGCCCAGGAACGATACACCTCACGGTTTTCGTTCTCAGCAGAGCCTCTTACCGAAAAGGCAAACGTCCGGCTCCTTGTCCCACAAGGAAGGTGCCAGCCCTGAAAGCTCTTGCTGCTCTTCACTGTCCCCGTGCACCCTATCCACAGGCACAACAGCTTTGGGAATCTGTACTTAGACAGGAACGGTACACCTCACGGTGTTCGTTCTCAGCAGAGCCTCTTACCGAAAAGGCAAACGTCCGGCTCCTTGTCCCACAAGGAAGGTGCCAGCCCTGAAAGCTCTTGCTGCTCTTCACTGTCCCCGTGCACTCTATCCACAGGCACAACAGCTTTGGGAATCTGTACTTAGACAGGAACGGTACACCTCACGGTGTTCGTTCTCAGCAGAGCCTCTTACCGAAAAGGCAAACGTCCGGCTCCTTGTCCCACAAGGAAGGTGCCAGCCCAGAAAGCTCTTGCTGCTCTTCACTGTTCCCGTGCAGCCTATGCACAGGCACAACAGCACTGGGGATCTGTGCTTGCCCACAGGCTGCACATCTCACGGCGCTTGTACTCGGCAGACGCTCCTTTCGAAAAGGCAAACGTCCGGCTCCTTGTCCCACAAGGAAGGTGCCAGCCCTGAAAGCTCTTGCTGCTCTTCACTGTCCCCGTGCACCCTATCCACAGGCACAACAGCACTGGGGATCTGTGCTTAGACAGGAACGGTATACCTCACGGTGTTCGTTCTCAGCAGAGCCTCTTTCCGAAAAGGCAAACGTCCGGCTCCTTGTCCCACAAGGAAGGTGCCAGCCCTGAAAGCTCTTGCTGCTCTTCACTGTCCCCGTGCAGCCTATGCACAGGCACAACAGCACTGGGGATCTGTGCTTAGACAGGAACGGTACACCTCACGGTGTTCGTTCTCAGCAGAGCCTCTTTCCGAAAAGGCAAACGTCCGGCTCCTTCTCCCACAAGGAAGGTGCCAGCCCTGAAAGCTCTTGCTGCTCTTCACTGTTTCCGTGCACCCTATCCACAGGCACAACAGCACTGGGGATCTGTGCTTAGACAGGAACGGTACACCTCACGGTGTTCGTTCTCAGCAGAGCCTCTTTCCGAAAAGGCAAACGTCCGGCTCCTTGTCCCACAAGGAAGGTGCCAGCCCTGAAAGCTCTTGCTGCTTTTCACTGTCCCCGTGCACCCTATCCACAGGCACAACAGCACTGGGGATCTGTGCTTGCCCACAGGCTGCACATCTCACGGCGCTTGTACTCGGCAGACGCTCCTTTCGAAAAGGCAAACGTCCGGCTCCTTGTCCCACAAGGAAGGTGCCAGCCCTGAAAGCTCTTGCTGCTCTTCACTGTCCCCGGGCACCCTATCCACAGGCACAACAGCACTGGGGATCTGTGCTTAGACAGGAACGGTACACCTCACGGTGTTCGTTCTCAGCAGAGCCTCTTACCGAAAAGGCAAACGTCCGGCTCCTTGTCCCACAAGGAAGGTGCCAGCCCTGAAAGCTCTTGCTGCTCTTCACTGTCCCCGGGCACCCTATCCACAGGCACAACAGCTTTGGGAATCTGTACTTAGACAGGAACGGTATACCTCACGGTGTTCGTTCTCAGCAGAGCCTCTTTCCGAAAAGGCAAACGTCCGGCTCCTTGTCCCACAAGGAAGGTGCCAGCCCTGAAAGCTCTTGCTGCTCTTCACTGTCCCCGTGCAGCCTATGCACAGGCACAACAGCACTGGGGATCTGTGCTTAGACAGGAACGGTACACCTCACGGTGTTCGTTCTCAGCAGAGCCTCTTACCGAAAAGGCAAACGTCCGGCTCCTTGTCCCACAAGGAAGGTGCCAGCCCTGAAAGCTCTTGCTGCTCTTCACTGTCCCCGTGCACCCTATCCACAGGCACAACAGCACTGTGGATCTGTGCTTAGACAGGAACGGTACACCTCACGGTGTTCGTTCTCAGCAGAGCCTCTTTCCGAAAAGGCAAACGTCCGGCTCCTTGTCCCACAAGGAAGGTGCCAGCCCAGAAAGCTCTTGCTGCTCTTCACTGTCCCCGTGCAGCCTATGCACAGGCACAACAGCACTGGGGATCTGTGCTTGCCCAGGAACGGTACACCTCACGGTGTTCGTTCTCAGCAGAGCCTCTTACCGAAAAGGCAAACGTCCGGTTCCTTGTCCCACAAGGAAGGTGCCAGCCCTGAAAGCTCTTGCTGCTCTTCACTGTCCCCGGGCACCCTATCCACAGGCACAACAGCACTGGGGATCTGTGCTTAGACAGGAACGGTACACCTCACGGTGTTCGTTCTCAGCAGAGCCTCTTTCCGAAAAGGCAAACGTCCGGCTCCTTGTCCCACAAGGAAGGTGCCAGCCCTGAAAGCTCTTGCTGCTTTTCACTGTCCCCGTGCACCCTATCCACAGGCACAACAGCACTGGGGATCTGTGCTTAGACAGGAACGGTACACCTCACGGTGTTCGTTCTCGGCATTGCAATTTTCCAAAAAGGCAAACGTCCGGCTCCTTGTCCCACAAGGAAGGTGCCAGCCCAGAAAGCTCTTGCTGCTCTTCACTGTCCCCGTGCAGCCTATGCACAGGCACAACAGCACTGGGGATCTGTGCTTGCCCAGGAACGGTACACCTCACGGTGTTCGTTCTCAGCAGAGCCTCTTACCGAAAAGGCAAACGTCCGGCTCCTTGTCCCACAAGGAAGGTGCCAGCCCTGAAAGCTCTTGCTGCTCTTCACTGTCCCCGGGCACCCTATCCACAGGCACAACAGCACTGGGGATCTGTGCTTAGACAGGAACGGTACACCTCACGGTGTTCGTTCTCAGCAGAGCCTCTTTCCGAAAATGCAAACGTCCGGCTCCTTGTCCCACAAGGAAGGTGCCAGCCCTGAAAGCTCTTGCTGCTCTTCACTGTCCCCGTGCAGCCTATGCACAGGCACAACAGCACTGGGGATCTGTGCTTGCCCACAGGCTGCACATCTCAGGGCGCTTGTACTCGGCAGACGCTCCTTCCGAAAAGGCTAAAGTCCGGCTCCTTGTCCCACAAGGAAGGTGCCAGCCCTGAAAGCTCTTGCTGCTCTTCACTGTCCCCGTGCACCCTATCCACAGGCACAACAGCACTGGGGATCTGTGCTTGCCCACAGGCTGCACATCTCACGGCGCTTGTACTCGGCAGACGCTCCTTCCGAAAAGGCAAACGTCCGGCTCCTTGTCCCACAAGGAAGGTGCCAGCCCTGAAAGCTCTTGCTGCTCTTCACTGTCCCCGTGCACCCTATCCACAGGCACAACAGCTTTGGGAATCTGTACTTAGACAGGAACGGTATACCTCACGGTGTTCGTTCTCAGCAGAGCCTCTTTCCGAAAAGGCAAACGTCCGGCTCCTTGTCCCACAAGGAAGGTGCCAGCCCTGAAAGCTCTTGCTGCTCTTCACTGTCCCCGTGCAGCCTATGCACAGGCACAACAGCACTGGGGATCTGTGCTTAGACAGGAACGGTACACCTCACGGTGTTCGTTCTCAGCAGAGCCTCTTACCGAAAAGGCAAACGTCCGGCTCCTTGTCCCACAAGGAAGGTGCCAGCCCTGAAAGCTCTTGCTGCTCTTCACTGTCCCCGTGCACCCTATCCACAGGCACAACAGCACTGTGGATCTGTGCTTAGACAGGAACGGTACACCTCACGGTGTTCGTTCTCAGCAGAGCCTCTTTCCGAAAAGGCAAACGTCCGGCTCCTTGTCCCACAAGGAAGGTGCCAGCCCTGAAAGCTCTTGCTGCTCTTCACTGTCCCCGTGCAGCCTATGCACAGGCACAACAGCACTGGGGATCTGTGCTTGCCCACAGGCTGCACATCTCACGGCGCTTGTACTCGGCAGACGCTCCTTCCGAAAAGGCAAACGTCCGGCTCCTTGTCCCACAAGGAAGGTGCCAGCCCTGAAAGCTCTTGCTGCTCTTCACTGTCCCCGTGCACCCTATCCACAGGCACAACAGCACTGGGGATCTGTGCTTGCCCACAGGCTGCACATCTCACGGCGCTTGTACTCGGCAGACGCTCCTTCCGAAAAGGCAAACGTCCGGCTCCTTGTCCCACAAGGAAGGTGCCAGCCCTGAAAGCTCTTGCTGCTCTTCACTGTCCCCGTGCACCCTATCCACAGGCACAACAGCACTGGGGATCTGTGCTTGCCCAGGAACGGTACACCTCACGGTGTTCGTTCTCAGCAGAGCCTCTTACCGAAAAGGCAAACGTCCGGCTCCTTGTCCCACAAGGAAGGTGCCAGCCCTGAAAGCTCTTGCTGCTCTTCACTGTCCCCGGGCACCCTATCCACAGGCACAACAGCACTGGGGATCTGTGCTTAGACAGGAACGGTACACCTCACGGTGTTCGTTCTCAGCAGAGCCTCTTTCCGAAAAGGCAAACGTCCGGCTCCTTGTCCCACAAGGAAGGTGCCAGCCCTGAAAGCTCTTGCTGCTCTTCACTGTCCCCGTGCACCCTATCCACAGGCACAACAGCTTTGGGAATCTGTACTTAGACAGGAACGGTACACCTCACGGTGTTCGTTCTCAGCAGAGCCTCTTACCGAAAAGGCAAACGTCCGGCTCCTTGTCCCACAAGGAAGGTGCCAGCCCTGAAAGCTCTTGCTGCTCTTCACTGTCCCCGGGCACCCTATCCACAGGCACAACAGCACTGGGGATCTGTGCTTGCCCAGGAACGGTACACCTCACGGTGTTCGTTCTCAGCAGAGCCTCTTTCCGAAAAGGCAAACGTCCGGCTCCTTGTCCCACAAGGAAGGTGCCAGCCCTGAAAGCTCTTGCTGCTTTTCACTGTCCCCGTGCACCCTATCCACAGGCACAACAGCACTGGGGATCTGTGCTTGCCCAGGAACGGTACACCTCACGGTGTTCGTTCTCAGCAGAGCCTCTTACCGAAAAGGCAAACGTCCGGCTCCTTGTCCCACAAGGAAGGTGCCAGCCCTGAAAGCTCTTGCTGCTTTTCACTGTCCCCGTGCACCCTATCCACAGGCACAACAGCACTGGGGATCTGTGCTTGCCCACAGGCTGCACATCTCACGGCGCTTGTACTCGGCAGACGCTCCTTCCGAAAAGGCAAACGTCCGGCTCCTTGTCCCACAAGGAAGGTGCCAGCCCTGAAAGCTCTTGCTGCTCTTCACTGTTCCCGTGCAGCCTATGCACAGGCACAACAGCACTGGGGATCTGTGCTTGCCCACAGGCTGCACATCTCACGGCGCTTGTACTCGGCAGACGCTCCTTTCGAAAAGGCAAACGTCCGGCTCCTTGTCCCACAAGGAAGGTGCCAGCCCTGAAAGCTCTTGCTGCTCTTCACTGTCCCCGGGCACCCTATCCACAGGCACAACAGCACTGGGGATCTGTGCTTAGACAGGAACGGTACACCTCACGGTGTTCGTTCTCAGCAGAGCCTCTTACCGAAAAGGCAAACGTCCGGCTCCTTGTCCCACAAGGAAGGTGCCAGCCCTGAAAGCTCTTGCTGCTCTTCACTGTCCCCGTGCACCCTATCCACAGGCACAACAGCTTTGGAAATCTGTACTTAGACAGGAACGGTATACCTCACGGTGTTCGTTCTCAGCAGAGCCTCTTTCCGAAAAGGCAAACGTCCGGCTCCTTGTCCCACAAGGAAGGTGCCAGCCCTGAAAGCTCTTGCTGCTCTTCACTGTCCCCGTGCAGCCTATGCACAGGCACAACAGCACTGGGGATCTGTGCTTAGACAGGAACGGTACACCTCACGGTGTTCGTTCTCAGCAGAGCCTCTTACCGAAAAGGCAAATGTCCGGCTCCTTGTCCCACAAGGAAGGTGCCAGCCCTGAAAGCTCTTGCTGCTCTTCACTGTCCCCGTGCACCCTATCCACAGGCACAACAGCACTGTGGATCTGTGCTTAGACAGGAACGGTACACCTCACGGTGTTCGTTCTCAGCAGAGCCTCTTTCCGAAAAGGCAAACGTCCGGCTCCTTGTCCCACAAGGAAGGTGCCAGCCCTGAAAGCTCTTGCTGCTCTTCACTGTCCCCATGCAGCCTATGCACAGGCACAACAGCACTGGGGATCTGTGCTTGCCCACAGGCTGCACATCTCACGGCGCTTGTACTCGGCAGACGCTCCTTCCGAAAAGGCAAACGTCCGGCTCCTTGTCCCACAAGGAAGGTGCCAGCCCTGAAAGCTCTTGCTGCTCTTCACTGTCCCCGTGCACCCTATCCACAGGCACAACAGCACTGGGGATCTGTGCTTGCCCACAGGCTGCACATCTCACGGCGCTTGTACTCGGCAGACGCTCCTTCCGAAAAGGCAAACGTCCGGCTCCTTGTCCCACAAGGAAGGTGCCAGCCCTGAAAGCTCTTGCTGCTCTTCACTGTCCCCGTGCACCCTATCCACAGGCACAACAGCACTGGGGATCTGTGCTTGCCCAGGAACGGTACACCTCACGGTGTTCGTTCTCAGCAGAGCCTCTTACCGAAAAGGCAAACGTCCGGCTCCTTGTCCCACAAGGAAGGTGCCAGCCCTGAAAGCTCTTGCTGCTCTTCACTGTCCCCGGGCACCCTATCCACAGGCACAACAGCACTGGGGATCTGTGCTTAGACAGGAACGGTACACCTCACGGTGTTCGTTCTCAGCAGAGCCTCTTTCCGAAAAGGCAAACGTCCGGCTCCTTGTCCCACAAGGAAGGTGCCAGCCCTGAAAGCTCTTGCTGCTCTTCACTGTCCCCGTGCACCCTATCCACAGGCACAACAGCTTTGGGAATCTGTACTTAGACAGGAACGGTACACCTCACGGTGTTCGTTCTCAGCAGAGCCTCTTACCGAAAAGGCAAACGTCCGGCTCCTTGTCCCACAAGGAAGGTGCCAGCCCTGAAAGCTCTTGCTGCTCTTCACTGTCCCCGGGCACCCTATCCACAGGCACAACAGCACTGGGGATCTGTGCTTGCCCAGGAACGGTACACCTCACGGTGTTCGTTCTCAGCAGAGCCTCTTTCCGAAAAGGCAAACGTCCGGCTCCTTGTCCCACAAGGAAGGTGCCAGCCCTGAAAGCTCTTGCTGCTTTTCACTGTCCCCGTGCACCCTATCCACAGGCACAACAGCACTGGGGATCTGTGCTTGCCCAGGAACGGTACACCTCACGGTGTTCGTTCTCAGCAGAGCCTCTTACCGAAAAGGCAAACGTCCGGCTCCTTGTCCCACAAGGAAGGTGCCAGCCCTGAAAGCTCTTGCTGCTTTTCACTGTCCCCGTGCACCCTATCCACAGGCACAACAGCACTGGGGATCTGTGCTTGCCCACAGGCTGCACATCTCACGGCGCTTGTACTCGGCAGACGCTCCTTCCGAAAAGGCAAACGTCCGGCTCCTTGTCCCACAAGGAAGGTGCCAGCCCTGAAAGCTCTTGCTGCTCTTCACTGTTCCCGTGCAGCCTATGCACAGGCACAACAGCACTGGGGATCTGTGCTTGCCCACAGGCTGCACATCTCACGGCGCTTGTACTCGGCAGACGCTCCTTTCGAAAAGGCAAACGTCCGGCTCCTTGTCCCACAAGGAAGGTGCCAGCCCTGAAAGCTCTTGCTGCTCTTCACTGTCCCCGGGCACCCTATCCACAGGCACAACAGCACTGGGGATCTGTGCTTAGACAGGAACGGTACACCTCACGGTGTTCGTTCTCAGCAGAGCCTCTTACCGAAAAGGCAAACGTCCGGCTCCTTGTCCCACAAGGAAGGTGCCAGCCCTGAAAGCTCTTGCTGCTCTTCACTGTCCCCGTGCACCCTATCCACAGGCACAACAGCTTTGGGAATCTGTACTTAGACAGGAACGGTATACCTCACGGTGTTCGTTCTCAGCAGAGCCTCTTTCCGAAAAGGCAAACGTCCGGCTCCTTGTCCCACAAGGAAGGTGCCAGCCCTGAAAGCTCTTGCTGCTCTTCACTGTCCCCGTGCACCCTATCCACAGGCACAACAGCTTTGGGAATCTGTACTTAGACAGGAACGGTACACCTCACGGTGTTCGTTCTCAGCAGAGCCTCTTACCGAAAAGGCAAACGTCCGGCTCCTTGTCCCACAAGGAAGGTGCCAGCCCTGAAAGCTCTTGCTGCTCTTCACTGTCCCCGGGCACCCTATCCACAGGCACAACAGCACTGGGGATCTGTGCTTGCCCAGGAACGGTACACCTCACGGTGTTCGTTCTCAGCAGAGCCTCTTTCCGAAAAGGCAAACGTCCGGCTCCTTGTCCCACAAGGAAGGTGCCAGCCCTGAAAGCTCTTGCTGCTTTTCACTGTCCCCGTGCACCCTATCCACAGGCACAACAGCACTGGGGATCTGTGCTTGCCCAGGAACGGTACACCTCACGGTGTTCGTTCTCAGCAGAGCCTCTTACCGAAAAGGCAAACGTCCGGCTCCTTGTCCCACAAGGAAGGTGCCAGCCCTGAAAGCTCTTGCTGCTTTTCACTGTCCCCGTGCACCCTATCCACAGGCACAACAGCACTGGGGATCTGTGCTTGCCCACAGGCTGCACATCTCACGGCGCTTGTACTCGGCAGACGCTCCTTCCGAAAAGGCAAACGTCCGGCTCCTTGTCCCACAAGGAAGGTGCCAGCCCTGAAAGCTCTTGCTGCTCTTCACTGTTCCCGTGCAGCCTATGCACAGGCACAACAGCACTGGGGATCTGTGCTTGCCCACAGGCTGCACATCTCACGGCGCTTGTACTCGGCAGACGCTCCTTTCGAAAAGGCAAACGTCCGGCTCCTTGTCCCACAAGGAAGGTGCCAGCCCTGAAAGCTCTTGCTGCTCTTCACTGTCCCCGGGCACCCTATCCACAGGCACAACAGCACTGGGGATCTGTGCTTAGACAGGAACGGTACACCTCACGGTGTTCGTTCTCAGCAGAGCCTCTTACCGAAAAGGCAAACGTCCGGCTCCTTGTCCCACAAGGAAGGTGCCAGCCCTGAAAGCTCTTGCTGCTCTTCACTGTCCCCGTGCACCCTATCCACAGGCACAACAGCTTTGGGAATCTGTACTTAGACAGGAACGGTATACCTCACGGTGTTCGTTCTCAGCAGAGCCTCTTACCGAAAAGGCAAACGTCCGGCTCCTTGTCCCACAAGGAAGGTGCCAGCCCTGAAAGCTCTTGCTGCTCTTCACTGTCCCCGTGCACCCTATCCACAGGCACAACAGCACTGGGGATCTGTGCTTGCCCACAGGCTGCACATCTCACGGCGCTTGTACTCGGCAGACGCTCCTTCCGAAAAGGCAAACGTCCGGCTCCTTGTCCCACAAGGAAGGTGCCAGCCCTGAAAGCTCTTGCTGCTCTTCACTGTCCCCGTGCACCCTATCCACAGGCACAACAGCTTTGGAAATCTGTACTTAGACAGGAACGGTATACCTCACGGTGTTCGTTGTCAGCAGAGCCTCTTTCCGAAAAGGCAAACGTCCGGCTCCTTGTCCCACAAGGAAGGTGCCAGCCCTGAAAGCTCTTGCTGCTCTTCACTGTCCCCGTGCAGCCTATGCACAGGCACAACAGCACTGGGGATCTGTGCTTAGACAGGAACGGTACACCTCACGGTGTTCGTTCTCAGCAGAGCCTCTTACCGAAAAGGCAAACGTCCGGCTCCTTGTCCCACAAGGAAGGTGCCAGCCCTGAAAGCTCTTGCTGCTCTTCACTGTCCCCGTGCACCCTATCCACAGGCACAACAGCACTGTGGATCTGTGCTTAGACAGGAACGGTACACCTCACGGTGTTCGTTCTCAGCAGAGCCTCTTTCCGAAAAGGCAAACGTCCGGCTCCTTGTCCCACAAGGAAGGTGCCAGCCCTGAAAGCTCTTGCTGCTCTTCACTGTCCCCGTGCACCCTATGCACAGGCACAACAGCACTGGGGATCTGTGCTTGCCCACAGGCTGCACATCTCACGGCGCTTGTACTCGGCAGACGCTCCTTCCGAAAAGGCAAACGTCCGGCTCCTTGTCCCACAAGGAAGGTGCCAGCCCTGAAAGCTCTTGCTGCTCTTCACTGTCCCCGTGCACCCTATCCACAGGCACAACAGCACTGGGGATCTGTGCTTGCCCACAGGCTGCACATCTCACGGCGCTTGTACTCGGCAGACGCTCCTTCCGAAAAGGCAAACGTCCGGCTCCTTGTCCCACAAGGAAGGTGCCAGCCCTGAAAGCTCTTGCTGCTCTTCACTGTCCCCGTGCACCCTATCCACAGGCACAACAGCACTGGGGATCTGTGCTTGCCCAGGAACGGTACACCTCACGGTGTTCGTTCTCAGCAGAGCCTCTTACCGAAAAGGCAAACGTCCGGCTCCTTGTCCCACAAGGAAGGTGCCAGCCCTGAAAGCTCTTGCTGCTCTTCACTGTCCCCGGGCACCCTATCCACAGGCACAACAGCACTGGGGATCTGTGCTTAGACAGGAACGGTACACCTCACGGTGTTCGTTCTCAGCAGAGCCTCTTTCCGAAAAGGCAAACGTCCGGCTCCTTGTCCCACAAGGAAGGTGCCAGCCCTGAAAGCTCTTGCTGCTCTTCACTGTCCCCGTGCACCCTATCCACAGGCACAACAGCTTTGGGAATCTGTACTTAGACAGGAACGGTACACCTCACGGTGTTCGTTCTCAGCAGAGCCTCTTACCGAAAAGGCAAACGTCCGGCTCCTTGTCCCACAAGGAAGGTGCCAGCCCTGAAAGCTCTTGCTGCTCTTCACTGTCCCCGGGCACCCTATCCACAGGCACAACAGCACTGGGTATCTGTGCTTGCCCAGGAACGGTACACCTCACGGTGTTCGTTCTCAGCAGAGCCTCTTTCCGAAAAGGCAAACGTCCGGCTCCTTGTCCCACAAGGAAGGTGCCAGCCCTGAAAGCTCTTGCTGCTTTTCACTGTCCCCGTGCACCCTATCCACAGGCACAACAGCACTGGGGATCTGTGCTTGCCCAGGAACGGTACACCTCACGGTGTTCGTTCTCAGCAGAGCCTCTTACCGAAAAGGCAAACGTCCGGCTCCTTGTCCCACAAGGAAGGTGCCAGCCCTGAAAGCTCTTGCTGCTTTTCACTGTCCCCGTGCACCCTATCCACAGGCACAACAGCACTGGGGATCTGTGCTTGCCCACAGGCTGCACATCTCACGGCGCTTGTACTCGACAGACGCTCCTTTCGAAAAGGCAAACGTCCGGCTCCTTGTCCCACAAGGAAGGTGCCAGCCCTGAAAGCTCTTGCTGCTCTTCACTGTCCCCGGGCACCCTATCCACAGGCACAACAGCACTGGGGATCTGTGCTTAGACAGGAACGGTACACCTCACGGTGTTCGTTCTCAGCAGAGCCTCTTACCGAAAAGGCAAACGTCCGGCTCCTTGTCCCACAAGGAAGGTGCCAGCCCTGAAAGCTCTTGCTGCTCTTCACTGTCCCCGTGCACCCTATCCACAGGCACAACAGCTTTGGGAATCTGTACTTAGACAGGAACGGTATACCTCACGGTGTTCGTTCTCAGCAGAGCCTCTTTCCGAAAAGGCAAACGTCCGGCTCCTTGTCCCACAAGGAAGGTGCCAGCCCTGAAAGCTCTTGCTGCTCTTCACTGTCCCCGTGCAGCCTATGCACAGGCACAACAGCACTGGGGATCTGTGCTTAGACAGGAACGGTACACCTCACGGTGTTCGTTCTCAGCAGAGCCTCTTACCGAAAAGGCAAACGTCCGGCTCCTTGTCCCACAAGGAAGGTGCCAGCCCTGAAAGCTCTTGCTGCTCTTCACTGTCCCCGGGCACCCTATCCACAGGCACAACAGCACTGTGGATCTGTGCTTAGACAGGAACGGTACACCTCACGGTGTTCGTTCTCAGCAGAGCCTCTTTCCGAAAAGGCAAACGTCCGGCTCCTTGTCCCACAAGGAAGGTGCCAGCCCAGAAAGCTCTTGCTGCTCTTCACTGTCCCCGTGCAGCCTATGCACAGGCACAACAGCACTGGGGATCTGTGCTTGCCCAGGAACGGTACACCTCACGGTGTTCGTTCTCAGCAGAGCCTCTTACCGAAAAGGCAAACGTCCGGCTCCTTGTCCCACAAGGAAGGTGCCAGCCCTGAAAGCTCTTGCTGCTCTTCACTGTCCCCGGGCACCCTATCCACAGGCACAACAGCACTGGGGATCTGTGCTTAGACAGGAACGGTACACCTCACGGTGTTCGTTCTCAGCAGAGCCTCTTTCCGAAAAGGCAAACGTCCGGCTCCTTGTCCCACAAGGAAGGTGCCAGCCCTGAAAGCTCTTGCTGCTTTTCACTGTCCCCGTGCACCCTATCCACAGGCACAACAGCACTGGGGATCTGTGCTTAGACAGGAACGGTACACCTCACGGTGTTCGTTCTCGGCATTGCAATTTTCCAAAAAGGCAAACGTCCGGCTCCTTGTCCCACAAGGAAGGTGCCAGCCCAGAAAGCTCTTGCTGCTTTTCACTGTCCCCGTGCAGCCTATGCACAGGCACAACAGCACTGGGGATCTGTGCTTGCCCAGGAACGATACACCTCACGGTTTTCGTTCTCAGCAGAGCCTCTTACCGAAAAGGCAAACGTCCGGCTCCTTGTCCCACAAGGAAGGTGCCAGCCCTGAAAGCTCTTGCTGCTCTTCACTGTCCCCGTGCACCCTATCCACAGGCACAACAGCTTTGGGAATCTGTACTTAGACAGGAACGGTACACCTCACGGTGTTCGTTCTCAGCAGAGCCTCTTACCGAAAAGGCAAACGTCCGGCTCCTTGTCCCACAAGGAAGGTGCCAGCCCTGAAAGCTCTTGCTGCTCTTCACTGTCCCCGTGCACTCTATCCACAGGCACAACAGCTTTGGGAATCTGTACTTAGACAGGAACGGTACACCTCACGGTGTTCGTTCTCAGCAGAGCCTCTTACCGAAAAGGCAAACGTCCGGCTCCTTGTCCCACAAGGAAGGTGCCAGCCCAGAAAGCTCTTGCTGCTCTTCACTGTTCCCGTGCAGCCTATGCACAGGCACAACAGCACTGGGGATCTGTGCTTGCCCACAGGCTGCACATCTCACGGCGCTTGTACTCGGCAGACGCTCCTTTCGAAAAGGCAAACGTCCGGCTCCTTGTCCCACAAGGAAGGTGCCAGCCCTGAAAGCTCTTGCTGCTCTTCACTGTCCCCGTGCACCCTATCCACAGGCACAACAGCACTGGGGATCTGTGCTTAGACAGGAACGGTATACCTCACGGTGTTCGTTCTCAGCAGAGCCTCTTTCCGAAAAGGCAAACGTCCGGCTCCTTGTCCCACAAGGAAGGTGCCAGCCCTGAAAGCTCTTGCTGCTCTTCACTGTCCCCGTGCAGCCTATGCACAGGCACAACAGCACTGGGGATCTGTGCTTAGACAGGAACGGTACACCTCACGGTGTTCGTTCTCAGCAGAGCCTCTTTCCGAAAAGGCAAACGTCCGGCTCCTTCTCCCACAAGGAAGGTGCCAGCCCTGAAAGCTCTTGCTGCTCTTCACTGTTTCCGTGCACCCTATCCACAGGCACAACAGCACTGGGGATCTGTGCTTAGACAGGAACGGTACACCTCACGGTGTTCGTTCTCAGCAGAGCCTCTTTCCGAAAAGGCAAACGTCCGGCTCCTTGTCCCACAAGGAAGGTGCCAGCCCTGAAAGCTCTTGCTGCTTTTCACTGTCCCCGTGCACCCTATCCACAGGCACAACAGCACTGGGGATCTGTGCTTGCCCACAGGCTGCACATCTCACGGCGCTTGTACTCGGCAGACGCTCCTTCCGAAAAGGCAAACGTCCGGCTCCTTGTCCCACAAGGAAGGTGCCAGCCCTGAAAGCTCTTGCTGCTCTTCACTGTCCCCGTGCACCCTATCCACAGGCACAACAGCACTGGGGATCTGTGCTTAGACAGGAACGGTACACCTCACGGTGTTCGTTCTCAGCAGAGCCTCTTTCCGAAAAGGCAAACGTCCGGCTCCTTGTCCCACAAGGAAGGTGCCAGCCCTGAAAGCTCTTGCTGCTCTTCACTGTCCCCGTGCACCCTATGCACAGGCACAACAGCACTGGGGATCTGTGCTTGCCCACAGGCTGCACATCTCACGGCGCTTGTACTCAGCAGAGCCTCTTTCCGAAAAGGCAAACGTCCGGCTCCTTGTCCCACAAGGAAGGTGCCAGGCCTGAAAGCTCTTGCTGCTCTTCACTGTCCCCGTGCACCCTATCCACAGGCACAACAGCACTGGGGATCTGTGCTTGCCCACAGGCTGCACATCTCACGGCGCTTTTACTCGGCAGACGCTCCTTCCGAAAAGGCAAACGTCCGGCTCCTTGTCCCACAAGGAAGGTGCCAGCCCTGAAAGCTCTTGCTGCTCTTCACTGTCCCCGTGCACCCTATCCACAGGCACAACAGCACTGGGGATCTGTGCTTGCCCAGGAACGGTACACCTCACGGTGTTCGTTCTCAGCAGAGCCTCTTACCGAAAAGGCAAACGTCCGGCTCCTTGTCCCACAAGGAAGGTGCCAGCCCTGAAAGCTCTTGCTGCTCTTCACTGTCCCCGGGCACCCTATCCACAGGCACAACAGCACTGGGGATCTGTGCTTGCCCAGGAACGGTACACCTCACGGTGTTCGTTCTCAGCAGAGCCTCTTTCCGAAAAGGCAAACGTCCGGCTCCTTGTCCCACAAGGAAGGTGCCAGCCCTGAAAGCTCTTGCTGCTCTTCACTGTCCCCGTGCACCCTATCCACAGGCACAACAGCACTGGGGATCTGTGCTTGCCCACAGGCTGCACATCTCACGGCGCTTGTACTCGGCAGACGCTCCTTCCGAAAAGGCAAACGTCCGGCTCCTTGTCCCACAAGGAAGGTGCCAGCCCTGAAAGCTCTTGCTGCTCTTCACTGTCCCCGTGCACCCTATCCACAGGCACAACAGCACTGGGGATCTGTGCTTGCCCACAGGCTGCACATCTCACGGCGCTTGTACTCGGCAGACGCTCCTTTCGAAAAGGCAAACGTCCGGCTCCTTGTCCCACAAGGAAGGTGCCAGCCCTGAAAGCTCTTGCTGCTCTTCACTGTCCCCGGGCACCCTATCCACAGGCACAACAGCACTGGGGATCTGTGCTTAGACAGGAACGGTACACCTCACGGTGTTCGTTCTCAGCAGAGCCTCTTACCGAAAAGGCAAACGTCCGGCTCCTTGTCCCACAAGGAAGGTGCCAGCCCTGAAAGCTCTTGCTGCTCTTCACTGTCCCCGTGCACCCTATCCACAGGCACAACAGCTTTGGGAATCTGTACTTAGACAGGAACGGTATACCTCACGGTGTTCGTTCTCAGCAGAGCCTCTTTCCGAAAAGGCAAACGTCCGGCTCCTTGTCCCACAAGGAAGGTGCCAGCCCTGAAAGCTCTTGCTGCTCTTCACTGTCCCCGTGCACCCTATCCACAGGCACAACAGCTTTGGGAATCTGTACTTAGACAGGAACGGTACACCTCACGGTGTTCGTTCTCAGCAGAGCCTCTTACCGAAAAGGCAAACGTCCGGCTCCTTGTCCCACAAGGAAGGTGCCAGCCCTGAAAGCTCTTGCTGCTCTTCACTGTCCCCGGGCACCCTATCCACAGGCACAACAGCACTGGGGATCTGTGCTTGCCCAGGAACGGTACACCTCACGGTGTTCGTTCTCAGCAGAGCCTCTTTCCGAAAAGGCAAACGTCCGGCTCCTTGTCCCACAAGGAAGGTGCCAGCCCTGAAAGCTCTTGCTGCTTTTCACTGTCCCCGTGCACCCTATCCACAGGCACAACAGCACTGGGGATCTGTGCTTGCCCAGGAACGGTACACCTCACGGTGTTCGTTCTCAGCAGAGCCTCTTACCGAAAAGGCAAACGTCCGGCTCCTTGTCCCACAAGGAAGGTGCCAGCCCTGAAAGCTCTTGCTGCTTTTCACTGTCCCCGTGCACCCTATCCACAGGCACAACAGCACTGGGGATCTGTGCTTGCCCACAGGCTGCACATCTCACGGCGCTTGTACTCGGCAGACGCTCCTTCCGAAAAGGCAAACGTCCGGCTCCTTGTCCCACAAGGAAGGTGCCAGCCCTGAAAGCTCTTGCTGCTCTTCACTGTTCCCGTGCAGCCTATGCACAGGCACAACAGCACTGGGGATCTGTGCTTGCCCACAGGCTGCACATCTCACGGCGCTTGTACTCGGCAGACGCTCCTTTCGAAAAGGCAAACGTCCGGCTCCTTGTCCCACAAGGAAGGTGCCAGCCCTGAAAGCTCTTGCTGCTCTTCACTGTCCCCGGGCACCCTATCCACAGGCACAACAGCACTGGGGATCTGTGCTTAGACAGGAACGGTACACCTCACGGTGTTCGTTCTCAGCAGAGCCTCTTACCGAAAAGGCAAACGTCCGGCTCCTTGTCCCACAAGGAAGGTGCCAGCCCTGAAAGCTCTTGCTGCTCTTCACTGTCCCCGTGCACCCTATCCACAGGCACAACAGCTTTGGGAATCTGTACTTAGACAGGAACGGTATACCTCACGGTGTTCGTTCTCAGCAGAGCCTCTTACCGAAAAGGCAAACGTCCGGCTCCTTGTCCCACAAGGAAGGTGCCAGCCCTGAAAGCTCTTGCTGCTCTTCACTGTCCCCGTGCACCCTATCCACAGGCACAACAGCACTGGGGATCTGTGCTTGCCCACAGGCTGCACATCTCACGGCGCTTGTACTCGGCAGACGCTCCTTCCGAAAAGGCAAACGTCCGGCTCCTTGTCCCACAAGGAAGGTGCCAGCCCTGAAAGCTCTTGCTGCTCTTCACTGTCCCCGTGCACCCTATCCACAGGCACAACAGCTTTGGAAATCTGTACTTAGACAGGAACGGTATACCTCACGGTGTTCGTTGTCAGCAGAGCCTCTTTCCGAAAAGGCAAACGTCCGGCTCCTTGTCCCACAAGGAAGGTGCCAGCCCTGAAAGCTCTTGCTGCTCTTCACTGTCCCCGTGCAGCCTATGCACAGGCACAACAGCACTGGGGATCTGTGCTTAGACAGGAACGGTACACCTCACGGTGTTCGTTCTCAGCAGAGCCTCTTACCGAAAAGGCAAACGTCCGGCTCCTTGTCCCACAAGGAAGGTGCCAGCCCTGAAAGCTCTTGCTGCTCTTCACTGTCCCCGTGCACCCTATCCACAGGCACAACAGCACTGTGGATCTGTGCTTAGACAGGAACGGTACACCTCACGGTGTTCGTTCTCAGCAGAGCCTCTTTCCGAAAAGGCAAACGTCCGGCTCCTTGTCCCACAAGGAAGGTGCCAGCCCTGAAAGCTCTTGCTGCTCTTCACTGTCCCCGTGCACCCTATGCACAGGCACAACAGCACTGGGGATCTGTGCTTGCCCACAGGCTGCACATCTCACGGCGCTTGTACTCGGCAGACGCTCCTTCCGAAAAGGCAAACGTCCGGCTCCTTGTCCCACAAGGAAGGTGCCAGCCCTGAAAGCTCTTGCTGCTCTTCACTGTCCCCGTGCACCCTATCCACAGGCACAACAGCACTGGGGATCTGTGCTTGCCCACAGGCTGCACATCTCACGGCGCTTGTACTCGGCAGACGCTCCTTCCGAAAAGGCAAACGTCCGGCTCCTTGTCCCACAAGGAAGGTGCCAGCCCTGAAAGCTCTTGCTGCTCTTCACTGTCCCCGTGCACCCTATCCACAGGCACAACAGCACTGGGGATCTGTGCTTGCCCAGGAACGGTACACCTCACGGTGTTCGTTCTCAGCAGAGCCTCTTACCGAAAAGGCAAACGTCCGGCTCCTTGTCCCACAAGGAAGGTGCCAGCCCTGAAAGCTCTTGCTGCTCTTCACTGTCCCCGGGCACCCTATCCACAGGCACAACAGCACTGGGGATCTGTGCTTAGACAGGAACGGTACACCTCACGGTGTTCGTTCTCAGCAGAGCCTCTTTCCGAAAAGGCAAACGTCCGGCTCCTTGTCCCACAAGGAAGGTGCCAGCCCTGAAAGCTCTTGCTGCTCTTCACTGTCCCCGTGCACCCTATCCACAGGCACAACAGCTTTGGGAATCTGTACTTAGACAGGAACGGTACACCTCACGGTGTTCGTTCTCAGCAGAGCCTCTTACCGAAAAGGCAAACGTCCGGCTCCTTGTCCCACAAGGAAGGTGCCAGCCCTGAAAGCTCTTGCTGCTCTTCACTGTCCCCGGGCACCCTATCCACAGGCACAACAGCACTGGGTATCTGTGCTTGCCCAGGAACGGTACACCTCACGGTGTTCGTTCTCAGCAGAGCCTCTTTCCGAAAAGGCAAACGTCCGGCTCCTTGTCCCACAAGGAAGGTGCCAGCCCTGAAAGCTCTTGCTGCTTTTCACTGTCCCCGTGCACCCTATCCACAGGCACAACAGCACTGGGGATCTGTGCTTGCCCAGGAACGGTACACCTCACGGTGTTCGTTCTCAGCAGAGCCTCTTACCGAAAAGGCAAACGTCCGGCTCCTTGTCCCACAAGGAAGGTGCCAGCCCTGAAAGCTCTTGCTGCTTTTCACTGTCCCCGTGCACCCTATCCACAGGCACAACAGCACTGGGGATCTGTGCTTGCCCACAGGCTGCACATCTCACGGCGCTTGTACTCGACAGACGCTCCTTTCGAAAAGGCAAACGTCCGGCTCCTTGTCCCACAAGGAAGGTGCCAGCCCTGAAAGCTCTTGCTGCTCTTCACTGTCCCCGGGCACCCTATCCACAGGCACAACAGCACTGGGGATCTGTGCTTAGACAGGAACGGTACACCTCACGGTGTTCGTTCTCAGCAGAGCCTCTTACCGAAAAGGCAAACGTCCGGCTCCTTGTCCCACAAGGAAGGTGCCAGCCCTGAAAGCTCTTGCTGCTCTTCACTGTCCCCGTGCACCCTATCCACAGGCACAACAGCTTTGGGAATCTGTACTTAGACAGGAACGGTATACCTCACGGTGTTCGTTCTCAGCAGAGCCTCTTTCCGAAAAGGCAAACGTCCGGCTCCTTGTCCCACAAGGAAGGTGCCAGCCCTGAAAGCTCTTGCTGCTCTTCACTGTCCCCGTGCAGCCTATGCACAGGCACAACAGCACTGGGGATCTGTGCTTAGACAGGAACGGTACACCTCACGGTGTTCGTTCTCAGCAGAGCCTCTTACCGAAAAGGCAAACGTCCGGCTCCTTGTCCCACAAGGAAGGTGCCAGCCCTGAAAGCTCTTGCTGCTCTTCACTGTCCCCGGGCACCCTATCCACAGGCACAACAGCACTGTGGATCTGTGCTTAGACAGGAACGGTACACCTCACGGTGTTCGTTCTCAGCAGAGCCTCTTTCCGAAAAGGCAAACGTCCGGCTCCTTGTCCCACAAGGAAGGTGCCAGCCCAGAAAGCTCTTGCTGCTCTTCACTGTCCCCGTGCAGCCTATGCACAGGCACAACAGCACTGGGGATCTGTGCTTGCCCAGGAACGGTACACCTCACGGTGTTCGTTCTCAGCAGAGCCTCTTACCGAAAAGGCAAACGTCCGGCTCCTTGTCCCACAAGGAAGGTGCCAGCCCTGAAAGCTCTTGCTGCTCTTCACTGTCCCCGGGCACCCTATCCACAGGCACAACAGCACTGGGGATCTGTGCTTAGACAGGAACGGTACACCTCACGGTGTTCGTTCTCAGCAGAGCCTCTTTCCGAAAAGGCAAACGTCCGGCTCCTTGTCCCACAAGGAAGGTGCCAGCCCTGAAAGCTCTTGCTGCTTTTCACTGTCCCCGTGCACCCTATCCACAGGCACAACAGCACTGGGGATCTGTGCTTAGACAGGAACGGTACACCTCACGGTGTTCGTTCTCGGCATTGCAATTTTCCAAAAAGGCAAACGTCCGGCTCCTTGTCCCACAAGGAAGGTGCCAGCCCAGAAAGCTCTTGCTGCTTTTCACTGTCCCCGTGCAGCCTATGCACAGGCACAACAGCACTGGGGATCTGTGCTTGCCCAGGAACGATACACCTCACGGTTTTCGTTCTCAGCAGAGCCTCTTACCGAAAAGGCAAACGTCCGGCTCCTTGTCCCACAAGGAAGGTGCCAGCCCTGAAAGCTCTTGCTGCTCTTCACTGTCCCCGTGCACCCTATCCACAGGCACAACAGCTTTGGGAATCTGTACTTAGACAGGAACGGTACACCTCACGGTGTTCGTTCTCAGCAGAGCCTCTTACCGAAAAGGCAAACGTCCGGCTCCTTGTCCCACAAGGAAGGTGCCAGCCCTGAAAGCTCTTGCTGCTCTTCACTGTCCCCGTGCACTCTATCCACAGGCACAACAGCTTTGGGAATCTGTACTTAGACAGGAACGGTACACCTCACGGTGTTCGTTCTCAGCAGAGCCTCTTACCGAAAAGGCAAACGTCCGGCTCCTTGTCCCACAAGGAAGGTGCCAGCCCAGAAAGCTCTTGCTGCTCTTCACTGTTCCCGTGCAGCCTATGCACAGGCACAACAGCACTGGGGATCTGTGCTTGCCCACAGGCTGCACATCTCACGGCGCTTGTACTCGGCAGACGCTCCTTTCGAAAAGGCAAACGTCCGGCTCCTTGTCCCACAAGGAAGGTGCCAGCCCTGAAAGCTCTTGCTGCTCTTCACTGTCCCCGTGCACCCTATCCACAGGCACAACAGCACTGGGGATCTGTGCTTAGACAGGAACGGTATACCTCACGGTGTTCGTTCTCAGCAGAGCCTCTTTCCGAAAAGGCAAACGTCCGGCTCCTTGTCCCACAAGGAAGGTGCCAGCCCTGAAAGCTCTTGCTGCTCTTCACTGTCCCCGTGCAGCCTATGCACAGGCACAACAGCACTGGGGATCTGTGCTTAGACAGGAACGGTACACCTCACGGTGTTCGTTCTCAGCAGAGCCTCTTTCCGAAAAGGCAAACGTCCGGCTCCTTCTCCCACAAGGAAGGTGCCAGCCCTGAAAGCTCTTGCTGCTCTTCACTGTTTCCGTGCACCCTATCCACAGGCACAACAGCACTGGGGATCTGTGCTTAGACAGGAACGGTACACCTCACGGTGTTCGTTCTCAGCAGAGCCTCTTTCCGAAAAGGCAAACGTCCGGCTCCTTGTCCCACAAGGAAGGTGCCAGCCCTGAAAGCTCTTGCTGCTTTTCACTGTCCCCGTGCACCCTATCCACAGGCACAACAGCACTGGGGATCTGTGCTTGCCCACAGGCTGCACATCTCACGGCGCTTGTACTCGGCAGACGCTCCTTCCGAAAAGGCAAACGTCCGGCTCCTTGTCCCACAAGGAAGGTGCCAGCCCTGAAAGCTCTTGCTGCTCTTCACTGTCCCCGTGCACCCTATCCACAGGCACAACAGCACTGGGGATCTGTGCTTAGACAGGAACGGTACACCTCACGGTGTTCGTTCTCAGCAGAGCCTCTTTCCGAAAAGGCAAACGTCCGGCTCCTTGTCCCACAAGGAAGGTGCCAGCCCTGAAAGCTCTTGCTGCTCTTCACTGTCCCCGTGCACCCTATGCACAGGCACAACAGCACTGGGGATCTGTGCTTGCCCACAGGCTGCACATCTCACGGCGCTTGTACTCAGCAGAGCCTCTTTCCGAAAAGGCAAACGTCCGGCTCCTTGTCCCACAAGGAAGGTGCCAGGCCTGAAAGCTCTTGCTGCTCTTCACTGTCCCCGTGCACCCTATCCACAGGCACAACAGCACTGGGGATCTGTGCTTGCCCACAGGCTGCACATCTCACGGCGCTTTTACTCGGCAGACGCTCCTTCCGAAAAGGCAAACGTCCGGCTCCTTGTCCCACAAGGAAGGTGCCAGCCCTGAAAGCTCTTGCTGCTCTTCACTGTCCCCGTGCACCCTATCCACAGGCACAACAGCACTGGGGATCTGTGCTTGCCCAGGAACGGTACACCTCACGGTGTTCGTTCTCAGCAGAGCCTCTTACCGAAAAGGCAAACGTCCGGCTCCTTGTCCCACAAGGAAGGTGCCAGCCCTGAAAGCTCTTGCTGCTCTTCACTGTCCCCGGGCACCCTATCCACAGGCACAACAGCACTGGGGATCTGTGCTTGCCCAGGAACGGTACACCTCACGGTGTTCGTTCTCAGCAGAGCCTCTTTCCGAAAAGGCAAACGTCCGGCTCCTTGTCCCACAAGGAAGGTGCCAGCCCTGAAAGCTCTTGCTGCTCTTCACTGTCCCCGTGCACCCTATCCACAGGCACAACAGCACTGGGGATCTGTGCTTGCCCACAGGCTGCACATCTCACGGCGCTTGTACTCGGCAGACGCTCCTTCCGAAAAGGCAAACGTCCGGCTCCTTGTCCCACAAGGAAGGTGCCAGCCCTGAAAGCTCTTGCTGCTCTTCACTGTCCCCGTGCACCCTATCCACAGGCACAACAGCACTGGGGATCTGTGCTTGCCCACAGGCTGCACATCTCACGGCGCTTGTACTCGGCAGACGCTCCTTTCGAAAAGGCAAACGTCCGGCTCCTTGTCCCACAAGGAAGGTGCCAGCCCTGAAAGCTCTTGCTGCTCTTCACTGTCCCCGGGCACCCTATCCACAGGCACAACAGCACTGGGGATCTGTGCTTAGACAGGAACGGTACACCTCACGGTGTTCGTTCTCAGCAGAGCCTCTTACCGAAAAGGCAAACGTCCGGCTCCTTGTCCCACAAGGAAGGTGCCAGCCCTGAAAGCTCTTGCTGCTCTTCACTGTCCCCGTGCACCCTATACACAGGCACAACAGCTTTGGGAATCTGTACTTAGACAGGAACGGTACACCTCACGGTGTTCGTTCTCAGCAGAGCCTCTTACCGAAAAGGCAAACGTCCGGCTCCTTGTCCCACAAGGAAGGTGCCAGCCCTGAAAGCTCTTGCTGCTCTTCACTGTCCCCGTGCACCCTATCCACAGGCACAACAGCACTGTGGATCTGTGCTTAGACAGGAACGGTACACCTCACGGTGTTCGTTCTCAGCAGAGCCTCTTTCCGAAAAGGCAAACGTCCGGCTCCTTGTCCCACAAGGAAGGTGCCAGCCCTGAAAGCTCTTGCTGCTCTTCACTGTCCCCGGGCACCCTATCCACAGGCACAACAGCACTGGGGATCTGTGCTTGCCCAGGAACGGTACACCTCACGGTGTTCGTTCTCAGCAGAGCCTCTTTCCGAAAAGGCAAACGTCCGGCTCCTTGTCCCACAAGGAAGGTGCCAGCCCTGAAAGCTCTTGCTGCTTTTCACTGTCCCCGTGCACCCTATCCACAGGCACAACAGCACTGGGGATCTGTGCTTAGACAGGAACGGTACACCTCACGGTGTTCGTTCTCGGCATTGCAATTTTCCAAAAAGGCAAACGTCCGGCTCCTTGTCCCACAAGGAAGGTGCCAGCCCAGAAAGCTCTTGCTGCTCTTCACTGTCCCCGTGCAGCCTATGCACAGGCACAACAGCACTGGGGATCTGTGCTTGCCCAAGAACGATACACCTCACGGTTTTCGTTCTCAGCAGAGCCTCTTACCGAAAAGGCAAACGTCCGGCTCCTTGTCCCACAAGGAAGGTGCCAGCCCTGAAAGCTCTTGCTGCTCTTCACTGTCCCCGTGCACCCTATCCACAGGCACAACAGCTTTGGGAATCTGTACTTAGACAGGAACGGTACACCTCACGGTGTTCGTTCTCAGCAGAGCCTCTTTCCGAAAAGGCAAACGTCCGGCTCCTTGTCCCACAAGGAAGGTGCCAGCCCTGAAAGCTCTTGCTGCTTTTCACTGTCCCCGTGCACCCTATCCACAGGCACAACAGCACTGGGGATCTGTGCTTGCCCAGGAACGGTACACCTCACGGTGTTCGTTCTCGGCATTGCAATTTTCCGAAAAGGCAAACGTCCGGCTCCTTGTCCCACAAGGAAGGTGCCAGCCCTGAAAGCTCTTGCTGCTCTTCACTGTCCCCGTGCAGCCTATGCACAGGCACAACAGCACTGGGGATCTGTGCTTGCCCAGGAACGGTACACCTCACGGTGTTCGTTCTCAGCAGAGCCTCTTTCCGAAAAGGCAAACGTCCGGCTCCTTGTCCCACAAGGAAGGTGCCAGCCCTGAAAGCTCTTGCTGCTTTTCACTGTCCCCGTGCACCCTATCCACAGGCACAACAGCACTGGGGATCTGTGCTTGCCCACAGGCTGCACATCTCACGGCGCTTGTACTCGGCAGACTGTCCTTCCGAAAAGGCAAACGTCCGGCTCCTTGTCCCACAAGGAAGGTGCCAGCCCTGAAAGCTCTTGCTGCTTTTCACTGTCCCCGTGCACCCTATCCACAGGCACAACAGCACTGGGGATCTGTGCTTGCCCACAGGCTGCACATCTCACGGCGCTTGTACTCGGCAGACGCTCCTTCCGAAAAGGCAAACGTCCGGCTCCTTGTCCCACAAGGAAGGTGCCAGCCCTGAAAGCTCTTGCTGCTCTTCACTGTCCCCGGGCACCCTATCCACAGGCACAACAGCACTGGGGATCTGTGCTTGCCCAGGAACGATAAACCTCACGGTTTTCGTTCTCCGCAGAGCCTCTTACCGAAAAGGCAAACGTCCGGCTCCTTGTCCCACAAGGAAGGTGCCAGCCCTGAAAGCTCTTGCTGCTCTTCACTGTCCCCGTGCACCCTATCCACAGGCACAACAGCTTTGGGAATCTGTACTTAGACAGGAACGGTACACCTCACGGTGTTCGTTCTCAGCAGAGCCTCTTACCGAAAAGGCAAACGTCCGGCTCCTTGTCCCACAAGGAAGGTGCCAGCCCTGAAAGCTCTTGCTGCTCTTCACTGTCCCCGTGCACCCTATCCACAGGCACAACAGCTTTGGGAATCTGTACTTAGACAGGAACGGTACACCTCACGGTGTTCGTTCTCAGCAGAGCCTCTTACCGAAAAGGCAAACGTCCGGCTCCTTGTCCCACAAGGAAGGTGCCAGCCCTGAAAGCTCTTGCTGCTCTTCACTGTTCCCGTGCAGCCTATGCACAGGCACAACAGCACTGGGGATCTGTGCTTGCCCACAGGCTGCACATCTCACGGCGCTTGTACTCGGCAGACGCTCCTTTCGAAAAGGCAAACGTCCGGCTCCTTGTCCCACAAGGAAGGTGCCAGCCCTGAAAGCTCTTGCTGCTCTTCACTGTCCCCGTGCACCCTATCCACAGGCACAACAGCACTGGGGATCTGTGCTTAGACAGGAACGGTATACCTCACGGTGTTCGTTCTCAGCAGAGCCTCTTTCCGAAAAGGCAAACGTCCGGCTCCTTGTCCCACAAGGAAGGTGCCAGCCCTGAAAGCTCTTGCTGCTCTTCACTGTCCCCGTGCAGCCTATGCACAGGCACAACAGAACTGGGGATCTGTGCTTAGACAGGAACGGTACACCTCACGGTGTTCGTTCTCAGCAGAGCCTCTTACCGAAAAGGCAAACGTCCGGCTCCTTGTCCCACAAGGAAGGTGCCAGCCCTGAAAGCTCTTGCTGCTCTTCACTGTCCCCGTGCACCCTATCCACAGGCACAACAGCACTGTGGATCTGTGCTTAGACAGGAACGGTACACCTCACGGTGTTCGTTCTCAGCAGAGCCTCTTTCCGAAAAGGCAAACGTCCGGCTCCTTGTCCCACAAGGAAGGTGCCAGCCCTGAAAGCTCTTGCTGCTCTTCACTGTCCCCGTGCAGCCTATGCACAGGCACAACAGCACTGGGGATCTGTGCTTAGACAGGAACGGTACACCTCACGGTGTTCGTTCTCAGCAGAGCCTCTTTCCGAAAAGGCAAACGTCCGGCTCCTTGTCCCACAAGGAAGGTGCCAGCCCTGAAAGCTCTTGCTGCTCTTCACTGTTTCCGTGCACCCTATCCACAGGCACAACAGCACTGGGGATCTGTGCTTAGACAGGAACGGTACACCTCACGGTGTTCGTTCTCAGCAGAGCCTCTTTCCGAAAAGGCAAACGTCCGGCTCCTTGTCCCACAAGGAAGGTGCCAGCCCTGAAAGCTCTTGCTGCTTTTCACTGTCCCCGTGCACCCTATCCACAGGCACAACAGCACTGGGGATCTGTGCTTGCCCAGGAACGGTACACCTCACGGTGTTCGTTCTCGGCATTGCAATTTTCCGAAAAGGCAAACGTCCGGCTCCTTGTCCCACAAGGAAGGTGCCAGCCCTGAAAGCTCTTGCTGCTCTTCACTGTCCCCGTGCAGCCTATGCACAGGCACAACAGCACTGTGGTTCTGTGCTTGCCCAGGAACGGTACACCTCACGGTGTTCGTTCTCAGCAGAGCCTCTTTCCGAAAAGGCAAACGTCCGGCTCCTTGTCCCACAAGGAAGGTGCCAGCCCTGAAAGCTCTTGCTGCTTTTCACTGTCCCCGTGCACCCTATCCACAGGCACAACAGCACTGGGGATCTGTGCTTGCCCACAGGCTGCACATCTCACGGCGCTTGTACTCGGCAGACGCTCCTTCCGAAAAGGCAAACGTCCGGCTCCTTGTCCCACAAGGAAGGTGCCAGCCCTGAAAGCTCTTGCTGCTCTTCACTGTCCCCGTGCACCCTATCCACAGGCACAACAGCACTGGGGATCTGTGCTTAGACAGGAACGGTACACCTCACGGTGTTCGTTCTCAGCAGAGCCTCTTTCCGAAAAGGCAAACGTCCGGCTCCTTGTCCCACAAGGAAGGTGCCAGCCCTGAAAGCTCTTGCTGCTCTTCACTGTCCCCGTGCAGCCTATACACAGGCACAACAGCAGTGGGGATCTGTGCTTGCCCACAGGCTGCACATCTCACGGCGCTTGTACTCAGCAGAGCCTCTTTCCGAAAAGGCAAACGTCCGGCTCCTTGTCCCACAAGGAAGGTGCCAGCCCTGAAAGCTCTTGCTGCTCTTCACTGTCACCGTGCACCCTATCCACAGGCACAACAGCACTGGGGATCTGTGCTTGCCCACAGGCTGCACATCTCACGGCGCTTGTACTCGGCAGACGCTCCTTCCGAAAAGGCAAACGTCCGGCTCCTTGTCCCACAAGGAAGGTGCCAGCCCTGAAAGCTCTTGCTGCTCTTCACTGTCCCCGTGCACCCTATCCACAGGCACAACAGCACTGGGGATCTGTGCTTGCCCAGGAACGGTACACCTCACGGTGTTCGTTCTCAGCAGAGCCTCTTACCGAAAAGGCAAACGTCCGGCTCCTTGTCCCACAAGGAAGGTGCCAGCCCTGAAAGCTCTTGCTGCTCTTCACTGTCCCCGGGCACCCTATCCACAGGCACAACAGCACTGGGGATCTGTGCTTAGACAGGAACGGTACACCTCACGGTGTTCGTTCTCAGCAGAGCCTCTTTCCGAAAAGGCAAACGTCCGGCTCCTTGTCCCACAAGGAAGGTGCCAGCCCTGAAAGCTCTTGCTGCTCTTCATTGTCCCCGTGCACCCTATCCACAGGCACAACAGCACTGGGGATCTGTGCTTGCCCACAGGCTGCACATCTCACGGCGCTTGTACTCGGCAGACGCTCCTTCCGAAAAGGCAAACGTCCGGCTCCTTGTCCCACAAGGAAGGTGCCAGCCCTGAAAGCTCTTGCTGCTTTTCACTGTCCCCGTGCACCCTATCCACAGGCACAACAGCACTGGGGATCTGTGCTTGCCCAGGAACGGTACACCTCACGGTGTTCGTTCTCAGCAGAGCCTCTTACCGAAAAGGCAAACGTCCGGCTCCTTGTCCCACAAGGAAGGTGCCAGCCCTGAAAGCTCTTGCTGCTCTTCACTGTCCCCGGGCACCCTATCCACAGGCACAACAGCACTGGGGATCTGTGCTTAGACAGGAACGGTACACCTCACGGTGTTCGTTCTCAGCAGAGCCTCTTTCCGAAAATGCAAACGTCCGGCTCCTTGTCCCACAAGGAAGGTGCCAGCCCTGAAAGCTCTTGCTGCTCTTCACTGTCCCCGTGCACCCTATGCACAGGCACAACAGCACTGGGGATCTGTGCTTAGACAGGAACGGTACACCTCACGGTGTTCGTTCTCAGCAGAGCCTCTTACCGAAAAGGCAAACGTCCGGCTCCTTGTCCCACAAGGAAGGTGCCAGCCCTGAAAGCTCTTGCTGCTCTTCACTGTCCCCGTGCACCCTATCCACAGGCACAACAGCACTGTGGATCTGTGCTTAGACAGGAACGGTACACCTCACGGTGTTCGTTCTCAGCAGAGCCTCTTTCCGAAAAGGCAAACGTCCGGCTCCTTGTCCCACAAGGAAGGTGCCAGCCCTGAAAGCTCTTGCTGCTCTTCACTGTCCCCGTGCACCCTATGCACAGGCACAACAGCACTGGGGATCTGTGCTTGCCCACAGGCTGCACATCTCACGGCGCTTGTACTCGGCAGACTGTCCTTCCGAAAAGGCAAACGTCCGGCTCCTTGTCCCACAAGGAAGGTGCCAGCCCTGAAAGCTCTTGCTGCTCTTCACTGTCCCCGTGCAGCCTATGCACAGGCACAACAGCACTGGGGATCTGTGCTTGCCCAGGAACGGTACACCTCACGGTGTTCGTTCTCAGCAGAGCCTCTTTCCGAAAAGGCAAACGTCCGGCTCCTTGTCCCACAAGGAAGGTGCCAGCCCTGAAAGCTCTTGCTGCTTTTCACTGTCCCCGTGCACCCTATCCACAGGCACAACAGCACTGGGGATCTGTGCTTGCCCACAGGCTGCACATCTCACGGCGCTTGTACTCGGCAGACGCTCCTTCCGAAAAGGCAAACGTCCGGCTCCTTGTCCCACAAGGAAGGTGCCAGCCCTGAAAGCTCTTGCTGCTCTTCACTGTCCCCGTGCACCCTATCCACAGGCACAACAGCACTGGGGATCTGTGCTTAGACAGGAACGGTACACCTCACGGTGTTCGTTCTCAGCAGAGCCTCTTTCCGAAAAGGCAAACGTCCGGCTCCTTGTCCCACAAGGAAGGTGCCAGCCCTGAAAGCTCTTGCTGCTCTTCACTGTCCCCGTGCAGCCTATACACAGGCACAACAGCAGTGGGGATCTGTGCTTGCCCACAGGCTGCACATCTCACGGCGCTTGTACTCAGCAGAGCCTCTTTCCTAAAAGGCAAACGTCCGGCTCCTTGTCCCACAAGGAAGGTGCCAGCCCTGAAAGCTCTTGCTGCTCTTCACTGTCCCCGTGCACCCTATCCACAGGCACAACAGCACTGGGGATCTGTGCTTGCCCACAGGCTGCACATCTCACGGCGCTTGTACTCGGCAGACGCTCCTTCCGAAAAGGCAAACGTCCGGCTCCTTGTCCCACAAGGAAGGTGCCAGCCCTGAAAGCTCTTGCTGCTCTTCACTGTCCCCGTGCACCCTATCCACAGGCACAACAGCACTGGGGATCTGTGCTTGCCCAGGAACGGTACACCTCACGGTGTTCGTTCTCAGCAGAGCCTCTTACCGAAAAGGCAAACGTCCGGCTCCTTGTCCCACAAGGAAGGTGCCAGCCCTGAAAGCTCTTGCTGCTCTTCACTGTCCCCGGGCACCCTATGCACAGGCACAACAGCACTGGGGATCTGTGCTTAGACAGGAACGGTACACCTCACGGTGTTCGTTCTCAGCAGAGCCTCTTTCCGAAAAGGCAAACGTCCGGCTCCTTGTCCCACAAGGAAGGTGCCAGCCCTGAAAGCTCTTGCTGCTCTTCTTTGTCCCCGTGCACCCTATCCACAGGCACAACAGCACTGGGGATCTGTGCTTGCCCACAGGCTGCACATCTCACGGCGCTTGTACTCGGCAGACGCTCCTTCCGAAAAGGCAAACGTCCGGCTCCTTGTCCCACAAGGAAGGTGCCAGCCCTGAAAGCTCTTGCTGCTTTTCACTGTCCCCGTGCACCCTATCCACAGGCACAACAGCACTGGGGATCTGTGCTTGCCCAGGAACGGTACACCTCACGGTGTTCGTTCTCAGCAGAGCCTCTTACCGAAAAGGCAAACGTCCGGCTCCTTGTCCCACAAGGAAGGTGCCAGCCCTGAAAGCTCTTGCTGCTCTTCATTGTCCCCGTGCACCCTATCCACAGGCACAACAGCACTGGGGATCTGTGCTTGCCCACAGGCTGCACATCTCACGGCGCTTGTACTCGGCAGACGCTCCTTCCGAAAAGGCAAACGTCCGGCTCCTTGTCCCACAAGGAAGGTGCCAGCCCTGAAAGCTCTTGCTGCTTTTCACTGTCCCCGTGCACCCTATCCACAGGCACAACAGCACTGGGGATCTGTGCTTGCCCAGGAACGGTACACCTCACGGTGTTCGTTCTCAGCAGAGCCTCTTACCGAAAAGGCAAACGTCCGGCTCCTTGTCCCACAAGGAAGGTGCCAGCCCTGAAAGCTCTTGCTGCTCTTCACTGTCCCCGGGCACCCTATCCACAGGCACAACAGCACTGGGGATCTGTGCTTAGACAGGAACGGTACACCTCACGGTGTTCGTTCTCAGCAGAGCCTCTTTCCGAAAATGCAAACGTCCGGCTCCTTGTCCCACAAGGAAGGTGCCAGCCCTGAAAGCTCTTGCTGCTCTTCACTGTCCCCGTGCACCCTATGCACAGGCACAACAGCACTGGGGATCTGTGCTTAGACAGGAACGGTACACCTCACGGTGTTCGTTCTCAGCAGAGCCTCTTACCGAAAAGGCAAACGTCCGGCTCCTTGTCCCACAAGGAAGGTGCCAGCCCTGAAAGCTCTTGCTGCTCTTCACTGTCCCCGGGCACCCTATCCACAGGCACAACAGCACTGTGGATCTGTGCTTAGACAGGAACGGTACACCTCACGGTGTTCGTTCTCAGCAGAGCCTCTTTCCGAAAAGGCAAACGTCCGGCTCCTTGTCCCACAAGGAAGGTGCCAGCCCTGAAAGCTCTTGCTGCTCTTCACTGTCCCCGTGCAGCCTATGCACAGGCACAACAGCACTGGGGATCTGTGCTTGCCCACAGGCTGCACATCTCACGGCGCTTGTACTCGGCAGACTGTCCTTCCGAAAAGGCAAACGTCCGGCTCCTTGTCCCACAAGGAAGGTGCCAGCCCTGAAAGCTCTTGCTGCTCTTCACTGTCCCCGTGCAGCCTATGCACAGGCACAACAGCACTGGGGATCTGTGCTTGCCCAGGAACGGTACACCTCACGGTGTTCGTTCTCAGCAGAGCCTCTTTCCGAAAAGGCAAACGTCCGGCTCCTTGTCCCACAAGGAAGGTGCCAGCCCTGAAAGCTCTTGCTGCTTTTCACTGTCCCCGTGCACCCTATCCACAGGCACAACAGCACTGGGGATCTGTGCTTGCCCACAGGCTGCACATCTCACGGCGCTTGTACTCGGCAGACGCTCCTTCCGAAAAGGCAAACGTCCGGCTCCTTGTCCCACAAGGAAGGTGCCAGCCCTGAAAGCTCTTGCTGCTCTTCACTGTCCCCGTGCACCCTATCCACAGGCACAACAGCACTGGGGATCTGTGCTTAGACAGGAACGGTACACCTCACGGTGTTCGTTCTCAGCAGAGCCTCTTTCCGAAAAGGCAAACGTCCGGCTCCTTGTCCCACAAGGAAGGTGCCAGCCCTGAAAGCTCTTGCTGCTCTTCACTGTCCCCGTGCACCCTATCCACAGGCACAACAGCACTGGGGATCTGTGCTTGCCCACAGGCTGCACATCTCACGGCGCTTGTACTCAGCAGAGCCTCTTTCCGAAAAGGCAAACGTCCGGCTCCTTGTCCCACAAGGAAGGTGCCAGCCCTGAAAGCTCTTGCTGCTCTTCACTGTCCCCGTGCACCCTATCCACAGGCACAACAGCACTGGGGATCTGTGCTTGCCCACAGGCTGCACATCTCACGGCGCTTGTACTCGGCAGACGCTCCTTCCGAAAAGGCAAACGTCCGGCTCCTTGTCCCACAAGGAAGGTGCCAGCCCTGAAAGCTCTTGCTGCTCTTCACTGTCCCCGTGCACCCTATCCACAGGCACAACAGCACTGGGGATCTGTGCTTGCCCAGGAACGGTACACCTCACGGTGTTCGTTCTCAGCAGAGCCTCTTACCGAAAAGGCAAACGTCCGGCTCCTTGTCCCACAAGGAAGGTGCCAGCCCTGAAAGCTCTTGCTGCTCTTCACTGTCCCCGGGCACCCTATGCACAGGCACAACAGCACTGGGGATCTGTGCTTAGACAGGAACGGTACACCTCACGGTGTTCGTTCTCAGCAGAGCCTCTTTCCGAAAAGGCAAACGTCCGGCTCCTTGTCCCACAAGGAAGGTGCCAGCCCTGAAAGCTCTTGCTGCTCTTCATTGTCCCCGTGCACCCTATCCACAGGCACAACAGCACTGGGGATCTGTGCTTGCCCACAGGCTGCACATCTCACGGCGCTTGTACTCGGCAGACGCTCCTTCCGAAAAGGCAAACGTCCGGCTCCTTGTCCCACAAGGAAGGTGCCAGCCCTGAAAGCTCTTGCTGCTTTTCACTGTCCCCGTGCACCCTATCCACAGGCACAACAGCACTGGGGATCTGTGCTTGCCCAGGAACGGTACACCTCACGGTGTTCGTTCTCAGCAGAGCCTCTTACCGAAAAGGCAAACGTCCGGCTCCTTGTCCCACAAGGAAGGTGCCAGCCCTGAAAGCTCTTGCTGCTCTTCACTGTCCCCGGGCACCCTATCCACAGGCACAACAGCACTGGGGATCTGTGCTTAGACAGGAACGGTACACCTCACGGTGTTCGTTCTCAGCAGAGCCTCTTTCCGAAAATGCAAACGTCCGGCTCCTTGTCCCACAAGGAAGGTGCCAGCCCTGAAAGCTCTTGCTGCTCTTCACTGTCCCCGTGCACCCTACGCACAGGCACAACAGCACTGGGGATCTGTGCTTAGACAGGAACGGTACACCTCACGGTGTTCGTTCTCAGCAGAGCCTCTTACCGAAAAGGCAAACGTCCGGCTCCTTGTCCCACAAGGAAGGTGCCAGCCCTGAAAGCTCTTGCTGCTCTTCACTGTCCCCGTGCACCCTATCCACAGGCACAACAGCACTGTGGATCTGTGCTTAGACAGGAACGGTACACCTCACGGTGTTCGTTCTCAGCAGAGCCTCTTTCCGAAAAGGCAAACGTCCGGCTCCTTGTCCCACAAGGAAGGTGCCAGCCCTGAAAGCTCTTGCTGCTCTTCACTGTCCCCGTGCGCCCTATGCACAGGCACAACAGCACTGGGGATCTGTGCTTGCCCACAGGCTGCACATCTCACGGCGCTTGTACTCGGCAGACTGTCCTTCCGAAAAGGCAAACGTCCGGCTCCTTGTCCCACAAGGAAGGTGCCAGCCCTGAAAGCTCTTGCTGCTCTTCACTGTCCCCGTGCACCCTATCCACAGGCACAACAGCACTGGGGATCTGTGCTTGCCCACAGGCTGCACATCTCACGGCGCTTGTACTCGGCAGACGCTCCTTCCGAAAAGGCAAACGTCCGGCTCCTTGTCCCACAAGGAAGGTGCCAGCCCTGAAAGCTCTTGCTGCTCTTCACTGTCCCCGTGCACCCTATCCACAGGCACAACAGCACTGGGGATCTGTGCTTGCCCAGGAACGGTACACCTCACGGTGTTCGTTCTCAGCAGAGCCTCTTTCCGAAAAGGCAAACGTCCGGCTCCTTGTCCCACAAGGAAGGTGCCAGCCCTGAAAGCTCTTGCTGCTCTTCACTGTCCCCGTGCACCCTATCCACAGGCACAACAGCACTGGGGATCTGTGCTTAGACAGGAACGGTACACCTCACGGTGTTCGTTCTCAGCAGAGCCTCTTTCCGAAAAGGCAAACGTCCGGCTCCTTGTCCCACAAGGAAGGTGCCAGCCCTGAAAGCTCTTGCTGCTCTTCACTGTCCCCGTGCACCCTATCCACAGGCACAACAGCACTGGGGATCTGTGCTTGCCCACAGGCTGCACATCTCACGGCGCTTGTACTCGGCAGACGCTCCTTCCGAAAAGGCAAACGTCCGGCTCCTTGTCCCACAAGGAAGGTGCCAGCCCTGAAAGCTCTTGCTGCTCTTCACTGTCCCCGTGCACCCTATCCACAGGCACAACAGCACTGGGGATCTGTGCTTGCCCAGGAACGGTACACCTCACGGTGTTCGTTCTCAGCAGAGCCTCTTACCGAAAAGGCAAACGTCCGGCTCCTTGTCCCACAAGGAAGGTGCCAGCCCTGAAAGCTCTTGCTGCTCTTCACTGTCCCCGGGCACCCTATCCACAGGCACAACAGCACTGGGGATCTGTGCTTAGACAGGAACGGTACACCTCACGGTGTTCGTTCTCAGCAGAGCCTCTTTCCGAAAAGGCAAACGTCCGGCTCCTTGTCCCACAAGGAAGGTGCCAGCCCTGAAAGCTCTTGCTGCTCTTCACTGTCCCCGTGCACCCTATCCACAGGCACAACAGCACTGGGGATCTGTGCTTGCCCACAGGCTGCACATCTCACGGCGCTTGTACTCGGCAGACGCTCCTTCCGAAAAGGCAAACGTCCGGCTCCTTGTCCCACAAGGAAGGTGCCAGCCCTGAAAGCTCTTGCTGCTCTTCACTGTCCCCGTGCACCCTATCCACAGGCACAACAGCACTGGGGATCTGTGCTTGCCCAGGAACGGTACACCTCACGGTGTTCGTTCTCAGCAGAGCCTCTTACCGAAAAGGCAAACGTCCGGCTCCTTGTCCCACAAGGAAGGTGCCAGCCCTGAAAGCTCTTGCTGCTCTTCACTGTCCCCGGGCACCCTATCCACAGGCACAACAGCACTGGGGATCTGTGCTTAGACAGGAACGGTACACCTCACGGTGTTCGTTCTCAGCAGAGCCTCTTACCGAAAAGGCAAACGTCCGGCTCCTTGTCCCACAAGGAAGGTGCCAGCCCTGAAAGCTCTTGCTGCTCTTCACTGTCCCCGTGCACCCTATCCACAGGCACAACAGCACTGTGGATCTGTGCTTAGACAGGAACGGTACACCTCACGGTGTTCGTTCTCAGCAGAGCCTCTTTCCGAAAAGGCAAACGTCCGGCTCCTTGTCCCACAAGGAAGGTGCCAGCCCTGAAAGCTCTTGCTGCTCTTCACTGTCCCCGTGCACCCTATGCACAGGCACAACAGCACTGGGGATCTGTGCTTGCCCACAGGCTGCACATCTCACGGCGCTTGTACTCGGCAGACTGTCCTTCCGAAAAGGCAAACGTCCGGCTCCTTGTCCCACAAGGAAGGTGCCAGCCCTGAAAGCTCTTGCTGCTCTTCCCTGTCCCCGTGCAGCCTATGCACAGGCACAACAGCACTGGGGATCTGTGCTTGCCCAGGAACGGTACACCTCACGGTTTTCGTTCTCAGCAGAGCCTCTTTCCGAAAAGGCAAACGTCCGGCTCCTTGTCCCACAAGGAAGGTGCCAGCCCTGAAAGCTCTTGCTGCTTTTCACTGTCCCCGTGCACCCTATCCACAGGCACAACAGCACTGGGGATCTGTGCTTGCCCACAGGCTGCACATCTCACGGCGCTTGTACTCGGCAGACGCTCCTTCCGAAAAGGCAAACGTCCGGCTCCTTGTCCCACAAGGAAGGTGCCAGCCCTGAAAGCTCTTGCTGCTCTTCACTGTCCCCGTGCACCCTATCCACAGGCACAACAGCACTGGGGATCTGTGCTTAGACAGGAACGGTACACCTCACGGTGTTCGTTCTCAGCAGAGCCTCTTTCCGAAAAGGCAAACGTCCGGCTCCTTGTCCCACAAGGAAGGTGCCAGCCCTGAAAGCTCTTGCTGCTCTTCACTGTCCCCGTGCAGCCTATACACAGGCACAACAGCAGTGGGGATCTGTGCTTGCCCACAGGCTGCACATCTCACGGCGCTTGTACTCAGCAGAGCCTCTTTCCGAAAAGGCAAACGTCCGGCTCCTTGTCCCACAAGGAAGGTGCCAGCCCTGAAAGCTCTTGCTGCTCTTCACTGTCCCCGTGCACCCTATCCACAGGCACAACAGCACTGGGGATCTGTGCTTGCCCACAGGCTGCACATCTCACGGCGCTTGTACTCGGCAGACGCTCCTTCCGAAAAGGCAAACGTCCGGCTCCTTGTCCCACAAGGAAGGTGCCAGCCCTGAAAGCTCTTGCTGCTCTTCACTGTCCCCGTGCACCCTATCCACAGGCACAACAGCACTGGGGATCTGTGCTTGCCCAGGAACGGTACACCTCACGGTGTTCGTTCTCAGCAGAGCCTCTTACCGAAAAGGCAAACGTCCGGCTCCTTGTCCCACAAGGAAGGTGCCAGCCCTGAAAGCTCTTGCTGCTCTTCACTGTCCCCGGGCACCCTATGGACAGGCACAACAGCACTGGGGATCTGTGCTTAGACAGGAACGGTACACCTCACGGTGTTCGTTCTCAGCAGAGCCTCTTTCCGAAAAGGCAAACGTCCGGCTCCTTGTCCCACAAGGAAGGTGCCAGCCCTGAAAGCTCTTGCTGCTCTTCATTGTCCCCGTGCACCCTATCCACAGGCACAACAGCACTGGGGATCTGTGCTTGCCCACAGGCTGCACATCTCACGGCGCTTGTACTCGGCAGACGCTCCTTCCGAAAAGGCAAACGTCCGGCTCCTTGTCCCACAAGGAAGGTGCCAGCCCTGAAAGCTCTTGCTGCTTTTCACTGTCCCCGTGCACCCTATCCACAGGCACAACAGCACTGGGGATCTGTGCTTGCCCAGGAACGGTACACCTCACGGTGTTCGTTCTCAGCAGAGCCTCTTACCGAAAAGGCAAACGTCCGGCTCCTTGTCCCACAAGGAAGGTGCCAGCCCTGAAAGCTCTTGCTGCTCTTCACTGTCCCCGGGCACCCTATCCACAGGCACAACAGCACTGGGGATCTGTGCTTAGACAGGAACGGTACACCTCACGGTGTTCGTTCTCAGCAGAGCCTCTTTCCGAAAATGCAAACGTCCGGCTCCTTGTCCCACAAGGAAGGTGCCAGCCCTGAAAGCTCTTGCTGCTCTTCACTGTCCCCGTGCAGCCTATGCACAGGCACAACAGCACTGGGGATCTGTGCTTAGACAGGAACGGTACACCTCACGGTGTTCGTTCTCAGCAGAGCCTCTTACCGAAAAGGCAAACGTCCGGCTCCTTGTCCCACAAGGAAGGTGCCAGCCCTGAAAGCTCTTGCTGCTCTTCCCTGTCCCCGTGCAGCCTATGCACAGGCACAACAGCACTGTGGATCTGTGCTTAGACAGGAACGGTACACCTCACGGTGTTCGTTCTCAGCAGAGCCTCTTTCCGAAAAGGCAAACGTCCGGCTCCTTGTCCCACAAGGAAGGTGCCAGCCCTGAAAGCTCTTGCTGCTCTTCACTGTCCCCGTGCACCCTATGCACAGGCACAACAGCACTGGGGATCTGTGCTTGCCCACAGGCTGCACATCTCACGGCGCTTGTACTCGGCAGACTGTCCTTCCGAAAAGGCAAACGTCCGGCTCCTTGTCCCACAAGGAAGGTGCCAGCCCTGAAAGCTCTTGCTGCTCTTCCCTGTCCCCGTGCAGCCTATGCACAGGCACAACAGCACTGGGGATCTGTGCTTGCCCAGGAACGGTACACCTCACGGTTTTCGTTCTCAGCAGAGCCTCTTTCCGAAAAGGCAAACGTCCGGCTCCTTGTCCCACAAGGAAGGTGCCAGCCCTGAAAGCTCTTGCTGCTTTTCACTGTCCCCGTGCACCCTATCCACAGGCACAACAGCACTGGGGATCTGTGCTTGCCCACAGGCTGCACATCTCACGGCGCTTGTACTCGGCAGACGCTCCTTCCGAAAAGGCAAACGTCCGGCTCCTTGTCCCACAAGGAAGGTGCCAGCCCTGAAAGCTCTTGCTGCTCTTCACTGTCCCCGTGCACCCTATCCACAGGCACAACAGCACTGGGGATCTGTGCTTGCCCAGGAACGGTACACCTCACGGTGTTCGTTCTCAGCAGAGCCTCTTACCGAAAAGGCAAACGTCCGGCTCCTTGTCCCACAAGGAAGGTGCCAGCCCTGAAAGCTCTTGCTGCTCTTCACTGTCCCCGGGCACCCTATGCACAGGCACAACAGCACTGGGGATCTGTGCTTAGACAGGAACGGTACACCTCACGGTGTTCGTTCTCAGCAGAGCCTCTTTCCGAAAAGGCAAACGTCCGGCTCCTTGTCCCACAAGGAAGGTGCCAGCCCTGAAAGCTCTTGCTGCTCTTCATTGTCCCCGTGCACCCTATCCACAGGCACAACAGCACTGGGGATCTGTGCTTGCCCACAGGCTGCACATCTCACGGCGCTTGTACTCGGCAGACGCTCCTTCCGAAAAGGCAAACGTCCGGCTCCTTGTCCCACAAGGAAGGTGCCAGCCCTGAAAGCTCTTGCTGCTTTTCACTGTCCCCGTGCACCCTATCCACAGGCACAACAGCACTGGGGATCTGTGCTTGCCCAGGAACGGTACACCTCACGGTGTTCGTTCTCAGCAGAGCCTCTTACCGAAAAGGCAAACGTCCGGCTCCTTGTCCCACAAGGAAGGTGCCAGCCCTGAAAGCTCTTGCTGCTCTTCATTGTCCCCGTGCACCCTATCCACAGGCACAACAGCACTGGGGATCTGTGCTTGCCCACAGGCTGCACATCTCACGGCGCTTGTACTCGGCAGACGCTCCTTCCGAAAAGGCAAACGTCCGGCTCCTTGTCCCACAAGGAAGGTGCCAGCCCTGAAAGCTCTTGCTGCTTTTCACTGTCCCCGTGCACCCTATCCACAGGCACAACAGCACTGGGGATCTGTGCTTGCCCAGGAACGGTACACCTCACGGTGTTCGTTCTCAGCAGAGCCTCTTACCGAAAAGGCAAACGTCCGGCTCCTTGTCCCACAAGGAAGGTGCCAGCCCTGAAAGCTCTTGCTGCTCTTCACTGTCCCCGGGCACCCTATCCACAGGCACAACAGCACTGGGGATCTGTGCTTAGACAGGAACGGTACACCTCACGGTGTTCGTTCTCAGCAGAGCCTCTTTCTGAAAATGCAAACGTCCGGCTCCTTGTCCCACAAGGAAGGTGCCAGCCCTGAAAGCTCTTGCTGCTCTTCACTGTCCCCGTGCACCCTATGCACAGGCACAACAGCACTGGGGATCTGTGCTTAGACAGGAACGGTACACCTCACGGTGTTCGTTCTCAGCAGAGCCTCTTACCGAAAAGGCAAACGTCCGGCTCCTTGTCCCACAAGGAAGGTGCCAGCCCTGAAAGCTCTTGCTGCTCTTCACTGTCCCCGGGCACCCTATCCACAGGCACAACAGCACTGGGGATCTGTGCTTAGACAGGAACGGTACACCTCACGGTGTTCGTTCTCAGCAGAGCCTCTTTCCGAAAAGGCAAACGTCCGGCTCCTTGTCCCACAAGGAAGGTGCCAGCCCTGAAAGCTCTTGCTGCTCTTCACTGTCCCCGTGCACCCTATGCACAGGCACAACAGCACTGGGGATCTGTGCTTGCCCACAGGCTGCACATCTCACGGCGCTTGTACTCGGCAGACGCTCCTTCCGAAAAGGCAAACGTCCGGCTCCTTGTCCCACAAGGAAGGTGCCAGCCCTGAAAGCTCTTGCTGCTCTTCACTGTCCCCGTGCAGCCTATGCACAGGCACAACAGCACTGGGGATCTGTGCTTGCCCAGGAACGGTACACCTCACGGTGTTCGTTCTCAGCAGAGCCTCTTTCCGAAAAGGCAAACGTCCGGCTCCTTGTCCCACAAGGAAGGTGCCAGCCCTGAAAGCTCTTGCTGCTTTTCACTGTCCCCGTGCACCCTATCCACAGGCACAACAGCACTGGGGATCTGTGCTTGCCCACAGGCTGCACATCTCACGGCGCTTGTACTCGGCAGACGCTCCTTCCGAAAAGGCAAACGTCCGGCTCCTTGTCCCACAAGGAAGGTGCCAGCCCTGAAAGCTCTTGCTGCTCTTCACTGTCCCCGTGCACCCTATCCACAGGCACAACAGCACTGGGGATCTGTGCTTAGACAGGAACGGTACACCTCACGGTGTTCGTTCTCAGCAGAGCCTCTTTCCGAAAAGGCAAACGTCCGGCTCCTTGTCCCACAAGGAAGGTGCCAGCCCTGAAAGCTCTTGCTGCTCTTCACTGTCCCCGTGCACCCTATCCACAGGCACAACAGCACTGGGGATCTGTGCTTGCCCACAGGCTGCACATCTCACGGCGCTTGTACTCAGCAGAGCCTCTTTCCGAAAAGGCAAACGTCCGGCTCCTTGTCCCACAAGGAAGGTGCCAGCCCTGAAAGCTCTTGCTGCTCTTCACTGTCCCCGTGCACCCTATCCACAGGCACAACAGCACTGGGGATCTGTGCTTGCCCACAGGCTGCACATCTCACGGCGCTTGTACTCGGCAGACGCTCCTTCCGAAAAGGCAAACGTCCGGCTCCTTGTCCCACAAGGAAGGTGCCAGCCCTGAAAGCTCTTGCTGCTCTTCACTGTCCCCGTGCACCCTATCCACAGGCACAACAGCACTGGGGATCTGTGCTTGCCCAGGAACGGTACACCTCACGGTGTTCGTTCTCAGCAGAGCCTCTTACCGAAAAGGCAAACGTCCGGCTCCTTGTCCCACAAGGAAGGTGCCAGCCCTGAAAGCTCTTGCTGCTCTTCACTGTCCCCGGGCACCCTATGCACAGGCACAACAGCACTGGGGATCTGTGCTTAGACAGGAACGGTACACCTCACGGTGTTCGTTCTCAGCAGAGCCTCTTTCCGAAAAGGCAAACGTCCGGCTCCTTGTCCCACAAGGAAGGTGCCAGCCCTGAAAGCTCTTGCTGCTCTTCATTGTCCCCGTGCACCCTATCCACAGGCACAACAGCACTGGGGATCTGTGCTTGCCCACAGGCTGCACATCTCACGGCGCTTGTACTCGGCAGACGCTCCTTCCGAAAAGGCAAACGTCCGGCTCCTTGTCCCACAAGGAAGGTGCCAGCCCTGAAAGCTCTTGCTGCTTTTCACTGTCCCCGTGCACCCTATCCACAGGCACAACAGCACTGGGGATCTGTGCTTGCCCAGGAACGGTACACCTCACGGTGTTCGTTCTCAGCAGAGCCTCTTACCGAAAAGGCAAACGTCCGGCTCCTTGTCCCACAAGGAAGGTGCCAGCCCTGAAAGCTCTTGCTGCTCTTCACTGTCCCCGGGCACCCTATCCACAGGCACAACAGCACTGGGGATCTGTGCTTAGACAGGAACGGTACACCTCACGGTGTTCGTTCTCAGCAGAGCCTCTTTCCGAAAATGCAAACGTCCGGCTCCTTGTCCCACAAGGAAGGTGCCAGCCCTGAAAGCTCTTGCTGCTCTTCACTGTCCCCGTGCACCCTATGCACAGGCACAACAGCACTGGGGATCTGTGCTTAGACAGGAACGGTACACCTCACGGTGTTCGTTCTCAGCAGAGCCTCTTACCGAAAAGGCAAACGTCCGGCTCCTTGTCCCACAAGGAAGGTGCCAGCCCTGAAAGCTCTTGCTGCTCTTCACTGTCCCCGTGCACCCTATCCACAGGCACAACAGCACTGTGGATCTGTGCTTAGACAGGAACGGTACACCTCACGGTGTTCGTTCTCAGCAGAGCCTCTTTCCGAAAAGGCAAACGTCCGGCTCCTTGTCCCACAAGGAAGGTGCCAGCCCTGAAAGCTCTTGCTGCTCTTCACTGTCCCCGTGCGCCCTATGCACAGGCACAACAGCACTGGGGATCTGTGCTTGCCCACAGGCTGCACATCTCACGGCGCTTGTACTCGGCAGACGCTCCTTCCGAAAAGGCAAACGTCCGGCTCCTTGTCCCACAAGGAAGGTGCCAGCCCTGAAAGCTCTTGCTGCTTTTCACTGTCCCCGTGCACCCTATCCACAGGCACAACAGCACTGGGGATCTGTGCTTGCCCAGGAACGGTACACCTCACGGTGTTCGTTCTCAGCAGAGCCTCTTACCGAAAAGGCAAACGTCCGGCTCCTTGTCCCACAAGGAAGGTGCCAGCCCTGAAAGCTCTTGCTGCTCTTCATTGTCCCCGTGCACCCTATCCACAGGCACAACAGCACTGGGGATCTGTGCTTGCCCACAGGCTGCACATCTCACGGCGCTTGTACTCGGCAGACGCTCCTTCCGAAAAGGCAAACGTCCGGCTCCTTGTCCCACAAGGAAGGTGCCAGCCCTGAAAGCTCTTGCTGCTTTTCACTGTCCCCGTGCACCCTATCCACAGGCACAACAGCACTGGGGATCTGTGCTTGCCCAGGAACGGTACACCTCACGGTGTTCGTTCTCAGCAGAGCCTCTTACCGAAAAGGCAAACGTCCGGCTCCTTGTCCCACAAGGAAGGTGCCAGCCCTGAAAGCTCTTGCTGCTCTTCACTGTCCCCGGGCACCCTATCCACAGGCACAACAGCACTGGGGATCTGTGCTTAGACAGGAACGGTACACCTCACGGTGTTCGTTCTCAGCAGAGCCTCTTTCCGAAAATGCAAACGTCCGGCTCCTTGTCCCACAAGGAAGGTGCCAGCCCTGAAAGCTCTTGCTGCTCTTCACTGTCCCCGTGCACCCTATGCACAGGCACAACAGCACTGGGGATCTGTGCTTAGACAGGAACGGTACACCTCACGGTGTTCGTTCTCAGCAGAGCCTCTTACCGAAAAGGCAAACGTCCGGCTCCTTGTCCCACAAGGAAGGTGCCAGCCCTGAAAGCTCTTGCTGCTCTTCACTGTCCCCGGGCACCCTATCCACAGGCACAACAGCACTGGGGATCTGTGCTTAGACAGGAACGGTACACCTCACGGTGTTCGTTCTCAGCAGAGCCTCTTTCCGAAAAGGCAAACGTCCGGCTCCTTGTCCCACAAGGAAGGTGCCAGCCCTGAAAGCTCTTGCTGCTCTTCACTGTCCCCGTGCACCCTATGCACAGGCACAACAGCACTGGGGATCTGTGCTTGCCCACAGGCTGCACATCTCACGGCGCTTGTACTCGGCAGACGCTCCTTCCGAAAAGGCAAACGTCCGGCTCCTTGTCCCACAAGGAAGGTGCCAGCCCTGAAAGCTCTTGCTGCTCTTCACTGTCCCCGTGCAGCCTATGCACAGGCACAACAGCACTGGGGATCTGTGCTTGCCCAGGAACGGTACACCTCACGGTGTTCGTTCTCAGCAGAGCCTCTTTCCGAAAAGGCAAACGTCCGGCTCCTTGTCCCACAAGGAAGGTGCCAGCCCTGAAAGCTCTTGCTGCTTTTCACTGTCCCCGTGCACCCTATCCACAGGCACAACAGCACTGGGGATCTGTGCTTGCCCACAGGCTGCACATCTCACGGCGCTTGTACTCGGCAGACGCTCCTTCCGAAAAGGCAAACGTCCGGCTCCTTGTCCCACAAGGAAGGTGCCAGCCCTGAAAGCTCTTGCTGCTCTTCACTGTCCCCGTGCACCCTATCCACAGGCACAACAGCACTGGGGATCTGTGCTTAGACAGGAACGGTACACCTCACGGTGTTCGTTCTCAGCAGAGCCTCTTTCCGAAAAGGCAAACGTCCGGCTCCTTGTCCCACAAGGAAGGTGCCAGCCCTGAAAGCTCTTGCTGCTCTTCACTGTCCCCGTGCACCCTATCCACAGGCACAACAGCACTGGGGATCTGTGCTTGCCCACAGGCTGCACATCTCACGGCGCTTGTACTCAGCAGAGCCTCTTTCCGAAAAGGCAAACGTCCGGCTCCTTGTCCCACAAGGAAGGTGCCAGCCCTGAAAGCTCTTGCTGCTCTTCACTGTCCCCGTGCACCCTATCCACAGGCACAACAGCACTGGGGATCTGTGCTTGCCCACAGGCTGCACATCTCACGGCGCTTGTACTCGGCAGACGCTCCTTCCGAAAAGGCAAACGTCCGGCTCCTTGTCCCACAAGGAAGGTGCCAGCCCTGAAAGCTCTTGCTGCTCTTCACTGTCCCCGTGCACCCTATCCACAGGCACAACAGCACTGGGGATCTGTGCTTGCCCAGGAACGGTACACCTCACGGTGTTCGTTCTCAGCAGAGCCTCTTACCGAAAAGGCAAACGTCCGGCTCCTTGTCCCACAAGGAAGGTGCCAGCCCTGAAAGCTCTTGCTGCTCTTCACTGTCCCCGGGCACCCTATGCACAGGCACAACAGCACTGGGGATCTGTGCTTAGACAGGAACGGTACACCTCACGGTGTTCGTTCTCAGCAGAGCCTCTTTCCGAAAAGGCAAACGTCCGGCTCCTTGTCCCACAAGGAAGGTGCCAGCCCTGAAAGCTCTTGCTGCTCTTCATTGTCCCCGTGCACCCTATCCACAGGCACAACAGCACTGGGGATCTGTGCTTGCCCACAGGCTGCACATCTCACGGCGCTTGTACTCGGCAGACGCTCCTTCCGAAAAGGCAAACGTCCGGCTCCTTGTCCCACAAGGAAGGTGCCAGCCCTGAAAGCTCTTGCTGCTTTTCACTGTCCCCGTGCACCCTATCCACAGGCACAACAGCACTGGGGATCTGTGCTTGCCCAGGAACGGTACACCTCACGGTGTTCGTTCTCAGCAGAGCCTCTTACCGAAAAGGCAAACGTCCGGCTCCTTGTCCCACAAGGAAGGTGCCAGCCCTGAAAGCTCTTGCTGCTCTTCACTGTCCCCGGGCACCCTATCCACAGGCACAACAGCACTGGGGATCTGTGCTTAGACAGGAACGGTACACCTCACGGTGTTCGTTCTCAGCAGAGCCTCTTTCCGAAAATGCAAACGTCCGGCTCCTTGTCCCACAAGGAAGGTGCCAGCCCTGAAAGCTCTTGCTGCTCTTCACTGTCCCCGTGCACCCTATGCACAGGCACAACAGCACTGGGGATCTGTGCTTAGACAGGAACGGTACACCTCACGGTGTTCGTTCTCAGCAGAGCCTCTTACCGAAAAGGCAAACGTCCGGCTCCTTGTCCCACAAGGAAGGTGCCAGCCCTGAAAGCTCTTGCTGCTCTTCACTGTCCCCGTGCACCCTATCCACAGGCACAACAGCACTGGGGATCTGTGCTTAGACAGGAACGGTACACCTCACGGTGTTCGTTCTCAGCAGAGCCTCTTTCCGAAAAGGCAAACGTCCGGCTCCTTGTCCCACAAGGAAGGTGCCAGCCCTGAAAGCTCTTGCTGCTCTTCACTGTCCCCGTGCGCCCTATGCACAGGCACAACAGCACTGGGGATCTGTGCTTGCCCACAGGCTGCACATCTCACGGCGCTTGTACTCGGCAGACTGTCCTTCCGAAAAGGCAAACGTCCGGCTCCTTGTCCCACAAGGAAGGTGCCAGCCCTGAAAGCTCTTGCTGCTCTTCACTGTCCCCGTGCACCCTATCCACAGGCACAACAGCACTGGGGATCTGTGCTTGCCCACAGGCTGCACATCTCACGGCGCTTGTACTCGGCAGACGCTCCTTCCGAAAAGGCAAACGTCCGGCTCCTTGTCCCACAAGGAAGGTGCCAGCCCTGAAAGCTCTTGCTGCTCTTCACTGTCCCCGTGCACCCTATCCACAGGCACAACAGCACTGGGGATCTGTGCTTGCCCAGGAACGGTACACCTCACGGTGTTCGTTCTCAGCAGAGCCTCTTTCCGAAAAGGCAAACGTCCGGCTCCTTGTCCCACAAGGAAGGTGCCAGCCCTGAAAGCTCTTGCTGCTCTTCACTGTCCCCGTGCACCCTATCCACAGGCACAACAGCACTGGGGATCTGTGCTTAGACAGGAACGGTACACCTCACGGTGTTCGTTCTCAGCAGAGCCTCTTTCCGAAAAGGCAAACGTCCGGCTCCTTGTCCCACAAGGAAGGTGCCAGCCCTGAAAGCTCTTGCTGCTCTTCACTGTCCCCGTGCACCCTATCCACAGGCACAACAGCACTGGGGATCTGTGCTTGCCCACAGGCTGCACATCTCACGGCGCTTGTACTCGGCAGACGCTCCTTCCGAAAAGGCAAACGTCCGGCTCCTTGTCCCACAAGGAAGGTGCCAGCCCTGAAAGCTCTTGCTGCTCTTCACTGTCCCCGTGCACCCTATCCACAGGCACAACAGCACTGGGGATCTGTGCTTGCCCAGGAACGGTACACCTCACGGTGTTCGTTCTCAGCAGAGCCTCTTACCGAAAAGGCAAACGTCCGGCTCCTTGTCCCACAAGGAAGGTGCCAGCCCTGAAAGCTCTTGCTGCTCTTCACTGTCCCCGGGCACCCTATCCACAGGCACAACAGCACTGGGGATCTGTGCTTAGACAGGAACGGTACACCTCACGGTGTTCGTTCTCAGCAGAGCCTCTTTCCGAAAAGGCAAACGTCCGGCTCCTTGTCCCACAAGGAAGGTGCCAGCCCTGAAAGCTCTTGCTGCTCTTCATTGTCCCCGTGCACCCTATCCACAGGCACAACAGCACTGGGGATCTGTGCTTGCCCACAGGCTGCACATCTCACGGCGCTTGTACTCGGCAGACGCTCCTTCCGAAAAGGCAAACGTCCGGCTCCTTGTCCCACAAGGAAGGTGCCAGCCCTGAAAGCTCTTGCTGCTTTTCACTGTCCCCGTGCACCCTATCCACAGGCACAACAGCACTGGGGATCTGTGCTTGCCCAGGAACGGTACACCTCACGGTGTTCGTTCTCAGCAGAGCCTCTTACCGAAAAGGCAAACGTCCGGCTCCTTGTCCCACAAGGAAGGTGCCAGCCCTGAAAGCTCTTGCTGCTCTTCACTGTCCCCGGGCACCCTATCCACAGGCACAACAGCACTGGGGATCTGTGCTTAGACAGGAACGGTACACCTCACGGTTTTCGTTCTCAGCAGAGCCTCTTTCCGAAAAGGCAAACGTCCGGCTCCTTGTCCCACAAGGAAGGTGCCAGCCCTGAAAGCTCTTGCTGCTTTTCACTGTCCCCGTGCACCCTATCCACAGGCACAACAGCACTGGGGATCTGTGCTTGCCCACAGGCTGCACATCTCACGGCGCTTGTACTCGGCAGACGCTCCTTCCGAAAAGGCAAACGTCCGGCTCATTCTCCCACAAGGAAGGTGCCAGCCCTGAAAGCTCTTGCTGCTCTTCCCTGTCCCCGTGCAGCCTATGCACAGGCACAACAGCACTGGGGATCTGTGCTTGCCCAGGAACGGTACACCTCACGGTTTTCGTTCTCAGCAGAGCCTCTTTCCGAAAAGGCAAACGTCCGGCTCCTTGTCCCACAAGGAAGGTGCCAGCCCTGAAAGCTCTTGCTGCTTTTCACTGTCCCCGTGCACCCTATCCACAGGCACAACAGCACTGGGGATCTGTGCTTGCCCACAGGCTGCACATCTCACGGCGCTTGTACTCGGCAGACGCTCCTTCCGAAAAGGCAAACGTCCGGCTCCTTGTCCCACAAGGAAGGTGCCAGCCCTGAAAGCTCTTGCTGCTCTTCACTGTCCCCGTGCACCCTATCCACAGGCACAACAGCACTGGGGATCTGTGCTTAGACAGGAACGGTACACCTCACGGTGTTCGTTCTCAGCAGAGCCTCTTTCCGAAAAGGCAAACGTCCGGCTCCTTGTCCCACAAGGAAGGTGCCAGCCCTGAAAGCTCTTGCTGCTCTTCACTGTCCCCGTGCAGCCTATACACAGGCACAACAGCAGTGGGGATCTGTGCTTGCCCACAGGCTGCACATCTCACGGCGCTTGTACTCAGCAGAGCCTCTTTCCGAAAAGGCAAACGTCCGGCTCCTTGTCCCACAAGGAAGGTGCCAGCCCTGAAAGCTCTTGCTGCTCTTCACTGTCCCCGTGCACCCTATCCACAGGCACAACAGCACTGGGGATCTGTGCTTGCCCACAGGCTGCACATCTCACGGCGCTTGTACTCGGCAGACGCTCCTTCCGAAAAGGCAAACGTCCGGCTCCTTGTCCCACAAGGAAGGTGCCAGCCCTGAAAGCTCTTGCTGCTCTTCACTGTCCCCGTGCACCCTATCCACAGGCACAACAGCACTGGGGATCTGTGCTTGCCCAGGAACGGTACACCTCACGGTGTTCGTTCTCAGCAGAGCCTCTTACCGAAAAGGCAAACGTCCGGCTCCTTGTCCCACAAGGAAGGTGCCAGCCCTGAAAGCTCTTGCTGCTCTTCACTGTCCCCGGGCACCCTATGGACAGGCACAACAGCACTGGGGATCTGTGCTTAGACAGGAACGGTACACCTCACGGTGTTCGTTCTCAGCAGAGCCTCTTTCCGAAAAGGCAAACGTCCGGCTCCTTGTCCCACAAGGAAGGTGCCAGCCCTGAAAGCTCTTGCTGCTCTTCATTGTCCCCGTGCACCCTATCCACAGGCACAACAGCACTGGGGATCTGTGCTTGCCCACAGGCTGCACATCTCACGGCGCTTGTACTCGGCAGACGCTCCTTCCGAAAAGGCAAACGTCCGGCTCCTTGTCCCACAAGGAAGGTGCCAGCCCTGAAAGCTCTTGCTGCTTTTCACTGTCCCCGTGCACCCTATCCACAGGCACAACAGCACTGGGGATCTGTGCTTGCCCAGGAACGGTACACCTCACGGTGTTCGTTCTCAGCAGAGCCTCTTACCGAAAAGGCAAACGTCCGGCTCCTTGTCCCACAAGGAAGGTGCCAGCCCTGAAAGCTCTTGCTGCTCTTCACTGTCCCCGGGCACCCTATCCACAGGCACAACAGCACTGGGGATCTGTGCTTAGACAGGAACGGTACACCTCACGGTGTTCGTTCTCAGCAGAGCCTCTTTCCGAAAATGCAAACGTCCGGCTCCTTGTCCCACAAGGAAGGTGCCAGCCCAGAAAGCTCTTGCTGCTCTTCACTGTCCCCGTGCAGCCTATGCACAGGCACAACAGCACTGGGGATCTGTGCTTAGACAGGAACGGTACACCTCACGGTGTTCGTTCTCAGCAGAGCCTCTTACCGAAAAGGCAAACGTCCGGCTCCTTGTCCCACAAGGAAGGTGCCAGCCCTGAAAGCTCTTGCTGCTCTTCACTGTCCCCGTGCACCCTATCCACAGGCACAACAGCACTGTGGATCTGTGCTTAGACAGGAACGGTACACCTCACGGTGTTCGTTCTCAGCAGAGCCTCTTTCCGAAAAGGCAAACGTCCGGCTCCTTGTCCCACAAGGAAGGTGCCAGCCCTGAAAGCTCTTGCTGCTCTTCACTGTCCCCGTGCACCCTATGCACAGGCACAACAGCACTGGGGATCTGTGCTTGCCCACAGGCTGCACATCTCACGGCGCTTGTACTCGGCAGACTGTCCTTCCGAAAAGGCAAACGTCCGGCTCCTTGTCCCACAAGGAAGGTGCCAGCCCTGAAAGCTCTTGCTGCTCTTCCCTGTCCCCGTGCAGCCTATGCACAGGCACAACAGCACTGGGGATCTGTGCTTGCCCAGGAACGGTACACCTCACGGTTTTCGTTCTCAGCAGAGCCTCTTTCCGAAAAGGCAAACGTCCGGCTCCTTGTCCCACAAGGAAGGTGCCAGCCCTGAAAGCTCTTGCTGCTTTTCACTGTCCCCGTGCACCCTATCCACAGGCACAACAGCACTGGGGATCTGTGCTTGCCCACAGGCTGCACATCTCACGGCGCTTGTACTCGGCAGACGCTCCTTCCGAAAAGGCAAACGTCCGGCTCCTTGTCCCACAAGGAAGGTGCCAGCCCTGAAAGCTCTTGCTGCTCTTCACTGTCCCCGTGCACCCTATCCACAGGCACAACAGCACTGGGGATCTGTGCTTAGACAGGAACGGTACACCTCACGGTGTTCGTTCTCAGCAGAGCCTCTTTCCGAAAAGGCAAACGTCCGGCTCCTTGTCCCACAAGGAAGGTGCCAGCCCTGAAAGCTCTTGCTGCTCTTCACTGTCCCCGTGCAGCCTATACACAGGCACAACAGCAGTGGGGATCTGTGCTTGCCCACAGGCTGCACATCTCACGGCGCTTGTACTCAGCAGAGCCTCTTTCCGAAAAGGCAAACGTCCGGCTCCTTGTCCCACAAGGAAGGTGCCAGCCCTGAAAGCTCTTGCTGCTCTTCACTGTCCCCGTGCACCCTATCCACAGGCACAACAGCACTGGGGATCTGTGCTTGCCCACAGGCTGCACATCGCACGGCGCTTGTACTCGGCAGACGCTCCTTCCGAAAAGGCAAACGTCCGGCTCCTTGTCCCACAAGGAAGGTGCCAGCCCTGAAAGCTCTTGCTGCTCTTCACTGTCCCCGTGCACCCTATCCACAGGCACAACAGCACTGGGGATCTGTGCTTGCCCAGGAACGGTACACCTCACGGTGTTCGTTCTCAGCAGAGCCTCTTACCGAAAAGGCAAACGTCCGGCTCCTTGTCCCACAAGGAAGGTGCCAGCCCTGAAAGCTCTTGCTGCTCTTCACTGTCCCCGGGCACCCTATGCACAGGCACAACAGCACTGGGGATCTGTGCTTAGACAGGAACGGTACACCTCACGGTGTTCGTTCTCAGCAGAGCCTCTTTCCGAAAAGGCAAACGTCCGGCTCCTTGTCCCACAAGGAAGGTGCCAGCCCTGAAAGCTCTTGCTGCTCTTCATTGTCCCCGTGCACCCTATCCACAGGCACAACAGCACTGGGGATCTGTGCTTGCCCACAGGCTGCACATCTCACGGCGCTTGTACTCGGCAGACGCTCCTTCCGAAAAGGCAAACGTCCGGCTCCTTGTCCCACAAGGAAGGTGCCAGCCCTGAAAGCTCTTGCTGCTTTTCACTGTCCCCGTGCACCCTATCCACAGGCACAACAGCACTGGGGATCTGTGCTTGCCCAGGAACGGTACACCTCACGGTGTTCGTTCTCAGCAGAGCCTCTTACCGAAAAGGCAAACGTCCGGCTCCTTGTCCCACAAGGAAGGTGCCAGCCCTGAAAGCTCTTGCTGCTCTTCACTGTCCCCGGGCACCCTATCCACAGGCACAACAGCACTGGGGATCTGTGCTTAGACAGGAACGGTACACCTCACGGTGTTCGTTCTCAGCAGAGCCTCTTTCCGAAAATGCAAACGTCCGGCTCCTTGTCCCACAAGGAAGGTGCCAGCCCTGAAAGCTCTTGCTGCTCTTCACTGTCCCCGTGCAGCCTATGCACAGGCACAACAGCACTGGGGATCTGTGCTTAGACAGGAACGGTACACCTCACGGTGTTCGTTCTCAGCAGAGCCTCTTACCGAAAAGGCAAACGTCCGGCTCCTTGTCCCACAAGGAAGGTGCCAGCCCTGAAAGCTCTTGCTGCTCTTCACTGTCCCCGTGCACCCTATCCACAGGCACAACAGCACTGTGGATCTGTGCTTAGACAGGAACGGTACACCTCACGGTGTTCGTTCTCAGCAGAGCCTCTTTCCGAAAAGGCAAACGTCCGGCTCCTTGTCCCACAAGGAAGGTGCCAGCCCTGAAAGCTCTTGCTGCTCTTCACTGTCCCCGTGCACCCTATGCACAGGCACAACAGCACTGGGGATCTGTGCTTGCCCACAGGCTGCACATCTCACGGCGCTTGTACTCGGCAGACTGTCCTTCCGAAAAGGCAAACGTCCGGCTCCTTGTCCCACAAGGAAGGTGCCAGCCCTGAAAGCTCTTGCTGCTCTTCCCTGTCCCCGTGCAGCCTATGCACAGGCACAACAGCACTGGGGATCTGTGCTTGCCCAGGAACGGTACACCTCACGGTTTTCGTTCTCAGCAGAGCCTCTTTCCGAAAAGGCAAACGTCCGGCTCCTTGTCCCACAAGGAAGGTGCCAGCCCTGAAAGCTCTTGCTGCTTTTCACTGTCCCCGTGCACCCTATCCACAGGCACAACAGCACTGGGGATCTGTGCTTGCCCACAGGCTGCACATCTCACGGCGCTTGTACTCGGCAGACGCTCCTTCCGAAAAGGCAAACGTCCGGCTCCTTGTCCCACAAGGAAGGTGCCAGCCCTGAAAGCTCTTGCTGCTCTTCACTGTCCCCGTGCACCCTATCCACAGGCACAACAGCACTGGGGATCTGTGCTTAGACAGGAACGGTACACCTCACGGTGTTCGTTCTCAGCAGAGCCTCTTTCCGAAAAGGCAAACGTCCGGCTCCTTGTCCCACAAGGAAGGTGCCAGCCCTGAAAGCTCTTGCTGCTCTTCACTGTCCCCGTGCAGCCTATACACAGGCACAACAGCAGTGGGGATCTGTGCTTGCCCACAGGCTGCACATCTCACGGCGCTTGTACTCAGCAGAGCCTCTTTCCGAAAAGGCAAACGTCCGGCTCCTTGTCCCACAAGGAAGGTGCCAGCCCTGAAAGCTCTTGCTGCTCTTCACTGTCCCCGTGCACCCTATCCACAGGCACAACAGCACTGGGGATCTGTGCTTGCCCACAGGCTGCACATCTCACGGCGCTTGTACTCGGCAGACGCTCCTTCCGAAAAGGCAAACGTCCGGCTCCTTGTCCCACAAGGAAGGTGCCAGCCCTGAAAGCTCTTGCTGCTCTTCACTGTCCCCGTGCACCCTATCCACAGGCACAACAGCACTGGGGATCTGTGCTTGCCCAGGAACGGTACACCTCACGGTGTTCGTTCTCAGCAGAGCCTCTTACCGAAAAGGCAAACGTCCGGCTCCTTGTCCCACAAGGAAGGTGCCAGCCCTGAAAGCTCTTGCTGCTCTTCACTGTCCCCGGGCACCCTATGGACAGGCACAACAGCACTGGGGATCTGTGCTTAGACAGGAACGGTACACCTCACGGTGTTCGTTCTCAGCAGAGCCTCTTTCCGAAAAGGCAAACGTCCGGCTCCTTGTCCCACAAGGAAGGTGCCAGCCCTGAAAGCTCTTGCTGCTCTTCATTGTCCCCGTGCACCCTATCCACAGGCACAACAGCACTGGGGATCTGTGCTTGCCCACAGGCTGCACATCTCACGGCGCTTGTACTCGGCAGACGCTCCTTCCGAAAAGGCAAACGTCCGGCTCCTTGTCCCACAAGGAAGGTGCCAGCCCTGAAAGCTCTTGCTGCTTTTCACTGTCCCCGTGCACCCTATCCACAGGCACAACAGCACTGGGGATCTGTGCTTGCCCAGGAACGGTACACCTCACGGTGTTCGTTCTCAGCAGAGCCTCTTACCGAAAAGGCAAACGTCCGGCTCCTTGTCCCACAAGGAAGGTGCCAGCCCTGAAAGCTCTTGCTGCTCTTCACTGTCCCCGGGCACCCTATCCACAGGCACAACAGCACTGGGGATCTGTGCTTAGACAGGAACGGTACACCTCACGGTGTTCGTTCTCAGCAGAGCCTCTTACCGAAAAGGCAAACGTCCGGCTCCTTGTCCCACAAGGAAGGTGCCAGCCCTGAAAGCTCTTGCTGCTCTTCACTGTCCCCGTGCAGCCTATGCACAGGCACAACAGCACTGTGGATCTGTGCTTAGACAGGAACGGTACACCTCACGGTGTTCGTTCTCAGCAGAGCCTCTTTCCGAAAAGGCAAACGTCCGGCTCCTTGTCCCACAAGGAAGGTGCCAGCCCTGAAAGCTCTTGCTGCTCTTCACTGTCCCCGTGCACCCTATGCACAGGCACAACAGCACTGGGGATCTGTGCTTGCCCACAGGCTGCACATCTCACGGCGCTTGTACTCGGCAGACTGTCCTTCCGAAAAGGCAAACGTCCGGCTCCTTGTCCCACAAGGAAGGTGCCAGCCCTGAAAGCTCTTGCTGCTCTTCACTGTCCCCGTGCACCCTATCCACAGGCACAACAGCACTGGGGATCTGTGCTTGCCCACAGGCTGCACATCTCACGGCGCTTGTACTCGGCAGACGCTCCTTCCGAAAAGGCAAACGTCCGGCTCCTTGTCCCACAAGGAAGGTGCCAGCCCTGAAAGCTCTTGCTGCTCTTCACTGTCCCCGTGCACCCTATCCACAGGCACAACAGCACTGGGGATCTGTGCTTGCCCAGGAACGGTACACCTCACGGTGTTCGTTCTCAGCAGAGCCTCTTTCCGAAAAGGCAAACGTCCGGCTCCTTGTCCCACAAGGAAGGTGCCAGCCCTGAAAGCTCTTGCTGCTCTTCACTGTTCCCGTGCAGCCTATGCACAGGCACAACAGCACTGGGGATCTGTGCTTGCCCACAGGCTGCACATCTCACGGCGCTTGTACTCGGCAGACGCTCCTTTCGAAAAGGCAAACGTCCGGCTCCTTGTCCCACAAGGAAGGTGCCAGCCCTGAAAGCTCTTGCTGCTCTTCACTGTCCCCGGGCACCCTATCCACAGGCACAACAGCACTGGGGATCTGTGCTTAGACAGGAACGGTACACCTCACGGTGTTCGTTCTCAGCAGAGCCTCTTACCGAAAAGGCAAACGTCCGGCTCCTTGTCCCACAAGGAAGGTGCCAGCCCTGAAAGCTCTTGCTGCTCTTCACTGTCCCCGTGCACCCTATCCACAGGCACAACAGCACTGGGGATCTGTGCTTGCCCACAGGCTGCACATCTCACGGCGCTTGTACTCGGCAGACGCTCCTTCCGAAAAGGCAAACGTCCGGCTCCTTGTCCCACAAGGAAGGTGCCAGCCCTGAAAGCTCTTGCTGCTCTTCACTGTCCCCGTGCACCCTATCCACAGGCACAACAGCTTTGGGAATCTGTACTTAGACAGGAACAGTATACCTCACGGTGTTCGTTCTCAGCAGAGCCTCTTTCCGAAAAGGCAAACGTCCGGCTCCTTGTCCCACAAGGAAGGTGCCAGCCCTGAAAGCTCTTGCTGCTCTTCACTGTCCCCGTGCAGCCTATGCACAGGCACAACAGCACTGGGGATCTGTGCTTAGACAGGAACGGTACACCTCACGGTGTTCGTTCTCAGCAGAGCCTCTTACCGAAAAGGCAAACGTCCGGCTCCTTGTCCCACAAGGAAGGTGCCAGCCCTGAAAGCTCTTGCTGCTCTTCACTGTCCCCGTGCACCCTATCCACAGGCACAACAGCACTGGGGATCTGTGCTTAGACAGGAACGGTACACCTCACGGTGTTCGTTCTCAGCAGAGCCTCTTACCGAAAAGGCAAACGTCCGGCTCCTTGTCCCACAAGGAAGGTGCCAGCCCTGAAAGCTCTTGCTGCTTTTCACTGTCCCCGTGCACCCTATCCACAGGCACAACAGCACTGGGGATCTGTGCTTGCCCACAGGCTGCACATCTCACGGCGCTTGTACTCGGCAGACTGTCCTTCCAAAAAGGCAAACGTCCGGCTCCTTGTCCCACAAGGAAGGTGCCAGCCCTGAAAGCTCTTGCTGCTCTTCACTGTCCCCGTGCAGCCTATGCACAGGCACAACAGCACTGGGGATCTGTGCTTGCCCAGGAACGATACACCTCACGGTTTTCGTTCTCAGCAGAGCCTCTTACCGAAAAGGCAAACGTCCGGCTCCTTGTCCCACAAGGAAGGTGCCAGCCCTGAAAGCTCTTGCTGCTCTTCACTGTCCCCGTGCACCCTATCCACAGGCACAACAGCTTTGGGAATCTGTGCTTAGACAGGAACGGTACACCTCACGGTGTTCGTTCTCAGCAGAGCCTCTTTCCGAAAAGGCAAACGTCCGGCTCCTTGTCCCACAAGGAAGGTGCCAGCCCTGAAAGCTCTTGCTGCTCTTCACTGTTTCCGTGCACCCTATCCACAGGCACAACAGCACTGGGGATCTGTGCTTAGACAGGAACGGTACACCTCACGGTGTTCGTTCTCAGCAGAGCCTCTTTCCGAAAAGGCAAACGTCCGGCTCCTTGTCCCACAAGGAAGGTGCCAGCCCTGAAAGCTCTTGCTGCTCTTCACTGTCCCCGGGCACCCTATCCACAGGCACAACAGCACTGGGGATCTGTGCTTGCCCAGGAACGGTACACCTCACGGTGTTCGTTCTCAGCAGAGCCTCTTTCCGAAAAGGCAAACGTCCGGCTCCTTGTCCCACAAGGAAGGTGCCAGCCCTGAAAGCTCTTGCTGCTCTTCACTGTCCCCGGGCACCCTATCCACAGGCACAACAGCACTGGGGATCTGTGCTTAGACAGGAACGGTACACCTCACGGTGTTCGTTCTCAGCAGAGCCTCTTACCGAAAAGGCAAACGTCCGGCTCCTTGTCCCACAAGGAAGGTGCCAGCCCTGAAAGCTCTTGCTGCTCTTCACTGTCCCCGTGCACCCTATCCACAGGCACAACAGCACTGGGGATCTGTGCTTGCCCACAGGCTGCACATCTCACGGCGCTTGTACTCGGCAGACGCTCCTTCCGAAAAGGCAAACGTCCGGCTCCTTGTCCCACAAGGAAGGTGCCAGCCCTGAAAGCTCTTGCTGCTCTTCACTGTCCCCGTGCACCCTATCCACAGGCACAACAGCTTTGGGAATCTGTACTTAGACAGGAACGGTATACCTCACGGTGTTCGTTCTCAGCAGAGCCTCTTTCCGAAAAGGCAAACGTCCGGCTCCTTGTCCCACAAGGAAGGTGCCAGCCCTGAAAGCTCTTGCTGCTCTTCACTGTCCCCGTGCAGCCTATGCACAGGCACAACAGCACTGGGGATCTGTGCTTAGACAGGAACGGTACACCTCACGGTGTTCGTTCTCAGCAGAGCCTCTTACCGAAAAGGCAAACGTCCGGCTCCTTGTCCCACAAGGAAGGTGCCAGCCCTGAAAGCTCTTGCTGCTCTTCACTGTCCCCGTGCACCCTATGCACAGGCACAACAGCACTGGGGATCTGTGCTTGCCCACAGGCTGCACATCTCACGGCGCTTGTACTCGGCAGACTGTCCTTCCGAAAAGGCAAACGTCCGGCTCCTTGTCCCACAAGGAAGGTGCCAGCCCTGAAAGCTCTTGCTGCTCTTCACTGTCCCCGGGCACCCTATCCACAGGCACAACAGCACTGGGGATCTGTGCTTGCCCACAGGCTGCACATCTCACGGCGCTTGTACTCGGCAGACGCTCCTTCCGAAAAGGCAAACGTCCGGCTCCTTGTCCCACAAGGAAGGTGCCAGCCCTGAAAGCTCTTGCTGCTCTTCACTGTCCCCGTGCACCCTATCCACAGGCACAACAGCACTGGGGATCTGTGCTTGCCCAGGAACGGTACACCTCACGGTGTTCGTTCTCAGCAGAGCCTCTTTCCGAAAAGGCAAACGTCCGGCTCCTTGTCCCACAAGGAAGGTGCCAGCCCTGAAAGCTCTTGCTGCTCTTCACTGTTCCCGTGCAGCCTATGCACAGGCACAACAGCACTGGGGATCTGTGCTTGCCCACAGGCTGCACATCTCACGGCGCTTGTACTCGGCAGACGCTCCTTTCGAAAAGGCAAACGTCCGGCTCCTTGTCCCACAAGGAAGGTGCCAGCCCTGAAAGCTCTTGCTGCTCTTCACTGTCCCCGGGCACCCTATCCACAGGCACAACAGCACTGGGGATCTGTGCTTAGACAGGAACGGTACACCTCACGGTGTTCGTTCTCAGCAGAGCCTCTTACCGAAAAGGCAAACGTCCGGCTCCTTGTCCCACAAGGAAGGTGCCAGCCCTGAAAGCTCTTGCTGCTCTTCACTGTCCCCGTGCACCCTATCCACAGGCACAACAGCACTGGGGATCTGTGCTTGCCCACAGGCTGCACATCTCACGGCGCTTGTACTCGGCAGACGCTCCTTCCGAAAAGGCAAACGTCCGGCTCCTTGTCCCACAAGGAAGGTGCCAGCCCTGAAAGCTCTTGCTGCTCTTCACTGTCCCCGTGCACCCTATCCACAGGCACAACAGCTTTGGGAATCTGTACTTAGACAGGAACAGTATACCTCACGGTGTTCGTTCTCAGCAGAGCCTCTTTCCGAAAAGGCAAACGTCCGGCTCCTTGTCCCACAAGGAAGGTGCCAGCCCTGAAAGCTCTTGCTGCTCTTCACTGTCCCCGTGCAGCCTATGCACAGGCACAACAGCACTGGGGATCTGTGCTTAGACAGGAACGGTACACCTCACGGTGTTCGTTCTCAGCAGAGCCTCTTACCGAAAAGGCAAACGTCCGGCTCCTTGTCCCACAAGGAAGGTGCCAGCCCTGAAAGCTCTTGCTGCTCTTCACTGTCCCCGTGCACCCTATCCACAGGCACAACAGCACTGGGGATCTGTGCTTGCCCAGGAACGGTACACCTCACGGTGTTCGTTCTCAGCAGAGCCTCTTTCCGAAAAGGCAAACGTCCGGCTCCTTGTCCCACAAGGAAGGTGCCAGCCCTGAAAGCTCTTGCTGCTTTTCACTGTCCCCGTGCACCCTATCCACAGGCACAACAGCACTGGGGATCTGTGCTTGCCCACAGGCTGCACATCTCACGGCGCTTGTACTCGGCAGACTGTCCTTCCGAAAAGGCAAACGTCCGGCTCCTTGTCCCACAAGGAAGGTGCCAGCCCTGAAAGCTCTTGCTGCTCTTCACTGTCCCCGTGCACCCTATCCACAGGCACAACAGCACTGGGGATCTGTGCTTGCCCACAGGCTGCACATCTCACGGCGCTTGTACTCGGCAGACGCTCCTTCCAAAAAGGCAAACGTCCGGCTCCTTGTCCCACAAGGAAGGTGCCAGCCCTGAAAGCTCTTGCTGCTCTTCACTGTCCCCGTGCAGCCTATGCACAGGCACAACAGCACTGGGGATCTGTGCTTGCCCAGGAACGATACACCTCACGGTTTTCGTTCTCAGCAGAGCCTCTTACCGAAAAGGCAAACGTCCGGCTCCTTGTCCCACAAGGAAGGTGCCAGCCCTGAAAGCTCTTGCTGCTCTTCACTGTCCCCGTGCACCCTATCCACAGGCACAACAGCTTTGGGAATCTGTGCTTAGACAGGAACGGTACACCTCACGGTGTTCGTTCTCAGCAGAGCCTCTTTCCGAAAAGGCAAACGTCCGGCTCCTTGTCCCACAAGGAAGGTGCCAGCCCTGAAAGCTCTTGCTGCTCTTCACTGTCCCCGTGCACCCTATCCACAGGCACAACAGCACTGGGGATCTGTGCTTGCCCACAGGCTGCACATCTCACGGCGCTTGTACTCGGCAGACTGTCCTTCCGAAAAGGCAAACGTCCGGCTCCTTGTCCCACAAGGAAGGTGCCAGCCCTGAAAGCTCTTGCTGCTCTTCACTGTCCCCGTGCACCCTATCCACAGGCACAACAGCACTGGGGATCTGTGCTTGCCCAGGAACGGTACACCTCACGGTGTTCGTTCTCAGCAGAGCCTCTTTCCGAAAAGGCAAACGTCCGGCTCCTTGTCCCACAAGGAAGGTGCCAGCCCTGAAAGCTCTTGCTGCTCTTCACTGTCCCCGGGCACCCTATCCACAGGCACAACAGCACTGGGGATCTGTGCTTAGACAGGAACGGTACACCTCACGGTGTTCGTTCTCAGCAGAGCCTCTTTCCGAAAAGGCAAACGTCCGGCTCCTTGTCCCACAAGGAAGGTGCCAGCCCTGAAAGCTCTTGCTGCTCTTCACTGTCCCCGGGCACCCTATCCACAGGCACAACAGCACTGGGGATCTGTGCTTGCCCAGGAACGGTACACCTCACGGTGTTCGTTCTCAGCAGAGCCTCTTTCCGAAAAGGCAAACGTCCGGCTCCTTGTCCCACAAGGAAGGTGCCAGCCCTGAAAGCTCTTGCTGCTTTTCACTGTCCCCGTGCACCCTATCCACAGGCACAACAGCACTGGGGATCTGTGCTTGCCCACAGGCTGCACATCTCACGGCGCTTGTACTCAGCAGAGCCTCTTTCCGAAAAGGCAAACGTCCGGCTCCTTGTCCCACAAGGAAGGTGCCAGCCCTGAAAGCTCTTGCTGCTCTTCACTGTTCCCGTGCAGCCTATGCACAGGCACAACAGCACTGGGGATCTGTGCTTGCCCACAGGCTGCACATCTCACGGCGCTTGTACTCGGCAGACGCTCCTTTCGAAAAGGCAAACGTCCGGCTCCTTGTCCCACAAGGAAGGTGCCAGCCCTGAAAGCTCTTGCTGCTCTTCACTGTCCCCGGGCACCCTATCCACAGGCACAACAGCACTGGGGATCTGTGCTTAGACAGGAACGGTACACCTCACGGTGTTCGTTCTCAGCAGAGCCTCTTACCGAAAAGGCAAACGTCCGGCTCCTTGTCCCACAAGGAAGGTGCCAGCCCTGAAAGCTCTTGCTGCTCTTCACTGTCCCCGTGCACCCTATCCACAGGCACAACAGCACTGGGGATCTGTGCTTGCCCACAGGCTGCACATCTCACGGCGCTTGTACTCGGCAGACGCTCCTTCCGAAAAGGCAAACGTCCGGCTCCTTGTCCCACAAGGAAGGTGCCAGCCCTGAAAGCTCTTGCTGCTCTTCACTGTCCCCGTGCACCCTATCCACAGGCACAACAGCTTTGGGAATTTGTACTTAGACAGGAACGGTATACCTCACGGTGTTCGTTCTCAGCAGAGCCTCTTTCCGAAAAGGCAAACGTCCGGCTCCTTGTCCCACAAGGAAGGTGCCAGCCCTGAAAGCTCTTGCTGCTCTTCACTGTCCCCGTGCAGCCTATGCACAGGCACAACAGCACTGGGGATCTGTGCTTAGACAGGAACGGTACACCTCACGGTGTTCGTTCTCAGCAGAGCCTCTTACCGAAAAGGCAAACGTCCGGCTCCTTGTCCCACAAGGAAGGTGCCAGCCCTGAAAGCTCTTGCTGCTCTTCACTGTCCCCGTGCACCCTATCCACAGGCACAACAGCACTGGGGATCTGTGCTTAGACAGGAACGGTACACCTCACGGTGTTCGTTCTCAGCAGAGCCTCTTACCGAAAAGGCAAACGTCCGGCTCCTTGTCCCACAAGGAAGGTGCCAGCCCTGAAAGCTCTTGCTGCTTTTCACTGTCCCCGTGCACCCTATCCACAGGCACAACAGCACTGGGGATCTGTGCTTGCCCACAGGCTGCACATCTCACGGCGCTTGTACTCGGCAGACTGTCCTTCCGAAAAGGCAAACGTCCGGCTCCTTGTCCCACAAGGAAGGTGCCAGCCCTGAAAGCTCTTGCTGCTCTTCACTGTCCCCGTGCACCCTATCCACAGGCACAACAGCACTGGGGATCTGTGCTTGCCCACAGGCTGCACATCTCACGGCGCTTGTACTCGGCAGACGCTCCTTCCAAAAAGGCAAACGTCCGGCTCCTTGTCCCACAAGGAAGGTGCCAGCCCTGAAAGCTCTTGCTGCTCTTCACTGTCCCCGTGCAGCCTATGCACAGGCACAACAGCACTGGGGATCTGTGCTTGCCCAGGAACGATACACCTCACGGTTTTCGTTCTCAGCAGAGCCTCTTACCGAAAAGGCAAACGTCCGGCTCCTTGTCCCACAAGGAAGGTGCCAGCCCTGAAAGCTCTTGCTGCTCTTCACTGTCCCCGTGCACCCTATCCACAGGCACAACAGCTTTGGGAATCTGTACTTAGACAGGAACGGTACACCTCACGGTGTTCGTTCTCAGCAGAGCCTCTTACCGAAAAGGCAAACGTCCGGCTCCTTGTCCCACAAGGAAGGTGCCAGCCCTGAAAGCTCTTGCTGCTCTTCACTGTCCCCGTGCACCCTATCCACAGGCACAACAGCTTTGGGAATCTGTACTTAGACAGGAACGGTACATCTCACGGTGGTCGTTCTCAGCAGAGCCTCTTACCGAAAAGGCAAACGTCCGGCTCCTTGTCCCACAAGGAAGGTGCCAGCCCTGAAAGCTCTTGCTGCTCTTCACTGTCCCCGTGCACCCTATCCACAGGCACAACAGCACTGGGGATCTGTGCTTAGACAGGAACGGTATACCTCACGGTGTTCGTTCTCAGCAGAGCCTCTTTCCGAAAAGGCAAACGTCCGGCTCCTTGTCCCACAAGGAAGGTGCCAGCCCTGAAAGCTCTTGCTGCTCTTCACTGTCCCCGTGCAGCCTATGCACAGGCACAACAGCACTGGGGATCTGTGCTTAGACAGGAACGGTACACCTCACGGTGTTCGTTCTCAGCAGAGCCTCTTACCGAAAAGGCAAACGTCCGGCTCCTTGTCCCACAAGGAAGGTGCCAGCCCTGAAAGCTCTTGCTGCTCTTCACTGTCCCCGTGCACCCTATCCACAGGCACAACAGCACTGTGGATCTGTGCTTAGACAGGAACGGTACACCTCACGGTGTTCGTTCTCAGCAGAGCCTCTTTCCGAAAAGGCAAACGTCCGGCTCCTTGTCCCACAAGGAAGGTGCCAGCCCTGAAAGCTCTTGCTGCTCTTCACTGTCCCCGTGCAGCCTATGCACAGGCACAACAGCACTGGGGATCTGTGCTTAGACAGGAACGGTACACCTCACGGTGTTCGTTCTCAGCAGAGCCTCTTTCCGAAAAGGCAAACGTCCGGCTCCTTGTCCCACAAGGAAGGTGCCAGCCCAGAAAGCTCTTGCTGCTCTTCACTGTCCCCGTGCACCCTATCCACAGGCACAACAGCACTGGGGATCTGTGCTTGCCCAGGAACGGTACACCTCACGGTGTTCGTTCTCGGCATTGCAATTTTCCAAAAAGGCAAACGTCCGGCTCCTTGTCCCACAAGGAAGGTGCCAGCCCTGAAAGCTCTTGCTGCTCTTCACTGTCCCCGTGCAGCCTATGCACAGGCACAACAGCACTGTGGATCTGTGCTTGCCCAGGAACGGTACACCTCACGGTGTTCGTTCTCAGCAGAGCCTCTTTCCGAAAAGGCAAACGTCCGGCTCCTTGTCCCACAAGGAAGGTGCCAGCCCTGAAAGCTCTTGCTGCTCTTCACTGTTCCCGTGCAGCCTATGCACAGGCACAACAGCACTGGGGATCTGTGCTTGCCCACAGGCTGCACATCTCACGGCGCTTGTACTCGGCAGACGCTCCTTTCGAAAAGGCAAACGTCCGGCTCCTTGTCCCACAAGGAAGGTGCCAGCCCTGAAAGCTCTTGCTGCTCTTCACTGTCCCCGGGCACCCTATCCACAGGCACAACAGCACTGGGGATCTGTGCTTAGACAGGAACGGTACACCTCACGGTGTTCGTTCTCAGCAGAGCCTCTTACCGAAAAGGCAAACGTCCGGCTCCTTGTCCCACAAGGAAGGTGCCAGCCCTGAAAGCTCTTGCTGCTCTTCACTGTCCCCGTGCACCCTATCCACAGGCACAACAGCACTGGGGATCTGTGCTTGCCCACAGGCTGCACATCTCACGGCGCTTGTACTCGGCAGACGCTCCTTCCGAAAAGGCAAACGTCCGGCTCCTTGTCCCACAAGGAAGGTGCCAGCCCTGAAAGCTCTTGCTGCTCTTCACTGTCCCCGTGCACCCTATCCACAGGCACAACAGCTTTGGGAATTTGTACTGAGACAGGAACGGTATACCTCACGGTGTTCGTTCTCAGCAGAGCCTCTTTCCGAAAAGGCAAACGTCCGGCTCCTTGTCCCACAAGGAAGGTGCCAGCCCTGAAAGCTCTTGCTGCTCTTCACTGTCCCCGTGCAGCCTATGCACAGGCACAACAGCACTGGGGATCTGTGCTTAGACAGGAACGGTACACCTCACGGTGTTCGTTCTCAGCAGAGCCTCTTACCGAAAAGGCAAACGTCCGGCTCCTTGTCCCACAAGGAAGGTGCCAGCCCTGAAAGCTCTTGCTGCTCTTCACTGTCCCCGTGCACCCTATCCACAGGCACAACAGCACTGTGGATCTGTGCTTAGACAGGAACGGTACACCTCACGGTGTTCGTTCTCAGCAGAGCCTCTTACCGAAAAGGCAAACGTCCGGCTCCTTGTCCCACAAGGAAGGTGCCAGCCCTGAAAGCTCTTGCTGCTCTTCACTGTCCCCGTGCACCCTATCCACAGGCACAACAGCACTGGGGATCTGTGCTTGCCCACAGGCTGCACATCTCACGGCGCTTGTACTCGGCAGACTGTCCTTCCGAAAAGGCAAACGTCCGGCTCCTTGTCCCACAAGGAAGGTGCCAGCCCTGAAAGCTCTTGCTGCTCTTCACTGTCCCCGTGCACCCTATCCACAGGCACAACAGCACTGGGGATCTGTGCTTGCCCACAGGCTGCACATCTCACGGCGCTTGTACTCGGCAGACGCTCCTTCCAAAAAGGCAAACGTCCGGCTCCTTGTCCCACAAGGAAGGTGCCAGCCCTGAAAGCTCTTGCTGCTCTTCACTGTCCCCGTGCAGCCTATGCACAGGCACAACAGCACTGGGGATCTGTGCTTGCCCAGGAACGATACACCTCACGGTTTTCGTTCTCAGCAGAGCCTCTTACCGAAAAGGCAAACGTCCGGCTCCTTGTCCCACAAGGAAGGTGCCAGCCCTGAAAGCTCTTGCTGCTCTTCACTGTCCCCGTGCACCCTATCCACAGGCACAACAGCTTTGGGAATCTGTACTTAGACAGGAACGGTACACCTCACGGTGTTCGTTCTCAGCAGAGCCTCTTACCGAAAAGGCAAACGTCCGGCTCCTTGTCCCACAAGGAAGGTGCCAGCCCTGAAAGCTCTTGCTGCTCTTCACTGTCCCCGTGCACCCTATCCACAGGCACAACAGCTTTGGGAATCTGTACTTAGACAGGAACGGTACACCTCACGGTGTTCGTTCTCAGCAGAGCCTCTTACCGAAAAGGCAAACGTCCGGCTCCTTGTCCCACAAGGAAGGTGCCAGCCCTGAAAGCTCTTGCTGCTCTTCACTGTCCCCGTGCACCCTATCCACAGGCACAACAGCACTGGGGATCTGTGCTTAGACAGGAACGGTATACCTCACGGTGTTCGTTCTCAGCAGAGCCTCTTTCCGAAAAGGCAAACGTCCGGCTCCTTGTCCCACAAGGAAGGTGCCAGCCCTGAAAGCTCTTGCTGCTCTTCACTGTCCCCGTGCAGCCTATGCACAGGCACAACAGCACTGGGGATCTGTGCTTAGACAGGAACGGTACACCTCACGGTGTTCGTTCTCAGCAGAGCCTCTTACCGAAAAGGCAAACGTCCGGCTCCTTGTCCCACAAGGAAGGTGCCAGCCCTGAAAGCTCTTGCTGCTCTTCACTGTCCCCGTGCACCCTATCCACAGGCACAACAGCACTGTGGATCTGTGCTTAGACAGGAACGGTACACCTCACGGTGTTCGTTCTCAGCAGAGCCTCTTTCCGAAAAGGCAAACGTCCGGCTCCTTGTCCCACAAGGAAGGTGCCAGCCCTGAAAGCTCTTGCTGCTCTTCACTGTCCCCGTGCAGCCTATGCACAGGCACAACAGCACTGGGGATCTGTGCTTAGACAGGAACGGTACACCTCACGGTGTTCGTTCTCAGCAGAGCCTCTTTCCGAAAAGGCAAACGTCCGGCTCCTTGTCCCACAAGGAAGGTGCCAGCCCAGAAAGCTCTTGCTGCTCTTCACTGTCCCCGTGCACCCTATCCACAGGCACAACAGCACTGGGGATCTGTGCTTGCCCAGGAACGGTACACCTCACGGTGTTCGTTCTCGGCATTGCAATTTTCCGAAAAGGCAAACGTCCGGCTCCTTGTCCCACAAGGAAGGTGCCAGCCCTGAAAGCTCTTGCTGCTCTTCACTGTCCCCGTGCAGCCTATGCACAGGCACAACAGCACTGTGGATCTGTGCTTGCCCAGGAACGGTACACCTCACGGTGTTCGTTCTCAGCAGAGCCTCTTTCCGAAAAGGCAAACGTCCGGCTCCTTGTCCCACAAGGAAGGTGCCAGCCCTGAAAGCTCTTGCTGCTTTTCACTGTCCCCGTGCACCCTATCCACAGGCACAACAGCACTGGGGATCTGTGCTTGCCCACAGGCTGCACATCTCACGGCGCTTGTACTCGGCAGACGCTCCTTCCGAAAAGGCAAACGTCCGGCTCCTTGTCCCACAAGGAAGGTGCCAGCCCTGAAAGCTCTTGCTGCTCTTCACTGTCCCCGTGCACCCTATCCACAGGCACAACAGCACTGGGGATCTGTGCTTAGACAGGAACGGTACACCTCACGGTGTTCGTTCTCAGCAGAGCCTCTTTCCGAAAAGGCAAACGTCCGGCTCCTTGTCCCACAAGGAAGGTGCCAGCCCTGAAAGCTCTTGCTGCTCTTCACTGTCCCCGTGCAGCCTATACACAGGCACAACAGCAGTGGGGATCTGTGCTTGCCCACAGGCTGCACATCTCACGGCGCTTGTACTCAGCAGAGCCTCTTTCCGAAAAGGCAAACGTCCGGCTCCTTGTCCCACAAGGAAGGTGCCAGCCCTGAAAGCTCTTGCTGCTCTTCACTGTCCCCGTGCACCCTATCCACAGGCACAACAGCACTGGGGATCTGTGCTTGCCCACAGGCTGCACATCTCACGGCGCTTGTACTCGGCAGACGCTCCTTTCGAAAAGGCAAACGTCCGGCTCCTTGTCCCACAAGGAAGGTGCCAGCCCTGAAAGCTCTTGCTGCTCTTCACTGTCCCCGTGCACCCTATCCACAGGCACAACAGCACTGGGGATCTGTGCTTGCCCAGGAACGGTACACCTCACGGTGTTCGTTCTCAGCAGAGCCTCTTACCGAAAAGGCAAACGTCCGGCTCCTTGTCCCACAAGGAAGGTGCCAGCCCTGAAAGCTCTTGCTGCTCTTCACTGTCCCCGGGCACCCTATCCACAGGCACAACAGCACTGGGGATCTGTGCTTAGACAGGAACGGTACACCTCACGGTGTTCGTTCTCAGCAGAGCCTCTTTCCGAAAAGGCAAACGTCCGGCTCCTTCTCCCACAAGGAAGGTGCCAGCCCTGAAAGCTCTTGCTGCTCTTCATTGTCCCCGTGCACCCTATCCACAGGCACAACAGCACTGGGGATCTGTGCTTGCCCACAGGCTGCACATCTCACGGCGCTTGTACTCGGCAGACGCTCCTTCCGAAAAGGCAAACGTCCGGCTCCTTGTCCCACAAGGAAGGTGCCAGCCCTGAAAGCTCTTGCTGCTTTTCACTGTCCCCGTGCACCCTATCCACAGGCACAACAGCACTGGGGATCTGTGCTTGCCCAGGAACGGTACACCTCACGGTGTTCGTTCTCAGCAGAGCCTCTTTCCGAAAAGGCAAACGTCCGGCTCCTTGTCCCACAAGGAAGGTGCCAGCCCTGAAAGCTCTTGCTGCTCTTCACTGTCCCCGTGCACCCTATTCACAGGCACAACAGCTTTGGGAATCTGTACTTAGACAGGAACGGTATACCTCACGGTGTTCGTTCTCAGCAGAGCCTCTTTCCGAAAAGGCAAACGTCCGGCTCCTTGTCCCACAAGGAAGGTGCCAGCCCTGAAAGCTCTTGCTGCTCTTCACTGTCCCCGTGCAGCCTATGCACAGGCACAACAGCACTGGGGATCTGTGCTTAGACAGGAACGGTACACCTCACGGTGTTCGTTCTCAGCAGAGCCTCTTACCGAAAAGGCAAACGTCCGGCTCCTTGTCCCACAAGGAAGGTGCCAGCCCTGAAAGCTCTTGCTGCTCTTCACTGTCCCCGTGCACCCTATCCACAGGCACAACAGCACTGTGGATCTGTGCTTAGACAGGAACGGTACACCTCACGGTGTTCGTTCTCAGCAGAGCCTCTTACCGAAAAGGCAAACGTCCGGCTCCTTGTCCCACAAGGAAGGTGCCAGCCCTGAAAGCTCTTGCTGCTTTTCACTGTCCCCGTGCACCCTATCCACAGGCACAACAGCACTGGGGATCTGTGCTTGCCCACAGGCTGCACATCTCACGGCGCTTGTACTCGGCAGACGCTCCTTCCGAAAAGGCAAACGTCCGGCTCCTTGTCCCACAAGGAAGGTGCCAGCCCTGAAAGCTCTTGCTGCTCTTCACTGTCCCCGTGCACCCTATCCACAGGCACAACAGCACTGGGGATCTGTGCTTGCCCACAGGCTGCACATCTCACGGCGCTTGTACTCGGCAGACGCTCCTTCCAAAAAGGCAAACGTCCGGCTCCTTGTCCCACAAGGAAGGTGCCAGCCCTGAAAGCTCTTGCTGCTCTTCACTGTCCCCGTGCAGCCTATGCACAGGCACAACAGCACTGGGGATCTGTGCTTGCCCAGGAACGATACACCTCACGGTGTTCGTTCTCAGCAGAGCCTCTTACCGAAAAGGCAAACGTCCGGCTCCTTGTCCCACAAGGAAGGTGCCAGCCCTGAAAGCTCTTGCTGCTCTTCACTGTCCCCGTGCACCCTATCCACAGGCACAACAGCACTGGGGATCTGTGCTTAGACAGGAACGGTATACCTCACGGTGTTCGTTCTCAGCAGAGCCTCTTTCCGAAAAGGCAAACGTCCGGCTCCTTGTCCCACAAGGAAGGTGCCAGCCCTGAAAGCTCTTGCTGCTCTTCACTGTCCCCGTGCAGCCTATGCACAGGCACAACAGCACTGGGGATCTGTGCTTAGACAGGAACGGTACACCTCACGGTGTTCGTTCTCAGCAGAGCCTCTTACCGAAAAGGCAAACGTCCGGCTCCTTGTCCCACAAGGAAGGTGCCAGCCCTGAAAGCTCTTGCTGCTCTTCACTGTCCCCGTGCACCCTATCCACAGGCACAACAGCACTGTGGATCTGTGCTTAGACAGGAACGGTACACCTCACGGTGTTCGTTCTCAGCAGAGCCTCTTTCCGAAAAGGCAAACGTCCGGCTCCTTGTCCCACAAGGAAGGTGCCAGCCCTGAAAGCTCTTGCTGCTCTTCACTGTCCCCGTGCAGCCTATGCACAGGCACAACAGCACTGGGGATCTGTGCTTAGACAGGAACGGTACACCTCACGGTGTTCGTTCTCAGCAGAGCCTCTTTCCGAAAAGGCAAACGTCCGGCTCCTTGTCCCACAAGGAAGGTGCCAGCCCTGAAAGCTCTTGCTGCTTTTCACTGTCCCCGTGCACCCTATCCACAGGCACAACAGCACTGGGGATCTGTGCTTGCCCACAGGCTGCACATCTCACGGCGCTTGTACTCGGCAGACGCTCCTTCCGAAAAGGCAAACGTCCGGCTCCTGGTCCCACAAGGAAGGTGCCAGCCCTGAAAGCTCTTGCTGCTCTTCACTGTCCCCGTGCACCCTATCCACAGGCACAACAGCACTGGGGATCTGTGCTTAGACAGGAACGGTACACCTCACGGTGTTCGTTCTCAGCAGAGCCTCTTTCCGAAAAGGCAAACGTCCGGCTCCTTGTCCCACAAGGAAGGTGCCAGCCCTGAAAGCTCTTGCTGCTCTTCACTGTCCCCGTGCAGCCTATACACAGGCACAACAGCAGTGGGGATCTGTGCTTGCCCACAGGCTGCACATCTCACGGCGCTTGTACTCAGCAGAGCCTCTTTCCGAAAAGGCAAACGTCCGGCTCCTTGTCCCACAAGGAAGGTGCCAGCCCTGAAAGCTCTTGCTGCTCTTCACTGTCCCCGTGCACCCTATCCACAGGCACAACAGCACTGGGGATCTGTGCTTGCCCACAGGCTGCACATCTCACGGCGCTTGTACTCGGCAGACGCTCCTTCCGAAAAGGCAAACGTCCGGCTCCTTGTCCCACAAGGAAGGTGCCAGCCCTGAAAGCTCTTGCTGCTCTTCACTGTCCCCGTGCACCCTATCCACAGGCACAACAGCACTGGGGATCTGTGCTTGCCCAGGAACGGTACACCTCACGGTGTTCGTTCTCAGCAGAGCCTCTTACCGAAAAGGCAAACGTCCGGCTCCTTGTCCCACAAGGAAGGTGCCAGCCCTGAAAGCTCTTGCTGCTCTTCACTGTCCCCGGGCACCCTATCCACAGGCACAACAGCACTGGGGATCTGTGCTTGCCCAGGAACGGTACACCTCACGGTGTTCGTTCTCAGCAGAGCCTCTTTCCGAAAAGGCAAACGTCCGGCTCCTTGTCCCACAAGGAAGGTGCCAGCCCTGAAAGCTCTTGCTGCTCTTCATTGTCCCCGTGCACCCTATCCACAGGCACAACAGCACTGGGGATCTGTGCTTGCCCACAGGCTGCACATCTCACGGCGCTTGTACTCGGCAGACGCTCCTTCCGAAAAGGCAAACGTCCGGCTCCTTGTCCCACAAGGAAGGTGCCAGCCCTGAAAGCTCTTGCTGCTTTTCACTGTCCCCGTGCACCCTATCCACAGGCACAACAGCACTGGGGATCTGTGCTTGCCCAGGAACGGTACACCTCACGGTGTTCGTTCTCAGCAGAGCCTCTTACCGAAAAGGCAAACGTCCGGCTCCTTGTCCCACAAGGAAGGTGCCAGCCCTGAAAGCTCTTGCTGCTCTTCACTGTCCCCGGGCACCCTATCCACAGGCACAACAGCACTGGGGATCTGTGCTTAGACAGGAACGGTACACCTCACGGTGTTCGTTCTCAGCAGAGCCTCTTTCCGAAAAGGCAAACGTCCGGCTCCTTGTCCCACAAGGAAGGTGCCAGCCCTGAAAGCTCTTGCTGCTCTTCACTGTCCCCGTGCACCCTATGCACAGGCACAACAGCACTGGGGATCTGTGCTTAGACAGGAACGGTACACCTCACGGTGTTCGTTCTCAGCAGAGCCTCTTACCGAAAAGGCAAACGTCCGGCTCCTTGTCCCACAAGGAAGGTGCCAGCCCTGAAAGCTCTTGCTGCTCTTCACTGTCCCCGTGCACCCTATCCACAGGCACAACAGCACTGGGGATCTGTGCTTGCCCAGGAACGGTACACCTCACGGTGTTCGTTCTCAGCAGAGCCTCTTTCCGAAAAGGCAAACGTCCGGCTCCTTGTCCCACAAGGAAGGTGCCAGCCCTGAAAGCTCTTGCTGCTTTTCACTGTCCCCGTGCACCCTATCCACAGGCACAACAGCACTGGGGATCTGTGCTTGCCCACAGGCTGCACATCTCACGGCGCTTGTACTCGGCAGACGCTCCTTCCGAAAAGGCAAACGTCCGGCTCCTTGTCCCACAAGGAAGGTGCCAGCCCTGAAAGCTCTTGCTGCTCTTCACTGTCCCCGTGCACCCTATCCACAGGCACAACAGCACTGGGGATCTGTGCTTAGACAGGAACGGTACACCTCACGGTGTTCGTTCTCAGCAGAGCCTCTTTCCGAAAAGGCAAACGTCCGGCTCCTTGTCCCACAAGGAAGGTGCCAGCCCTGAAAGCTCTTGCTGCTCTTCACTGTCCCCGTGCAGCCTATGCACAGGCACAACAGCAGTGGGGATCTGTGCTTGCCCACAGGCTGCACATCTCACGGCGCTTGTACTCAGCAGAGCCTCTTTCCGAAAAGGCAAACGTCCGGCTCCTTGTCCCACAAGGAAGGTGCCAGCCCTGAAAGCTCTTGCTGCTCTTCACTGTCCCCGTGCACCCTATCCACAGGCACAACAGCACTGGGGATCTGTGCTTGCCCACAGGCTGCACATCTCACGGCGCTTGTACTCGGCAGACGCTCCTTCCGAAAAGGCAAACGTCCGGCTCCTTGTCCCACAAGGAAGGTGCCAGCCCTGAAAGCTCTTGCTGCTCTTCACTGTCCCCGTGCACCCTATCCACAGGCACAACAGCACTGGGGATCTGTGCTTGCCCAGGAACGGTACACCTCACGGTGTTCGTTCTCAGCAGAGCCTCTTACCGAAAAGGCAAACGTCCGGCTCCTTGTCCCACAAGGAAGGTGCCAGCCCTGAAAGCTCTTGCTGCTCTTCACTGTCCCCGGGCACCCTATCCACAGGCACAACAGCACTGGGGATCTGTGCTTAGACAGGAACGGTACACCTCACGGTGTTCGTTCTCAGCAGAGCCTCTTTCCGAAAAGGCAAACGTCCGGCTCCTTGTCCCACAAGGAAGGTGCCAGCCCTGAAAGCTCTTGCTGCTCTTCATTGGCCCCGTGCACCCTATCCACAGGCACAACAGCACTGGGGATCTGTGCTTGCCCACAGGCTGCACATCTCACGGCGCTTGTACTCGGCAGACGCTCCTTCCGAAAAGGCAAACGTCCGGCTCCTTGTCCCACAAGGAAGGTGCCAGCCCTGAAAGCTCTTGCTGCTCTTCACTGTCCCCGTGCAGCCTATGCACAGGCACAACAGCACTGTGGATCTGTGCTTGCCCAGGAACGGTACACCTCACGGTGTTCGTTCTCAGCAGAGCCTCTTTCCGAAAAGGCAAACGTCCGGCTCCTTGTCCCACAAGGAAGGTGCCAGCCCTGAAAGCTCTTGCTGCTTTTCACTGTCCCCGTGCACCCTATCCACAGGCACAACAGCACTGGGGATCTGTGCTTGCCCACAGGCTGCACATCTCACGGCGCTTGTACTCGGCAGACGCTCCTTCCGAAAAGGCAAACGTCCGGCTCCTTGTCCCACAAGGAAGGTGCCAGCCCTGAAAGCTCTTGCTGCTCTTCACTGTCCCCGTGCACCCTATCCACAGGCACAACAGCACTGGGGATCTGTGCTTAGACAGGAACGGTACACCTCACGGCGCTTGTACTCGGCAGACGCTCCTTCCGAAAAGGCAAACGTCCGGCTCCTTGTCCCACAAGGAAGGTGCCAGCCCTGAAAGCTCTTGCTGCTCTTCACTGTCCCCGTGCACCCTATGCACAGGCACAACAGCAGTGGGGATCTGTGCTTGCCCACAGGCTGCACATCTCACGGCGCTTGTACTCAGCAGAGCCTCTTTCCGAAAAGGCAAACGTCCGGCTCCTTGTCCCACAAGGAAGGTGCCAGCCCTGAAAGCTCTTGCTGCTCTTCACTGTCCCCGTGCACCCTATCCACAGGCACAACAGCACTGGGGATCTGTGCTTGCCCACAGGCTGCACATCTCACGGCGCTTGTACTCGGCAGACGCTCCTTCCGAAAAGGCAAACGTCCGGCTCCTTGTCCCACAAGGAAGGTGCCAGCCCTGAAAGCTCTTGCTGCTCTTCACTGTCCCCGTGCAGCCTATGCACAGGCACAACAGCACTGTGGATCTGTGCTTGCCCAGGAACGGTACACCTCACGGTGTTCGTTCTCAGCAGAGCCTCTTACCGAAAAGGCAAACGTCCGGCTCCTTGTCCCACAAGGAAGGTGCCAGCCCTGAAAGCTCTTGCTGCTCTTCACTGTCCCCGGGCACCCTATCCACAGGCACAACAGCACTGGGGATCTGTGCTTAGACAGGAACGGTACACCTCACGGTGTTCGTTCTCAGCAGAGCCTCTTTCCGAAAAGGCAAACGTCCGGCTCCTTGTCCCACAAGGAAGGTGCCAGCCCTGAAAGCTCTTGCTGCTCTTCATTGTCCCCGTGCACCCTATCCACAGGCACAACAGCACTGGGGATCTGTGCTTGCCCACAGGCTGCACATCTCACGGCGCTTGTACTCGGCAGACGCTCCTTCCGAAAAGGCAAACGTCCGGCTCCTTGTCCCACAAGGAAGGTGCCAGCCCTGAAAGCTCTTGCTGCTTTTCACTGTCCCCGTGCACCCTATCCACAGGCACAACAGCACTGGGGATCTGTGCTTGCCCAGGAACGGTACACCTCACGGTGTTCGTTCTCAGCAGAGCCTCTTACCGAAAAGGCAAACGTCCGGCTCCTTGTCCCACAAGGAAGGTGCCAGCCCTGAAAGCTCTTGCTGCTCTTCACTGTCCCTGGGCACCCTATCCACAGGCACAACAGCACTGGGGATCTGTGCTTAGACAGGAACGGTACACCTCACGGTGTTCGTTCTCAGCAGAGCCTCTTTCCGAAAATGCAAACGTCCGGCTCCTTGTCCCACAAGGAAGGTGCCAGCCCTGAAAGCTCTTGCTGCTCTTCACTGTCCCCGTGCACCCTATGCACAGGCACAACAGCACTGGGGATCTGTGCTTAGACAGGAACGGTACACCTCACGGTGTTCGTTCTCAGCAGAGCCTCTTACCGAAAAGGCAAACGTCCGGCTCCTTGTCCCACAAGGAAGGTGCCAGCCCTGAAAGCTCTTGCTGCTCTTCACTGTCCCCGTGCACCCTATCCACAGGCACAACAGCACTGTGGATCTGTGCTTAGACAGGAACGGTACACCTCACGGTGTTCGTTCTCAGCAGAGCCTCTTTCCGAAAAGGCAAACGTCCGGCTCCTTGTCCCACAAGGAAGGTGCCAGCCCTGAAAGCTCTTGCTGCTCTTCACTGTCCCCGTGCACCCTATGCACAGGCACAACAGCACTGGGGATCTGTGCTTGCCCACAGGCTGCACATCTCACGGCGCTTGTACTCGGCAGACTGTCCTTCCGAAAAGGCAAACGTCTGGCTCCTTGTCCCACAAGGAAGGTGCCAGCCCTGAAAGCTCTTGCTGCTCTTCACTGTCCCCGTGCAGCCTATGCACAGGCACAACAGCACTGGGGATCTGTGCTTGCCCAGGAACGGTACACCTCACGGTGTTCGTTCTCAGCAGAGCCTCTTTCCGAAAAGGCAAACGTCCGGCTCCTTGTCCCACAAGGAAGGTGCCAGCCCTGAAAGCTCTTGCTGCTTTTCACTGTCCCCGTGCACCCTATCCACAGGCACAACAGCACTGGGGATCTGTGCTTGCCCACAGGCTGCACATCTCACGGCGCTTGTACTCGGCAGACGCTCCTTCCGAAAAGGCAAACGTCCGGCTCCTTGTCCCACAAGGAAGGTGCCAGCCCTGAAAGCTCTTGCTGCTCTTCACTGTCCCCGTGCACCCTATCCACAGGCACAACAGCACTGGGGATCTGTGCTTGCCCACAGGCTGCACATCTCACGGCGCTTGTACTCGGCAGACTGTCCTTCCGAAAAGGCAAACGTCCGGCTCCTTGTCCCACAAGGAAGGTGCCAGCCCTGAAAGCTCTTGCTGCTTTTCACTGTCCCCGTGCACCCTATCCACAGGCACAACAGCACTGGGGATCTGTGCTTGCCCAGGAACGGTACACCTCACGGTGTTCGTTCTCAGCAGAGCCTCTTACCGAAAAGGCAAACGTCCGGCTCCTTGTCCCACAAGGAAGGTGCCAGCCCTGAAAGCTCTTGCTGCTCTTCACTGTCCCCGGGCACCCTATCCACAGGCACAACAGCACTGGGGATCTGTGCTTAGACAGGAACGGTACACCTCACGGTGTTCGTTCTCAGCAGAGCCTCTTTCCGAAAATGCAAACGTCCGGCTCCTTGTCCCACAAGGAAGGTGCCAGCCCTGAAAGCTCTTGCTGCTCTTCACTGTCCCCGTGCACCCTATGCACAGGCACAACAGCACTGGGGATCTGTGCTTAGACAGGAACGGTACACCTCACGGTGTTCGTTCTCAGCAGAGCCTCTTACCGAAAAGGCAAACGTCCGGCTCCTTGTCCCACAAGGAAGGTGCCAGCCCTGAAAGCTCTTGCTGCTCTTCACTGTCCCCGGGCACCCTATCCACAGGCACAACAGCACTGTGGATCTGTGCTTAGACAGGAACGGTACACCTCACGGTGTTCGTTCTCAGCAGAGCCTCTTTCCGAAAATGCAAACGTCCGGCTCCTTGTCCCACAAGGAAGGTGCCAGCCCTGAAAGCTCTTGCTGCTCTTCACTGTCCCCGTGCACCCTATGCACAGGCACAACAGCACTGGGGATCTGTGCTTAGACAGGAACGGTACACCTCACGGTGTTCGTTCTCAGCAGAGCCTCTTACCGAAAAGGCAAACGTCCGGCTCCTTGTCCCACAAGGAAGGTGCCAGCCCTGAAAGCTCTTGCTGCTCTTCACTGTCCCCGTGCACCCTATCCACAGGCACAACAGCACTGTGGATCTGTGCTTAGACAGGAACGGTACACCTCACGGTGTTCGTTCTCAGCAGAGCCTCTTTCCGAAAAGGCAAACGTCCGGCTCCTTGTCCCACAAGGAAGGTGCCAGCCCTGAAAGCTCTTGCTGCTCTTCACTGTCCCCGTGCACCCTATGCACAGGCACAACAGCACTGGGGATCTGTGCTTGCCCACAGGCTGCACATCTCACGGCGCTTGTACTCGGCAGACTGTCCTTCCGAAAAGGCAAACGTCCGGCTCCTTGTCCCACAAGGAAGGTGCCAGCCCTGAAAGCTCTTGCTGCTCTTCACTGTCCCCGTGCAGCCTATGCACAGGCACAACAGCACTGGGGATCTGTGCTTGCCCAGGAACGGTACACCTCACGGTGTTCGTTCTCAGCAGAGCCTCTTTCCGAAAAGGCAAACGTCCGGCTCCTTGTCCCACAAGGAAGGTGCCAGCCCTGAAAGCTCTTGCTGCTTTTCACTGTCCCCGTGCACCCTATCCACAGGCACAACAGCACTGGGGATCTGTGCTTGCCCACAGGCTGCACATCTCACGGCGCTTGTACTCGGCAGACGCTCCTTCCGAAAAGGCAAACGTCCGGCTCCTTGTCCCACAAGGAAGGTGCCAGCCCTGAAAGCTCTTGCTGCTCTTCACTGTCCCCGTGCACCCTATCCACAGGCACAACAGCACTGGGGATCTGTGCTTAGACAGGAACGGTACACCTCACGGTGTTCGTTCTCAGCAGAGCCTCTTTCCGAAAAGGCAAACGTCCGGCTCCTTGTCCCACAAGGAAGGTGCCAGCCCTGAAAGCTCTTGCTGCTCTTCACTGTCCCCGTGCAGCCTATACACAGGCACAACAGCAGTGGGGATCTGTGCTTGCCCACAGGCTGCACATCTCACGGCGCTTGTACTCAGCAGAGCCTCTTTCCGAAAAGGCAAACGTCCGGCTCCTTGTCCCACAAGGAAGGTGCCAGCCCTGAAAGCTCTTGCTGCTCTTCACTGTCCCCGTGCACCCTATGCACAGGCACAACAGCACTGGGGATCTGTGCTTGCCCACAGGCTGCACATCTCACGGCGCTTGTACTCGGCAGACTGTCCTTCCGAAAAGGCAAACGTCCGGCTCCTTGTCCCACAAGGAAGGTGCCAGCCCTGAAAGCTCTTGCTGCTCTTCACTGTCCCCGTGCACCCTATCCACAGGCACAACAGCACTGGGGATCTGTGCTTGCCCAGGAACGGTACACCTCACGGTGTTCGTTCTCAGCAGAGCCTCTTACCGAAAAGGCAAACGTCCGGCTCCTTGTCCCACAAGGAAGGTGCCAGCCCTGAAAGCTCTTGCTGCTCTTCACTGTCCCCGGGCACCCTATCCACAGGCACAACAGCACTGGGGATCTGTGCTTAGACAGGAACGGTACACCTCACGGTGTTCGTTCTCAGCAGAGCCTCTTTCCGAAAAGGCAAACGTCCGGCTCCTTGTCCCACAAGGAAGGTGCCAGCCCTGAAAGCTCTTGCTGCTCTTCATTGTCCCCGTGCACCCTATCCACAGGCACAACAGCACTGGGGATCTGTGCTTGCCCACAGGCTGCACATCTCACGGCGCTTGTACTCGGCAGACGCTCCTTCCGAAAAGGCAAACGTCCGGCTCCTTGTCCCACAAGGAAGGTGCCAGCCCTGAAAGCTCTTGCTGCTCTTCACTGTCCCCGTGCACCCTATGCACAGGCACAACAGCACTGGGGATCTGTGCTTGCCCAGGAACGGTACACCTCACGGTGTTCGTTCTCAGCAGAGCCTCTTTCCGAAAAGGCAAACGTCCGGCTCCTTGTCCCACAAGGAAGGTGCCAGCCCTGAAAGCTCTTGCTGCTTTTCACTGTCCCCGTGCACCCTATCCACAGGCACAACAGCACTGGGGATCTGTGCTTGCCCACAGGCTGCACATCTCACGGCGCTTGTACTCGGCAGACGCTCCTTCCGAAAAGGCAAACGTCCGGCTCCTTGTCCCACAAGGAAGGTGCCAGCCCTGAAAGCTCTTGCTGCTCTTCACTGTCCCCGTGCACCCTATCCACAGGCACAACAGCACTGGGGATCTGTGCTTAGACAGGAACGGTACACCTCACGGTGTTCGTTCTCAGCAGAGCCTCTTTCCGAAAAGGCAAACGTCCGGCTCCTTGTCCCACAAGGAAGGTGCCAGCCCTGAAAGCTCTTGCTGCTCTTCACTGTCCCCGTGCAGCCTATACACAGGCACAACAGCAGTGGGGATCTGTGCTTGCCCACAGGCTGCACATCTCACGGCGCTTGTACTCAGCAGAGCCTCTTTCCGAAAAGGCAAACGTCCGGCTCCTTGTCCCACAAGGAAGGTGCCAGCCCTGAAAGCTCTTGCTGCTCTTCACTGTCCCCGTGCACCCTATCCACAGGCACAACAGCACTGGGGATCTGTGCTTGCCCACAGGCTGCACATCTCACGGCGCTTGTACTCGGCAGACGCTCCTTCCGAAAAGGCAAACGTCCGGCTCCTTGTCCCACAAGGAAGGTGCCAGCCCTGAAAGCTCTTGCTGCTCTTCACTGTCCCCGTGCACCCTATCCACAGGCACAACAGCACTGGGGATCTGTGCTTGCCCAGGAACGGTACACCTCACGGTGTTCGTTCTCAGCAGAGCCTCTTTCCGAAAAGGCAAACGTCCGGCTCCTTGTCCCACAAGGAAGGTGCCAGCCCTGAAAGCTCTTGCTGCTCTTCACTGTCCCCGTGCAGCCTATACACAGGCACAACAGCAGTGGGGATCTGTGCTTGCCCACAGGCTGCACATCTCACGGCGCTTGTACTCAGCAGAGCCTCTTTCCGAAAAGGCAAACGTCCGGCTCCTTGTCCCACAAGGAAGGTGCCAGCCCTGAAAGCTCTTGCTGCTCTTCACTGTCCCCGTGCACCCTATGCACAGGCACAACAGCACTGGGGATCTGTGCTTGCCCACAGGCTGCACATCTCACGGCGCTTGTACTCGGCAGACTGTCCTTCCGAAAAGGCAAACGTCCGGCTCCTTGTCCCACAAGGAAGGTGCCAGCCCTGAAAGCTCTTGCTGCTCTTCACTGTCCCCGTGCACCCTATCCACAGGCACAACAGCACTGGGGATCTGTGCTTGCCCAGGAACGGTACACCTCACGGTGTTCGTTCTCAGCAGAGCCTCTTACCGAAAAGGCAAACGTCCGGCTCCTTGTCCCACAAGGAAGGTGCCAGCCCTGAAAGCTCTTGCTGCTCTTCACTGTCCCCGGGCACCCTATCCACAGGCACAACAGCACTGGGGATCTGTGCTTAGACAGGAACGGTACACCTCACGGTGTTCGTTCTCAGCAGAGCCTCTTTCCGAAAAGGCAAACGTCCGGCTCCTTGTCCCACAAGGAAGGTGCCAGCCCTGAAAGCTCTTGCTGCTCTTCATTGTCCCCGTGCACCCTATCCACAGGCACAACAGCACTGGGGATCTGTGCTTGCCCACAGGCTGCACATCTCACGGCGCTTGTACTCGGCAGACGCTCCTTCCGAAAAGGCAAACGTCCGGCTCCTTGTCCCACAAGGAAGGTGCCAGCCCTGAAAGCTCTTGCTGCTCTTCACTGTCCCCGTGCACCCTATGCACAGGCACAACAGCACTGGGGATCTGTGCTTGCCCAGGAACGGTACACCTCACGGTGTTCGTTCTCAGCAGAGCCTCTTTCCGAAAAGGCAAACGTCCGGCTCCTTGTCCCACAAGGAAGGTGCCAGCCCTGAAAGCTCTTGCTGCTTTTCACTGTCCCCGTGCACCCTATCCACAGGCACAACAGCACTGGGGATCTGTGCTTGCCCACAGGCTGCACATCTCACGGCGCTTGTACTCGGCAGACGCTCCTTCCGAAAAGGCAAACGTCCGGCTCCTTGTCCCACAAGGAAGGTGCCAGCCCTGAAAGCTCTTGCTGCTCTTCACTGTCCCCGTGCACCCTATCCACAGGCACAACAGCACTGGGGATCTGTGCTTAGACAGGAACGGTACACCTCACGGTGTTCGTTCTCAGCAGAGCCTCTTTCCGAAAAGGCAAACGTCCGGCTCCTTGTCCCACAAGGAAGGTGCCAGCCCTGAAAGCTCTTGCTGCTCTTCACTGTCCCCGTGCAGCCTATACACAGGCACAACAGCAGTGGGGATCTGTGCTTGCCCACAGGCTGCACATCTCACGGCGCTTGTACTCAGCAGAGCCTCTTTCCGAAAAGGCAAACGTCCGGCTCCTTGTCCCACAAGGAAGGTGCCAGCCCTGAAAGCTCTTGCTGCTCTTCACTGTCCCCGTGCACCCTATCCACAGGCACAACAGCACTGGGGATCTGTGCTTGCCCACAGGCTGCACATCTCACGGCGCTTGTACTCGGCAGACGCTCCTTCCGAAAAGGCAAACGTCCGGCTCCTTGTCCCACAAGGAAGGTGCCAGCCCTGAAAGCTCTTGCTGCTCTTCACTGTCCCCGTGCACCCTATCCACAGGCACAACAGCACTGGGGATCTGTGCTTGCCCAGGAACGGTACACCTCACGGTGTTCGTTCTCAGCAGAGCCTCTTACCGAAAAGGCAAACGTCCGGCTCCTTGTCCCACAAGGAAGGTGCCAGCCCTGAAAGCTCTTGCTGCTCTTCACTGTCCCCGGGCACCCTATCCACAGGCACAACAGCACTGGGGATCTGTGCTTAGACAGGAACGGTACACCTCACGGTGTTCGTTCTCAGCAGAGCCTCTTTCCGAAAAGGCAAACGTCCGGCTCCTTGTCCCACAAGGAAGGTGCCAGCCCTGAAAGCTCTTGCTGCTCTTCATTGTCCCCGTGCACCCTATCCACAGGCACAACAGCACTGGGGATCTGTGCTTGCCCACAGGCTGCACATCTCACGGCGCTTGTACTCGGCAGACGCTCCTTCCGAAAAGGCAAACGTCCGGCTCCTTGTCCCACAAGGAAGGTGCCAGCCCTGAAAGCTCTTGCTGCTTTTCACTGTCCCCGTGCACCCTATCCACAGGCACAACAGCACTGGGGATCTGTGCTTGCCCAGGAACGGTACACCTCACGGTGTTCGTTCTCAGCAGAGCCTCTTACCGAAAAGGCAAACGTCCGGCTCCTTGTCCCACAAGGAAGGTGCCAGCCCTGAAAGCTCTTGCTGCTCTTCACTGTCCCCGGGCACCCTATCCACAGGCACAACAGCACTGGGGATCTGTGCTTAGACAGGAACGGTACACCTCACGGTGTTCGTTCTCAGCAGAGCCTCTTTCCGAAAAGGCAAACGTCCGGCTCCTTGTCCCACAAGGAAGGTGCCAGCCCTGAAAGCTCTTGCTGCTCTTCACTGTCCCCGTGCACCCTATGCACAGGCACAACAGCACTGGGGATCTGTGCTTAGACAGGAACGGTACACCTCACGGTGTTCGTTCTCAGCAGAGCCTCTTACCGAAAAGGCAAACGTCCGGCTCCTTGTCCCACAAGGAAGGTGCCAGCCCTGAAAGCTCTTGCTGCTCTTCACTGTCCCCGGGCACCCTATCCACAGGCACAACAGCACTGTGGATCTGTGCTTAGACAGGAACGGTACACCTCACGGTGTTCGTTCTCAGCAGAGCCTCTTTCCGAAAAGGCAAACGTCCGGCTCCTTGTCCCACAAGGAAGGTGCCAGCCCTGAAAGCTCTTGCTGCTTTTCACTGTCCCCGTGCACCCTATCCACAGGCACAACAGCACTGGGCATCTGTGCTTGCCCACAGGCTGCACATCTCACGGCGCTTGTACTCGGCAGACGCTCCTTCCGAAAAGGCAAACGTCCGGCTCCTTGTCCCACAAGGAAGGTGCCAGCCCTGAAAGCTCTTGCTGCTCTTCACTGTCCCCGTGCACCCTATCCACAGGCACAACAGCACTGGGGATCTGTGCTTAGACAGGAACGGTACACCTCACGGTGTTCGTTCTCAGCAGAGCCTCTTTCCGAAAAGGCAAACGTCCGGCTCCTTGTCCCACAAGGAAGGTGCCAGCCCTGAAAGCTCTTGCTGCTCTTCACTGTCCCCGTGCAGCCTATACACAGGCACAACAGCAGTGGGGATCTGTGCTTGCCCACAGGCTGCACATCTCACGGCGCTTGTACTCAGCAGAGCCTCTTTCCGAAAAGGCAAACGTCCGGCTCCTTGTCCCACAAGGAAGGTGCCAGCCCTGAAAGCTCTTGCTGCTCTTCACTGTCCCCGTGCACCCTATCCACAGGCACAACAGCACTGGGGATCTGTGCTTGCCCACAGGCTGCACATCTCACGGCGCTTGTACTCGGCAGACGCTCCTTCCGAAAAGGCAAACGTCCGGCTCCTTGTCCCACAAGGAAGGTGCCAGCCCTGAAAGCTCTTGCTGCTCTTCACTGTCCCCGTGCACCCTATCCACAGGCACAACAGCACTGGGGATCTGTGCTTGCCCAGGAACGGTACACCTCACGGTGTTCGTTCTCAGCAGAGCCTCTTACCGAAAAGGCAAACGTCCGGCTCCTTGTCCCACAAGGAAGGTGCCAGCCCTGAAAGCTCTTGCTGCTCTTCACTGTCCCCGGGCACCCTATCCACAGGCACAACAGCACTGGGGATCTGTGCTTAGACAGGAACGGTACACCTCACGGTGTTCGTTCTCAGCAGAGCCTCTTTCCGAAAAGGCAAACGTCCGGCTCCTTGTCCCACAAGGAAGGTGCCAGCCCTGAAAGCTCTTGCTGCTCTTCATTGTCCCCGTGCACCCTATCCACAGGCACAACAGCACTGGGGATCTGTGCTTGCCCACAGGCTGCACATCTCACGGCGCTTGTACTCGGCAGACGCTCCTTCCGAAAAGGCAAACGTCCGGCTCCTTGTCCCACAAGGAAGGTGCCAGCCCTGAAAGCTCTTGCTGCTTTTCACTGTCCCCGTGCACCCTATCCACAGGCACAACAGCACTGGGGATCTGTGCTTGCCCAGGAACGGTACACCTCACGGTGTTCGTTCTCAGCAGAGCCTCTTACCGAAAAGGCAAACGTCCGGCTCCTTGTCCCACAAGGAAGGTGCCAGCCCTGAAAGCTCTTGCTGCTCTTCACTGTCCCCGGGCACCCTATCCACAGGCACAACAGCACTGGGGATCTGTGCTTAGACAGGAACGGTACACCTCACGGTGTTCGTTCTCAGCAGAGCCTCTTTCCGAAAATGCAAACGTCCGGCTCCTTGTCCCACAAGGAAGGTGCCAGCCCTGAAAGCTCTTGCTGCTCTTCACTGTCCCCGTGCACCCTATGCACAGGCACAACAGCACTGGGGATCTGTGCTTAGACAGGAACGGTACACCTCACGGTGTTCGTTCTCAGCAGAGCCTCTTACCGAAAAGGCAAACGTCCGGCTCCTTGTCCCACAAGGAAGGTGCCAGCCCTGAAAGCTCTTGCTGCTCTTCACTGTCCCCGTGCACCCTATCCACAGGCACAACAGCACTGTGGATCTGTGCTTAGACAGGAACGGTACACCTCACGGTGTTCGTTCTCAGCAGAGCCTCTTTCCGAAAAGGCAAACGTCCGGCTCCTTGTCCCACAAGGAAGGTGCCAGCCCTGAAAGCTCTTGCTGCTCTTCACTGTCCCCGTGCACCCTATGCACAGGCACAACAGCACTGGGGATCTGTGCTTGCCCACAGGCTGCACATCTCACGGCGCTTGTACTCGGCAGACTGTCCTTCCGAAAAGGCAAACGTCCGGCTCCTTGTCCCACAAGGAAGGTGCCAGCCCTGAAAGCTCTTGCTGCTCTTCACTGTCCCCGTGCACCCTATCCACAGGCACAACAGCACTGGGGATCTGTGCTTGCCCACAGGCTGCACATCTCACGGCGCTTGTACTCGGCAGACGCTCCTTCCGAAAAGGCAAACGTCCGGCTCCTTGTCCCACAAGGAAGGTGCCAGCCCTGAAAGCTCTTGCTGCTCTTCACTGTCCCCGTGCACCCTATCCACAGGCACAACAGCACTGGGGATCTGTGCTTGCCCAGGAACGGTACACCTCACGGTGTTCGTTCTCAGCAGAGCCTCTTTCCGAAAAGGCAAACGTCCGGCTCCTTGTCCCACAAGGAAGGTGCCAGCCCTGAAAGCTCTTGCTGCTCTTCACTGTCCCCGGGCACCCTATCCACAGGCACAACAGCACTGGGGATCTGTGCTTAGACAGGAACGGTACACCTCACGGTGTTCGTTCTCAGCAGAGCCTCTTTCCGAAAAGGCAAACGTCCGGCTCCTTGTCCCACAAGGAAGGTGCCAGCCCTGAAAGCTCTTGCTGCTTTTCACTGTCCCCGTGCACCCTATCCACAGGCACAACAGCACTGGGGATCTGTGCTTGCCCACAGGCTGCACATCTCACGGCGCTTGTACTCAGCAGAGCCTCTTTCCGAAAAGGCAAACGTCCGGCTCCTTGTCCCACAAGGAAGGTGCCAGCCCTGAAAGCTCTTGCTGCTCTTCACTGTTCCCGTGCAGCCTATGCACAGGCACAACAGCACTGGGGATCTGTGCTTGCCCACAGGCTGCACATCTCACGGCGCTTGTACTCGGCAGACGCTCCTTTCGAAAAGGCAAACGTCCGGCTCCTTGTCCCACAAGGAAGGTGCCAGCCCTGAAAGCTCTTGCTGCTCTTCACTGTCCCCGGGCACCCTATCCACAGGCACAACAGCACTGGGGATCTGTGCTTAGACAGGAACGGTACACCTCACGGTGTTCGTTCTCAGCAGAGCCTCTTACCGAAAAGGCAAACGTCCGGCTCCTTGTCCCACAAGGAAGGTGCCAGCCCTGAAAGCTCTTGCTGCTCTTCACTGTCCCCGTGCACCCTATCCACAGGCACAACAGCACTGGGGATCTGTGCTTGCCCACAGGCTGCACATCTCACGGCGCTTGTACTCGGCAGACGCTCCTTCCGAAAAGGCAAACGTCCGGCTCCTTGTCCCACAAGGAAGGTGCCAGCCCTGAAAGCTCTTGCTGCTCTTCACTGTCCCCGTGCACCCTATCCACAGGCACAACAGCTTTGGGAATCTGTACTTAGACAGGAACGGTATACCTCACGGTGTTCGTTCTCAGCAGAGCCTCTTTCCGAAAAGGCAAACGTCCGGCTCCTTGTCCCACAAGGAAGGTGCCAGCCCTGAAAGCTCTTGCTGCTCTTCACTGTCCCCGTGCAGCCTATGCACAGGCACAACAGCACTGGGGATCTGTGCTTAGACAGGAACGGTACACCTCACGGTGTTCGTTCTCAGCAGAGCCTCTTACCGAAAAGGCAAACGTCCGGCTCCTTGTCCCACAAGGAAGGTGCCAGCCCTGAAAGCTCTTGCTGCTCTTCACTGTCCCCGGGCACCCTATCCACAGGCACAACAGCACTGGGGATCTGTGCTTAGACAGGAACGGTACACCTCACGGTGTTCGTTCTCGGCATTGCAATTTTCAGAAAAGGCAAACGTCCGGCTCCTTGTCCCACAAGGAAGGTGCCAGCCCTGAAAGCTCTTGCTGCTCTTCACTGTCCCCGTGCACCCTATGCACAGGCACAACAGCACTGGGGATCTGTGCTTGCCCACAGGCTGCACATCTCACGGCGCTTGTACTCGGCAGACGCTCCTTCCGAAAAGGCAAACGTCCGGCTCCTTGTCCCACAAGGAAGGTGCCAGCCCTGAAAGCTCTTGCTGCTCTTCACTGTCCCCGTGCACCCTATCCACAGGCACAACAGCACTGGGGATCTGTGCTTGCCCACAGGCTGCACATCTCACGGCGCTTGTACTCGGCAGACGCTCCTTCCGAAAAGGCAAACGTCCGGCTCCTTGTCCCACAAGGAAGGTGCCAGCCCTGAAAGCTCTTGCTGCTCTTCACTGTCCCCGTGCAGCCTATGCACAGGCACAACAGCACTGGGGATCTGTGCTTGCCCAGGAACGGTACACCTCACGGTGTTCGTTCTCAGCAGAGCCTCTTACCGAAAAGGCAAACGTCCGGCTCCTTGTCCCACAAGGAAGGTGCCAGCCCTGAAAGCTCTTGCTGCTCTTCACTGTCCCCGGGCACCCTATCCACAGGCACAACAGCACTGGGGATCTGTGCTTAGACAGGAACGGTACACCTCACGGTGTTCGTTCTCAGCAGAGCCTCTTTCCGAAAAGGCAAACGTCCGGCTCCTTGTCCCACAAGGAAGGTGCCAGCCCTGAAAGCTCTTGCTGCTCTTCACTGTCCCCGTGCACCCTATCCACAGGCACAACAGCTTTGGGAATCTGTACTTAGACAGGAACGGTACACCTCACGGTGTTCGTTCTCAGCAGAGCCTCTTACCGAAAAGGCAAACGTCCGGCTCCTTGTCCCACAAGGAAGGTGCCAGCCCTGAAAGCTCTTGCTGCTCTTCACTGTCCCCGGGCACCCTATCCACAGGCACAACAGCACTGGGGATCTGTGCTTGCCCAGGAACGGTACACCTCACGGTGTTCGTTCTCAGCAGAGCCTCTTTCCGAAAAGGCAAACGTCCGGCTCCTTGTCCCACAAGGAAGGTGCCAGCCCTGAAAGCTCTTGCTGCTTTTCACTGTCCCCGTGCACCCTATCCACAGGCACAACAGCACTGGGGATCTGTGCTTGCCCAGGAACGGTACACCTCACGGTGTTCGTTCTCAGCAGAGCCTCTTACCGAAAAGGCAAACGTCCGGCTCCTTGTCCCACAAGGAAGGTGCCAGCCCTGAAAGCTCTTGCTGCTTTTCACTGTCCCCGTGCACCCTATCCACAGGCACAACAGCACTGGGGATCTGTGCTTGCCCACAGGCTGCACATCTCACGGCGCTTGTACTCGGCAGACGCTCCTTCCGAAAAGGCAAACGTCCGGCTCCTTGTCCCACAAGGAAGGTGCCAGCCCTGAAAGCTCTTGCTGCTCTTCACTGTTCCCGTGCAGCCTATGCACAGGCACAACAGCACTGGGGATCTGTGCTTGCCCACAGGCTGCACATCTCACGGCGCTTGTACTCGGCAGACGCTCCTTTCGAAAAGGCAAACGTCCGGCTCCTTGTCCCACAAGGAAGGTGCCAGCCCTGAAAGCTCTTGCTGCTCTTCACTGTCCCCGGGCACCCTATCCACAGGCACAACAGCACTGGGGATCTGTGCTTAGACAGGAACGGTACACCTCACGGTGTTCGTTCTCAGCAGAGCCTCTTTCCGAAAAGGCAAACGTCCGGCTCCTTCTCCCACAAGGAAGGTGCCAGCCCTGAAAGCTCTTGCTGCTCTTCACTGTCCCCGGGCACCCTATCCACAGGCACAACAGCACTGGGGATCTGTGCTTAGACAGGAACGGTACACCTCACGGTGTTCGTTCTCAGCAGAGCCTCTTTCCGAAAAGGCAAACGTCCGGCTCCTTGTCCCACAAGGAAGGTGCCAGCCCTGAAAGCTCTTGCTGCTTTTCACTGTCCCCGTGCACCCTATCCACAGGCACAACAGCACTGTGGATCTGTGCTTGCCCAGGAACGGTACACCTCACGGTGTTCGTTCTCGGCATTGCAATTTTCCGAAAAGGCAAACGTCCGGCTCCTTGTCCCACAAGGAAGGTGCCAGCCCTGAAAGCTCTTGCTGCTCTTCACTGTCCCCGTGCAGCCTATGCACAGGCACAACAGCACTGTGGATCTGTGCTTGCCCAGGAACGGTACACCTCACGGTGTTCGTTCTCAGCAGAGCCTCTTTCCGAAAAGGCAAACGTCCGGCTCCTTGTCCCACAAGGAAGGTGCCAGCCCTGAAAGCTCTTGCTGCTCTTCACTGTCCCCGGGCACCCTATCCACAGGCACAACAGCACTGGGGATCTGTGCTTAGACAGGAACGGTACACCTCACGGTGTTCGTTCTCAGCAGAGCCTCTTTCCGAAAAGGCAAACGTCCGGCTCCTTGTCCCACAAGGAAGGTGCCAGCCCTGAAAGCTCTTGCTGCTCTTCACTGTCCCCGTGCACCCTATCCACAGGCACAACAGCTTTGGGAATCTGTACTTAGACAGGAACGGTACACCTCACGGTGTTCGTTCTCAGCAGAGCCTCTTACCGAAAAGGCAAACGTCCGGCTCCTTGTCCCACAAGGAAGGTGCCAGCCCTGAAAGCTCTTGCTGCTCTTCACTGTCCCCGGGCACCCTATCCACAGGCACAACAGCACTGGGGATCTGTGCTTGCCCAGGAACGGTACACCTCACGGTGTTCGTTCTCAGCAGAGCCTCTTTCCGAAAAGGCAAACGTCCGGCTCCTTGTCCCACAAGGAAGGTGCCAGCCCTGAAAGCTCTTGCTGCTTTTCACTGTCCCCGTGCACCCTATCCACAGGCACAACAGCACTGGGGATCTGTGCTTGCCCAGGAACGGTACACCTCACGGTGTTCGTTCTCAGCAGAGCCTCTTACCGAAAAGGCAAACGTCCGGCTCCTTGTCCCACAAGGAAGGTGCCAGCCCTGAAAGCTCTTGCTGCTTTTCACTGTCCCCGTGCACCCTATCCACAGGCACAACAGCACTGGGGATCTGTGCTTGCCCACAGGCTGCACATCTCACGGCGCTTGTACTCGGCAGACGCTCCTTCCGAAAAGGCAAACGTCCGGCTCCTTGTCCCACAAGGAAGGTGCCAGCCCTGAAAGCTCTTGCTGCTCTTCACTGTTCCCGTGCAGCCTATGCACAGGCACAACAGCACTGGGGATCTGTGCTTGCCCACAGGCTGCACATCTCACGGCGCTTGTACTCGGCAGACGCTCCTTTCGAAAAGGCAAACGTCCGGCTCCTTGTCCCACAAGGAAGGTGCCAGCCCTGAAAGCTCTTGCTGCTCTTCACTGTCCCCGGGCACCCTATCCACAGGCACAACAGCACTGGGGATCTGTGCTTAGACAGGAACGGTACACCTCACGGTGTTCGTTCTCAGCAGAGCCTCTTTCCGAAAAGGCAAACGTCCGGCTCCTTCTCCCACAAGGAAGGTGCCAGCCCTGAAAGCTCTTGCTGCTCTTCACTGTCCCCGGGCACCCTATCCACAGGCACAACAGCACTGGGGATCTGTGCTTAGATAGGAACGGTACACCTCACGGTGTTCGTTCTCAGCAGAGCCTCTTTCCGAAAAGGCAAACGTCCGGCTCCTTGTCCCACAAGGAAGGTGCCAGCCCTGAAAGCTCTTGCTGCTTTTCACTGTCCCCGTGCACCCTATCCACAGGCACAACAGCACTGGGGATCTGTGCTTGCCCAGGAACGGTACACCTCACGGTGTTCGTTCTCGGCATTGCAATTTTCCGAAAAGGCAAACGTCCGGCTCCTTGTCCCACAAGGAAGGTGCCAGCCCTGAAAGCTCTTGCTGCTCTTCACTGTCCCCGTGCAGCCTATGCACAGGCACAACAGCACTGTGGATCTGTGCTTGCCCAGGAACGGTACACCTCACGGTGTTCGTTCTCAGCAGAGCCTCTTTCCGAAAAGGCAAACGTCCGGCTCCTTGTCCCACAAGGAAGGTGCCAGCCCTGAAAGCTCTTGCTGCTTTTCACTGTCCCCGTGCACCCTATCCACAGGCACAACAGCACTGGGGATCTGTGCTTGCCCACAGGCTGCACATCTCACGGCGCTTGTACTCGGCAGACGCTCCTTCCGAAAAGGCAAACGTCCGGCTCCTTGTCCCACAAGGAAGGTGCCAGCCCTGAAAGCTCTTGCTGCTCTTCACTGTCCCCGTGCACCCTATCCACAGGCACAACAGCACTGGGGATCTGTGCTTAGACAGGAACGGTACACCTCACGGTGTTCGTTCTCAGCAGAGCCTCTTTCCGAAAAGGCAAACGTCCGGCTCCTTCTCCCACAAGGAAGGTGCCAGCCCTGAAAGCTCTTGCTGCTCTTCACTGTTTCCGTGCACCCTATCCACAGGCACAACAGCACTGGGGATCTGTGCTTAGACAGGAACGGTACACCTCACGGTGTTCGTTCTCAGCAGAGCCTCTTTCCGAAAAGGCAAACGTCCGGCTCCTTGTCCCACAAGGAAGGTGCCAGCCCTGAAAGCTCTTGCTGCTTTTCACTGTCCCCGTGCACCCTATCCACAGGCACAACAGCACTGGGGATCTGTGCTTGCCCAGGAACGGTACACCTCACGGTGTTCGTTCTCGGCATTGCAATTTTCCGAAAAGGCAAACGTCCGGCTCCTTGTCCCACAAGGAAGGTGCCAGCCCTGAAAGCTCTTGCTGCTCTTCACTGTCCCCGTGCAGCCTATGCACAGGCACAACAGCACTGTGGATCTGTGCTTGCCCAGGAACGGTACACCTCACGGTGTTCGTTCTCAGCAGAGCCTCTTTCCGAAAAGGCAAACGTCCGGCTCCTTGTCCCACAAGGAAGGTGCCAGCCCTGAAAGCTCTTGCTGCTTTTCACTGTCCCCGTGCACCCTATCCACAGGCACAACAGCACTGGGGATCTGTGCTTGCCCACAGGCTGCACATCTCACGGCGCTTGTACTCGGCAGACGCTCCTTCCGAAAAGGCAAACGTCCGGCTCCTTGTCCCACAAGGAAGGTGCCAGCCCTGAAAGCTCTTGCTGCTCTTCACTGTCCCCGTGCACCCTATCCACAGGCACAACAGCACTGGGGATCTGTGCTTAGACAGGAACGGTACACCTCACGGTGTTCGTTCTCAGCAGAGCCTCTTTCCGAAAAGGCAAACGTCCGGCTCCTTGTCCCACAAGGAAGGTGCCAGCCCTGAAAGCAATTGCTGCTCTTCACTGTCCCCGTGCAGCCTATACACAGGCACAACAGCAGTGGGGATCTGTGCTTGCCCACAGGCTGCACATCTCACGGCGCTTGTACTCAGCAGAGCCTCTTTCCGAAAAGGCAAACGTCCGGCTCCTTGTCCCACAAGGAAGGTGCCAGCCCTGAAAGCTCTTGCTGCTCTTCACTGTCCCCGTGCACCCTATCCACAGGCACAACAGCACTGGGGATCTGTGCTTGCCCACAGGCTGCACATCTCACGGCGCTTGTACTCGGCAGACGCTCCTTCCGAAAAGGCAAACGTCCGGCTCCTTGTCCCACAAGGAAGGTGCCAGCCCTGAAAGCTCTTGCTGCTCTTCACTGTCCCCGGGCACCCTATGCACAGGCACAACAGCACTGGGGATCTGTGCTTGCCCAGGAACGGTACACCTCACGGTGTTCGTTCTCAGCAGAGCCTCTTACCGAAAAGGCAAACGTCCGGCTCCTTGTCCCACAAGGAAGGTGCCAGCCCTGAAAGCTCTTGCTGCTCTTCACTGTCCCCGGGCACCCTATCCACAGGCACAACAGCACTGGGGATCTGTGCTTAGACAGGAACGGTACACCTCACGGTGTTCGTTCTCAGCAGAGCCTCTTTCCGAAAAGGCAAACGTCCGGCTCCTTGTCCCACAAGGAAGGTGCCAGCCCTGAAAGCTCTTGCTGCTCTTCATTGTCCCCGTGCACCCTATCCACAGGCACAACAGCACTGGGGATTTGTGCTTGCCCACAGGCTGCACATCTCACGGCGCTTGTACTCGGCAGACGCTCCTTCCGAAAAGGCAAACGTCCGGCTCCTTGTCCCACAAGGAAGGTGCCAGCCCTGAAAGCTCTTGCTGCTTTTCACTGTCCCCGTGCACCCTATCCACAGGCACAACAGCACTGGGGATCTGTGCTTGCCCAGGAACGGTACACCTCACGGTGTTCGTTCTCAGCAGAGCCTCTTTCCGAAAAGGCAAACGTCCGGCTCCTTGTCCCACAAGGAAGGTGCCAGCCCTGAAAGCAATTGCTGCTCTTCACTGTCCCCGTGCAGCCTATACACAGGCACAACAGCAGTGGGGATCTGTGCTTGCCCACAGGCTGCACATCTCACGGCGCTTGTACTCAGCAGAGCCTCTTTCCGAAAAGGCAAACGTCCGGCTCCTTGTCCCACAAGGAAGGTGCCAGCCCTGAAAGCTCTTGCTGCTCTTCACTGTCCCCGTGCACCCTATCCACAGGCACAACAGCACTGGGGATCTGTGCTTGCCCACAGGCTGCACATCTCACGGCGCTTGTACTCGGCAGACGCTCCTTCCGAAAAGGCAAACGTCCGGCTCCTTGTCCCACAAGGAAGGTGCCAGCCCTGAAAGCTCTTGCTGCTCTTCACTGTCCCCGGGCACCCTATGCACAGGCACAACAGCACTGGGGATCTGTGCTTGCCCAGGAACGGTACACCTCACGGTGTTCGTTCTCAGCAGAGCCTCTTACCGAAAAGGCAAACGTCCGGCTCCTTGTCCCACAAGGAAGGTGCCAGCCCTGAAAGCTCTTGCTGCTCTTCACTGTCCCCGGGCACCCTATCCACAGGCACAACAGCACTGGGGATCTGTGCTTAGACAGGAACGGTACACCTCACGGTGTTCGTTCTCAGCAGAGCCTCTTTCCGAAAAGGCAAACGTCCGGCTCCTTGTCCCACAAGGAAGGTGCCAGCCCTGAAAGCTCTTGCTGCTCTTCATTGTCCCCGTGCACCCTATCCACAGGCACAACAGCACTGGGGATTTGTGCTTGCCCACAGGCTGCACATCTCACGGCGCTTGTACTCGGCAGACGCTCCTTCCGAAAAGGCAAACGTCCGGCTCCTTGTCCCACAAGGAAGGTGCCAGCCCTGAAAGCTCTTGCTGCTTTTCACTGTCCCCGTGCACCCTATCCACAGGCACAACAGCACTGGGGATCTGTGCTTGCCCAGGAACGGTACACCTCACGGTGTTCGTTCTCAGCAGAGCCTCTTACCGAAAAGGCAAACGTCCGGCTCCTTGTCCCACAAGGAAGGTGCCAGCCCTGAAAGCTCTTGCTGCTCTTCACTGTCCCCGGGCACCCTATCCACAGGCACAACAGCACTGGGGATCTGTGCTTAGACAGGAACGGTACACCTCACGGTGTTCGTTCTCAGCAGAGCCTCTTTCCGAAAATGCAAACGTCCGGCTCCTTGTCCCACAAGGAAGGTGCCAGCCCTGAAAGCTCTTGCTGCTCTTCACTGTCCCCGTGCACCCTATGCACAGGCACAACAGCACTGGGGATCTGTGCTTAGACAGGAACGGTACACCTCACGGTGTTCGTTCTCAGCAGAGCCTCTTACCGAAAAGGCAAACGTCCGGCTCCTTGTCCCACAAGGAAGGTGCCAGCCCTGAAAGCTCTTGCTGCTCTTCACTGTCCCCGTGCACCCTATCCACAGGCACAACAGCACTGTGGATCTGTGCTTAGACAGGAACGGTACACCTCACGGTGTTCGTTCTCAGCAGAGCCTCTTTCCGAAAAGGCAAACGTCCGGCTCCTTGTCCCACAAGGAAGGTGCCAGCCCTGAAAGCTCTTGCTGCTCTTCACTGTCCCCGTGCACCCTATGCACAGGCACAACAGCACTGGGGATCTGTGCTTGCCCACAGGCTGCACATCTCACGGCGCTTGTACTCGGCAGACTGTCCTTCCGAAAAGGCAAACGTCCGGCTCCTTGTCCCACAAGGAAGGTGCCAGCCCTGAAAGCTCTTGCTGCTCTTCACTGTCCCCGTGCAGCCTATGCACAGGCACAACAGCACTGGGGATCTGTGCTTGCCCAGGAACGGTACACCTCACGGTGTTCGTTCTCAGCAGAGCCTCTTACCGAAAAGGCAAACGTCCGGCTCCTTCTCCCACAAGGAAGGTGCCAGCCCTGAAAGCTCTTGCTGCTTTTCACTGTCCCCGTGCACCCTATCCACAGGCACAACAGCACTGGGGATCTGTGCTTGCCCACAGGCTGCACATCTCACGGCGCTTGTACTCGGCAGACGCTCCTTCCGAAAAGGCAAACGTCCGGCTCCTTGTCCCACAAGGAAGGTGCCAGCCCTGAAAGCTCTTGCTGCTCTTCACTGTCCCCGTGCACCCTATCCACAGGCACAACAGCACTGGGGATCTGTGCTTAGACAGGAACGGTACACCTCACGGTGTTCGTTCTCAGCAGAGCCTCTTTCCGAAAAGGCAAACGTCCGGCTCCTTGTCCCACAAGGAAGGTGCCAGCCCTGAAAGCTCTTGCTGCTCTTCACTGTCCCCGTGCAGCCTATACACAGGCACAACAGCAGTGGGGATCTGTGCTTGCCCACAGGCTGCACATCTCACGGCGCTTGTACTCAGCAGAGCCTCTTTCCGAAAAGGCAAACGTCCGGCTCCTTGTCCCACAAGGAAGGTGCCAGCCCTGAAAGCTCTTGCTGCTCTTCACTGTCCCCGTGCACCCTATCCACAGGCACAACAGCACTGGGGATCTGTGCTTGCCCATAGGCTGCACATCTCACGGCGCTTGTACTCGGCAGACGCTCCTTCCGAAAAGGCAAACGTCCGGCTCCTTGTCCCACAAGGAAGGTGCCAGCCCTGAAAGCTCTTGCTGCTCTTCACTGTCCCCGTGCACCCTATCCACAGGCACAACAGCACTGGGGATCTGTGCTTAGACAGGAACGGTACACCTCACGGTGTTCGTTCTCAGCAGAGCCTCTTTCCGAAAAGGCAAACGTCCGGCTCCTTGTCCCACAAGGAAGGTGCCAGCCCTGAAAGCTCTTGCTGCTCTTCATTGTCCCCGTGCACCCTATCCACAGGCACAACAGCACTGGGGATTTGTGCTTGCCCACAGGCTGCACATCTCACGGCGCTTGTACTCGGCAGACGCTCCTTCCGAAAAGGCAAACGTCCGGCTCCTTGTCCCACAAGGAAGGTGCCAGCCCTGAAAGCTCTTGCTGCTTTTCACTGTCCCCGTGCACCCTATCCACAGGCACAACAGCACTGGGGATCTGTGCTTGCCCAGGAACGGTACACCTCACGGTGTTCGTTCTCAGCAGAGCCTCTTACCGAAAAGGCAAACGTCCGGCTCCTTGTCCCACAAGGAAGGTGCCAGCCCTGAAAGCTCTTGCTGCTCTTCACTGTCCCCGGGCACCCTATCCACAGGCACAACAGCACTGGGGATCTGTGCTTAGACAGGAACGGTACACCTCACGGTGTTCGTTCTCAGCAGAGCCTCTTTCCGAAAATGCAAACGTCCGGCTCCTTGTCCCACAAGGAAGGTGCCAGCCCTGAAAGCTCTTGCTGCTCTTCACTGTCCCCGTGCACCCTATGCACAGGCACAACAGCACTGGGGATCTGTGCTTAGACAGGAACGGTACACCTCACGGTGTTCGTTCTCAGCAGAGCCTCTTACCGAAAAGGCAAACGTCCGGCTCCTTGTCCCACAAGGAAGGTGCCAGCCCTGAAAGCTCTTGCTGCTCTTCACTGTCCCCGTGCACCCTATCCACAGGCACAACAGCACTGTGGATCTGTGCTTAGACAGGAACGGTACACCTCACGGTGTTCGTTCTCAGCAGAGCCTCTTTCCGAAAAGGCAAACGTCCGGCTCCTTGTCCCACAAGGAAGGTGCCAGCCCTGAAAGCTCTTGCTGCTCTTCACTGTCCCCGTGCACCCTATGCACAGGCACAACAGCACTGGGGATCTGTGCTTGCCCACAGGCTGCACATCTCACGGCGCTTGTACTCGGCAGACTGTCCTTCCGAAAAGGCAAACGTCCGGCTCCTTGTCCCACAAGGAAGGTGCCAGCCCTGAAAGCTCTTGCTGCTCTTCACTGTCCCCGTGCAGCCTATGCACAGGCACAACAGCACTGGGGATCTGTGCTTGCCCAGGAACGGTACACCTCACGGTGTTCGTTCTCAGCAGAGCCTCTTACCGAAAAGGCAAACGTCCGGCTCCTTCTCCCACAAGGAAGGTGCCAGCCCTGAAAGCTCTTGCTGCTTTTCACTGTCCCCGTGCACCCTATCCACAGGCACAACAGCACTGGGGATCTGTGCTTGCCCACAGGCTGCACATCTCACGGCGCTTGTACTCGGCAGACGCTCCTTCCGAAAAGGCAAACGTCCGGCTCCTTGTCCCACAAGGAAGGTGCCAGCCCTGAAAGCTCTTGCTGCTCTTCACTGTCCCCGTGCACCCTATCCACAGGCACAACAGCACTGGGGATCTGTGCTTAGACAGGAACGGTACACCTCACGGTGTTCGTTCTCAGCAGAGCCTCTTTCCGAAAAGGCAAACGTCCGGCTCCTTGTCCCACAAGGAAGGTGCCAGCCCTGAAAGCTCTTGCTGCTCTTCACTGTCCCCGTGCAGCCTATACACAGGCACAACAGCAGTGGGGATCTGTGCTTGCCCACAGGCTGCACATCTCACGGCGCTTGTACTCAGCAGAGCCTCTTTCCGAAAAGGCAAACGTCCGGCTCCTTGTCCCACAAGGAAGGTGCCAGCCCTGAAAGCTCTTGCTGCTCTTCACTGTCCCCGTGCACCCTATCCACAGGCACAACAGCACTGGGGATCTGTGCTTGCCCATAGGCTGCACATCTCACGGCGCTTGTACTCGGCAGACGCTCCTTCCGAAAAGGCAAACGTCCGGCTCCTTGTCCCACAAGGAAGGTGCCAGCCCTGAAAGCTCTTGCTGCTCTTCACTGTCCCCGTGCACCCTATCCACAGGCACAACAGCACTGGGGATCTGTGCTTGCCCAGGAACGGTACACCTCACGGTGTTCGTTCTCAGCAGAGCCTCTTTCCGAAAAGGCAAACGTCCGGCTCCTTGTCCCACAAGGAAGGTGCCAGCCCTGAAAGCTCTTGCTGCTCTTCATTGTCCCCGTGCACCCTATCCACAGGCACAACAGCACTGGGGATCTGTGCTTGCCCACAGGCTGCACATCTCACGGCGCTTGTACTCGGCAGACGCTCCTTCCGAAAAGGCAAACGTCCGGCTCCTTGTCCCACAAGGAAGGTGCCAGCCCTGAAAGCTCTTGCTGCTTTTCACTGTCCCCGTGCACCCTATCCACAGGCACAACAGCACTGGGGATCTGTGCTTGCCCAGGAACGGTACACCTCACGGTGTTCGTTCTCAGCAGAGCCTCTTACCGAAAAGGCAAACGTCCGGCTCCTTGTCCCACAAGGAAGGTGCCAGCCCTGAAAGCTCTTGCTGCTCTTCACTGTCCCCGGGCACCCTATCCACAGGCACAACAGCACTGGGGATCTGTGCTTAGACAGGAACGGTACAACTCACGGTGTTCGTTCTCAGCAGAGCCTCTTTCCGAAAATGCAAACGTCCGGCTCCTTGTCCCACAAGGAAGGTGCCAGCCCTGAAAGCTCTTGCTGCTCTTCACTGTCCCCGTGCACCCTATGCACAGGCACAACAGCACTGGGGATCTGTGCTTAGACAGGAACGGTACACCTCACGGTGTTCGTTCTCAGCAGAGCCTCTTTCCGAAAAGGCAAACGTCCGGCTCCTTGTCCCACAAGGAAGGTGCCAGCCCTGAAAGCTCTTGCTGCTCTTCACTGTCCCCGTGCACCCTATCCACAGGCACAACAGCACTGTGGATCTGTGCTTAGACAGGAACGGTACACCTCACGGTGTTCGTTCTCAGCAGAGCCTCTTTCCGAAAAGGCAAACGTCCGGCTCCTTGTCCCACAAGGAAGGTGCCAGCCCTGAAAGCTCTTGCTGCTCTTCACTGTCCCCGTGCACCCTATGCACAGGCACAACAGCACTGGGGATCTGTGCTTGCCCACAGGCTGCACATCTCACGGCGCTTGTACTCGGCAGACTGTCCTTCCGAAAAGGCAAACGTCCGGCTCCTTGTCCCACAAGGAAGGTGCCAGCCCTGAAAGCTCTTGCTGCTCTTCACTGTCCCCGTGCAGCCTATGCACAGGCACAACAGCACTGGGGATCTGTGCTTGCCCAGGAACGGTACACCTCACGGTGTTCGTTCTCAGCAGAGCCTCTTACCGAAAAGGCAAACGTCCGGCTCCTTCTCCCACAAGGAAGGTGCCAGCCCTGAAAGCTCTTGCTGCTTTTCACTGTCCCCGTGCACCCTATCCACAGGCACAACAGCACTGGGGATCTGTGCTTGCCCACAGGCTGCACATCTCACGGCGCTTGTACTCGGCAGACGCTCCTTCCGAAAAGGCAAACGTCCGGCTCCTTGTCCCACAAGGAAGGTGCCAGCCCTGAAAGCTCTTGCTGCTCTTCACTGTCCCCGTGCACCCTATCCACAGGCACAACAGCACTGGGGATCTGTGCTTAGACAGGAACGGTACACCTCACGGTGTTCGTTCTCAGCAGAGCCTCTTTCCGAAAAGGCAAACGTCCGGCTCCTTGTCCCACAAGGAAGGTGCCAGCCCTGAAAGCTCTTGCTGCTCTTCACTGTCCCCGTGCAGCCTATACACAGGCACAACAGCAGTGGGGATCTGTGCTTGCCCACAGGCTGCACATCTCACGGCGCTTGTACTCAGCAGAGCCTCTTTCCGAAAAGGCAAACGTCCGGCTCCTTGTCCCACAAGGAAGGTGCCAGCCCTGAAAGCTCTTGCTGCTCTTCACTGTCCCCGTGCACCCTATCCACAGGCACAACAGCACTGGGGATCTGTGCTTGCCCACAGGCTGCACATCTCACGGCGCTTGTACTCGGCAGACGCTCCTTCCGAAAAGGCAAACGTCCGGCTCCTTGTCCCACAAGGAAGGTGCCAGCCCTGAAAGCTCTTGCTGCTCTTCACTGTCCCCGTGCACCCTATCCACAGGCACAACAGCACTGGGGATCTGTGCTTGCCCAGGAACGGTACACCTCACGGTGTTCGTTCTCAGCAGAGCCTCTTACCGAAAAGGCAAACGTCCGGCTCCTTGTCCCACAAGGAAGGTGCCAGCCCTGAAAGCTCTTGCTGCTCTTCACTGTCCCCGGGCACCCTATCCACAGGCACAACAGCACTGGGGATCTGTGCTTAGACAGGAACGGTACACCTCACGGTGTTCGTTCTCAGCAGAGCCTCTTTCCGAAAAGGCAAACGTCCGGCTCCTTGTCCCACAAGGAAGGTGCCAGCCCTGAAAGCTCTTGCTGCTCTTCATTGTCCCCGTGCACCCTATCCACAGGCACAACAGCACTGGGGATTTGTGCTTGCCCACAGGCTGCACATCTCACGGCGCTTGTACTCGGCAGACGCTCCTTCCGAAAAGGCAAACGTCCGGCTCCTTGTCCCACAAGGAAGGTGCCAGCCCTGAAAGCTCTTGCTGCTTTTCACTGTCCCCGTGCACCCTATCCACAGGCACAACAGCACTGGGGATCTGTGCTTGCCCAGGAACGGTACACCTCACGGTGTTCGTTCTCAGCAGAGCCTCTTACCGAAAAGGCAAACGTCCGGCTCCTTGTCCCACAAGGAAGGTGCCAGCCCTGAAAGCTCTTGCTGCTCTTCACTGTCCCCGGGCACCCTATCCACAGGCACAACAGCACTGGGGATCTGTGCTTAGACAGGAACGGTACACCTCACGGTGTTCGTTCTCAGCAGAGCCTCTTTCCGAAAATGCAAACGTCCGGCTCCTTGTCCCACAAGGAAGGTGCCAGCCCTGAAAGCTCTTGCTGCTCTTCACTGTCCCCGTGCACCCTATGCACAGGCACAACAGCACTGGGGATCTGTGCTTAGACAGGAACGGTACACCTCACGGTGTTCGTTCTCAGCAGAGCCTCTTACCGAAAAGGCAAACGTCCGGCTCCTTGTCCCACAAGGAAGGTGCCAGCCCTGAAAGCTCTTGCTGCTCTTCACTGTCCCCGTGCACCCTATCCACAGGCACAACAGCACTGTGGATCTGTGCTTAGACAGGAACGGTACACCTCACGGTGTTCGTTCTCAGCAGAGCCTCTTTCCGAAAAGGCAAACGTCCGGCTCCTTGTCCCACAAGGAAGGTGCCAGCCCTGAAAGCTCTTGCTGCTCTTCACTGTCCCCGTGCACCCTATGCACAGGCACAACAGCACTGGGGATCTGTGCTTGCCCACAGGCTGCACATCTCACGGCGCTTGTACTCGGCAGACTGTCCTTCCGAAAAGGCAAACGTCCGGCTCCTTGTCCCACAAGGAAGGTGCCAGCCCTGAAAGCTCTTGCTGCTCTTCACTGTCCCCGTGCAGCCTATGCACAGGCACAACAGCACTGGGGATCTGTGCTTGCCCAGGAACGGTACACCTCACGGTGTTCGTTCTCAGCAGAGCCTCTTACCGAAAAGGCAAACGTCCGGCTCCTTCTCCCACAAGGAAGGTGCCAGCCCTGAAAGCTCTTGCTGCTTTTCACTGTCCCCGTGCACCCTATCCACAGGCACAACAGCACTGGGGATCTGTGCTTGCCCACAGGCTGCACATCTCACGGCGCTTGTACTCGGCAGACGCTCCTTCCGAAAAGGCAAACGTCCGGCTCCTTGTCCCACAAGGAAGGTGCCAGCCCTGAAAGCTCTTGCTGCTCTTCACTGTCCCCGTGCACCCTATCCACAGGCACAACAGCACTGGGGATCTGTGCTTAGACAGGAACGGTACACCTCACGGTGTTCGTTCTCAGCAGAGCCTCTTTCCGAAAAGGCAAACGTCCGGCTCCTTGTCCCACAAGGAAGGTGCCAGCCCTGAAAGCTCTTGCTGCTCTTCACTGTCCCCGTGCAGCCTATACACAGGCACAACAGCAGTGGGGATCTGTGCTTGCCCACAGGCTGCACATCTCACGGCGCTTGTACTCAGCAGAGCCTCTTTCCGAAAAGGCAAACGTCCGGCTCCTTGTCCCACAAGGAAGGTGCCAGCCCTGAAAGCTCTTGCTGCTCTTCACTGTCCCCGTGCACCCTATCCACAGGCACAACAGCACTGGGGATCTGTGCTTGCCCATAGGCTGCACATCTCACGGCGCTTGTACTCGGCAGACGCTCCTTCCGAAAAGGCAAACGTCCGGCTCCTTGTCCCACAAGGAAGGTGCCAGCCCTGAAAGCTCTTGCTGCTCTTCACTGTCCCCGTGCACCCTATCCACAGGCACAACAGCACTGGGGATCTGTGCTTGCCCAGGAACGGTACACCTCACGGTGTTCGTTCTCAGCAGAGCCTCTTACCGAAAAGGCAAACGTCCGGCTCCTTGTCCCACAAGGAAGGTGCCAGCCCTGAAAGCTCTTGCTGCTCTTCACTGTCCCCGGGCACCCTATGCACAGGCACAACAGCACTGGGGATCTGTGCTTAGACAGGAACGGTACACCTCACGGTGTTCGTTCTCAGCAGAGCCTCTTTCCGAAAAGGCAAACGTCCGGCTCCTTGTCCCACAAGGAAGGTGCCAGCCCTGAAAGCTCTTGCTGCTCTTCATTGTCCCCGTGCACCCTATCCACAGGCACAACAGCACTGGGGATTTGTGCTTGCCCACAGGCTGCACATCTCACGGCGCTTGTAATCGGCAGACGCTCCTTCCGAAAAGGCAAACGTCCGGCTCCTTGTCCCACAAGGAAGGTGCCAGCCCTGAAAGCTCTTGCTGCTTTTCACTGTCCCCGTGCACCCTATCCACAGGCACAACAGCACTGGGGATCTGTGCTTGCCCAGGAACGGTACACCTCACGGTGTTCGTTCTCAGCAGAGCCTCTTACCGAAAAGGCAAACGTCCGGCTCCTTGTCCCACAAGGAAGGTGCCAGCCCTGAAAGCTCTTGCTGCTCTTCACTGTCCCCGGGCACCCTATCCACAGGCACAACAGCACTGGGGATCTGTGCTTGCCCAGGAACGGTACACCTCACGGTGTTCGTTCTCAGCAGAGCCTCTTTCCGAAAATGCAAACGTCCGGCTCCTTGTCCCACAAGGAAGGTGCCAGCCCTGAAAGCTCTTGCTGCTCTTCACTGTCCCCGGGCACCCTATGCACAGGCACAACAGCACTGGGGATCTGTGCTTAGACAGGAACGGTACACCTCACGGTGTTCGTTCTCAGCAGAGCCTCTTTCCGAAAAGGCAAACGTCCGGCTCCTTGTCCCACAAGGAAGGTGCCAGCCCTGAAAGCTCTTGCTGCTCTTCACTGTCCCTGTGCACCCTATCCACAGGCACAACAGCACTGGGGATCTGTGCTTAGACAGGAACGGTACACCTCACGGTGTTCGTTCTCAGCAGAGCCTCTTACCGAAAAGGCAAACGTCCGGCTCCTTGTCCCACAAGGAAGGTGCCAGCCCTGAAAGCTCTTGCTGCTCTTCACTGTCCCCGTGCACCCTATGCACAGGCACAACAGCACTGGGGATCTGTGCTTGCCCACAGGCTGCACATCTCACGGCGCTTGTACTCGGCAGACTGTCCTTCCGAAAAGGCAAACGTCCGGCTCCTTGTCCCACAAGGAAGGTGCCAGCCCTGAAAGCTCTTGCTGCTCTTCACTGTCCCCGTGCACCCTATCCACAGGCACAACAGCACTGGGGATCTGTGCTTGCCCACAGGCTGCACATCTCACGGCGCTTGTACTCGGCAGACGCTCCTTCCGAAAAGGCAAACGTCCGGCTCCTTGTCCCACAAGGAAGGTGCCAGCCCTGAAAGCTCTTGCTGCTCTTCACTGTCCCCGGGCACCCTATCCACAGGCACAACAGCACTGGGGATCTGTGCTTAGACAGGAACGGTACACCTCACGGTGTTCGTTCTCAGCAGAGCCTCTTTCCGAAAAGGCAAACGTCCGGCTCCTTGTCCCACAAGGAAGGTGCCAGCCCTGAAAGCTCTTGCTGCTCTTCACTGTCCCCGGGCACCCTATCCACAGGCACAACAGCACTGGGGATCTGTGCTTGCCCAGGAACGGTACACCTCACGGTGTTCGTTCTCAGCAGAGCCTCTTTCCGAAAAGGCAAACGTCCGGCTCCTTGTCCCACAAGGAAGGTGCCAGCCCTGAAAGCTCTTGCTGCTCTTCACTGTCCCCGGGCACCCTATCCACAGGCACAACAGCACTGGGGATCTGTGCTTGCCCAGGAACGGTACACCTCACGGTGTTCGTTCTCAGCAGAGCCTCTTTCCGAAAAGGCAAACGTCCGGCTCCTTGTCCCACAAGGAAGGTGCCAGCCCTGAAAGCTCTTGCTGCTTTTCACTGTCCCCGTGCACCCTATCCACAGGCACAACAGCACTGGGGATCTGTGCTTGCCCAGGAACGGTACACCTCACGGTGTTCGTTCTCAGCAGAGCCTCTTACCGAAAAGGCAAACGTCCGGCTCCTTGTCCCACAAGGAAGGTGCCAGCCCTGAAAGCTCTTGCTGCTCTTCACTGTTCCCGTGCAGCCTATGCACAGGCACAACAGCACTGGGGATCTGTGCTTGCCCACAGGCTGCACATCTCACGGCGCTTGTACTCGGCAGACGCTCCTTTCGAAAAGGCAAACGTCCGGCTCCTTGTCCCACAAGGAAGGTGCCAGCCCTGAAAGCTCTTGCTGCTCTTCACTGTCCCCGTGCACCCTATCCACAGGCACAACAGCACTGGGGATCTGTGCTTAGACAGGAACGGTACACCTCACGGTGTTCGTTCTCAGCAGAGCCTCTTACCGAAAAGGCAAACGTCCGGCTCCTTGTCCCACAAGGAAGGTGCCAGCCCTGAAAGCTCTTGCTGCTCTTCACTGTCCCCGTGCACCCTATCCACAGGCACAACAGCACTGGGGATCTGTGCTTGCCCACAGGCTGCACATCTCACGGCGCTTGTACTCGGCAGACGCTCCTTCCGAAAAGGCAAACGTCCGGCTCCTTGTCCCACAAGGAAGGTGCCAGCCCTGAAAGCTCTTGCTGCTCTTCACTGTCCCCGTGCACCCTATCCACAGGCACAACAGCTTTGGGAATCTGTACTTAGACAGGAACGGTATACCTCACGGTGTTCGTTCTCAGCAGAGCCTCTTTCCGAAAAGGCAAACGTCCGGCTCCTTGTCCCACAAGGAAGGTGCCAGCCCTGAAAGCTCTTGCTGCTCTTCACTGTCCCCGTGCAGCCTATGCACAGGCACAACAGCACTGGGGATCTGTGCTTGCCCAGGAACGGTACACCTCACGGTGTTCGTTCTCAGCAGAGCCTCTTACCGAAAAGGCAAACGTCCGGCTCCTTGTCCCACAAGGAAGGTGCCAGCCCTGAAAGCTCTTGCTGCTCTTCATTGTCCCCGTGCACCCTATCCACAGGCACAACAGCACTGGGGATCTGTGCTTGCCCACAGGCTGCACATCTCACGGCGCTTGTACTCGGCAGACGCTCCTTCCGAAAAGGCAAACGTCCGGCTCCTTGTCCCACAAGGAAGGTGCCAGCCCTGAAAGCTCTTGCTGCTTTTCACTGTCCCCGTGCACCCTATCCACAGGCACAACAGCACTGGGGATCTGTGCTTGCCCAGGAACGGTACACCTCACGGTGTTCGTTCTCAGCAGAGCCTCTTACCGAAAAGGCAAACGTCCGGCTCCTTGTCCCACAAGGAAGGTGCCAGCCCTGAAAGCTCTTGCTGCTCTTCACTGTCCCCGGGCACCCTATCCACAGGCACAACAGCACTGGGGATCTGTGCTTAGACAGGAACGGTACACCTCACGGTGTTCGTTCTCAGCAGAGCCTCTTTCCGAAAAGGCAAACGTCCGGCTCCTTGTCCCACAAGGAAGGTGCCAGCCCTGAAAGCTCTTGCTGCTCTTCACTGTCCCCGTGCACCCTATCCACAGGCACAACAGCACTGGGGATCTGTGCTTGCCCACAGGCTGCACATCTCACGGCGCTTGTACTCGGCAGACGCTCCTTCCGAAAAGGCAAACGTCCGGCTCCTTGTCCCACAAGGAAGGTGCCAGCCGTGAAAGCTCTTGCTGCTCTTCACTGTCCCCGGGCACCCTATCCACAGGCACAACAGCACTGGGGATCTGTGCTTAGACAGGAACGGTACACCTCACGGTGTTCGTTCTCAGCAGAGCCTCTTACCGAAAAGGCAAACGTCCGGCTCCTTGTCCCACAAGGAAGGTGCCAGCCCTGAAAGCTCTTGCTGCTCTTCACTGTCCCCGTGCACCCTATCCACAGGCACAACAGCACTGGGGATCTGTGCTTAGACAGGAACGGTACACCTCACGGTGTTCGTTCTCAGCAGAGCCTCTTTCCGAAAAGGCAAACGTCCGGCTCCTTGTCCCACAAGGAAGGTGCCAGCCCTGAAAGCTCTTGCTGCTCTTCATTGTCCCCGTGCACCCTATCCACAGGCACAACAGCACTGGGGATCTGTGCTTGCCCACAGGCTGCACATCTCACGGCGCTTGTACTCGGCAGACGCTCCTTCCGAAAAGGCAAACGTCCGGCTCCTTGTCCCACAAGGAAGGTGCCAGCCCTGAAAGCTCTTGCTGCTTTTCACTGTCCCCGTGCACCCTATGCACAGGCACAACAGCACTGGGGATCTGTGCTTGCCCAGGAACGGTACACCTCACGGTGTTCGTTCTCAGCAGAGCCTCTTTCCGAAAAGGCAAACGTCCGGCTCCTTGTCCCACAAGGAAGGTGCCAGCCCTGAAAGCTCTTGCTGCTCTTCACTGTCCCCGTGCACCCTATGCACAGGCACAACAGCACTGGGGATCTGTGCTTAGACAGGAACGGTACACCTCACGGTGTTCGTTCTCAGCAGAGCCTCTTACCGAAAAGGCAAACGTCCGGCTCCTTGTCCCACAAGGAAGGTGCCAGCCCTGAAAGCTCTTGCTGCTCTTCACTGTCCCCGTGCACCCTATCCACAGGCACAACAGCACTGGGGATCTGTGCTTAGACAGGAACGGTACACCTCACGGTGTTCGTTCTCAGCAGAGCCTCTTACCGAAAAGGCAAACGTCCGGCTCCTTGTCCCACAAGGAAGGTGCCAGCCCTGAAAGCTCTTGCTGCTCTTCACTGTCCCCGTGCACCCTATCCACAGGCACAACAGCACTGTGGATCTGTGCTTAGACAGGAACGGTACACCTCACGGTGTTCGTTCTCAGCAGAGCCTCTTTCCGAAAAGGCAAACGTCCGGCTCCTTGTCCCACAAGGAAGGTGCCAGCCCTGAAAGCTCTTGCTGCTCTTCACTGTCCCCGTGCACCCTATGCACAGGCACAACAGCACTGGGGATCTGTGCTTGCCCACAGGCTGCACATCTCACGGCGCTTGTACTCGGCAGACTGTCCTTCCGAAAAGGCAAACGTCCGGCTCCTTGTCCCACAAGGAAGGTGCCAGCCCTGAAAGCTCTTGCTGCTCTTCACTGTCCCCGTGCACCCTATCCACAGGCACAACAGCACTGGGGATCTGTGCTTGCCCACAGGCTGCACATCTCACGGCGCTTGTACTCGGCAGACGCTCCTTCCGAAAAGGCAAACGTCCGGCTCCTTGTCCCACAAGGAAGGTGCCAGCCCTGAAAGCTCTTGCTGCTCTTCACTGTCCCCGGGCACCCTATCCACAGGCACAACAGCACTGGGGATCTGTGCTTAGACAGGAACGGTACACCTCACGGTGTTCGTTCTCAGCAGAGCCTCTTTCCGAAAAGGCAAACGTCCGGCTCCTTGTCCCACAAGGAAGGTGCCAGCCCTGAAAGCTCTTGCTGCTCTTCACTGTCCCCGTGCACCCTATCCACAGGCACAACAGCACTGGGGATCTGTGCTTGCCCAGGAACGGTACACCTCACGGTGTTCGTTCTCAGCAGAGCCTCTTTCCGAAAAGGCAAACGTCCGGCTCCTTGTCCCACAAGGAAGGTGCCAGCCCTGAAAGCTCTTGCTGCTCTTCACTGTCCCCGGGCACCCTATCCACAGGCACAACAGCACTGGGGATCTGTGCTTGCCCAGGAACGGTACACCTCACGGTGTTCGTTCTCAGCAGAGCCTCTTTCCGAAAAGGCAAACGTCCGGCTCCTTGTCCCACAAGGAAGGTGCCAGCCCTGAAAGCTCTTGCTGCTTTTCACTGTCCCCGTGCACCCTATCCACAGGCACAACAGCACTGGGGATCTGTGCTTGCCCAGGAACGGTACACCTCACGGTGTTCGTTCTCAGCAGAGCCTCTTACCGAAAAGGCAAACGTCCGGCTCCTTGTCCCACAAGGAAGGTGCCAGCCCTGAAAGCTCTTGCTGCTCTTCACTGTTCCCGTGCAGCCTATGCACAGGCACAACAGCACTGGGGATCTGTGCTTGCCCACAGGCTGCACATCTCACGGCGCTTGTACTCGGCAGACGCTCCTTCCGAAAAGGCAAACGTCCGGCTCCTTGTCCCACAAGGAAGGTGCCAGCCCTGAAAGCTCTTGCTGCTCTTCACTGTCCCCGGGCACCCTATCCACAGGCACAACAGCACTGGGGATCTGTGCTTAGACTGGAACGGTACACCTCACGGTGTTCGTTCTCAGCAGAGCCTCTTACCGAAAAGGCAAACGTCCGGCTCCTTGTCCCACAAGGAAGGTGCCAGCCCTGAAAGCTCTTGCTGCTCTTCACTGTCCCCGTGCACCCTATCCACAGGCACAACAGCACTGGGGATCTGTGCTTGCCCACAGGCTGCACATCTCACGGCGCTTGTACTCGGCAGACGCTCCTTCCGAAAAGGCAAACGTCCGGCTCCTTGTCCCACAAGGAAGGTGCCAGCCCTGAAAGCTCTTGCTGCTCTTCACTGTCCCCGTGCACCCTATCCACAGGCACAACAGCTTTGGGAATCTGTACTTAGACAGGAACGGTATACCTCACGGTGTTCGTTCTCAGCAGAGCCTCTTTCCGAAAAGGCAAATGTCCGGCTCCTTGTCCCACAAGGAAGGTGCCAGCCCTGAAAGCTCTTGCTGCTCTTCACTGTCCCCGTGCAGCCTATGCACAGGCACAACAGCACTGGGGATCTGTGCTTAGACAGGAACGGTACACCTCACGGTGTTCGTTCTCAGCAGAGCCTCTTACCGAAAAGGCAAACGTCCGGCTCCTTGTCCCACAAGGAAGGTGCCAGCCCTGAAAGCTCTTGTTGCTCTTCACTGTCCCCGTGCACCCTATCCACAGGCACAACAGCACTGTGGATCTGTGCTTAGACAGGAACGGTACACCTCACGGTGTTCGTTCTCGGCATTGCAATTTTCCGAAAAGGCAAACGTCCGGCTCCTTGTCCCACAAGGAAGGTGCCAGCCCTGAAAGCTCTTGCTGCTCTTCACTGTCCCCGTGCACCCTATGCACAGGCACAACAGCACTGGGGATCTGTGCTTGCCCACAGGCTGCACATCTCACGGCGCTTGTACTCGGCAGACGCTCCTTCCGAAAAGGCAAACGTCCGGCTCCTTGTCCCACAAGGAAGGTGCCAGCCCTGAAAGCTCTTGCTGCTCTTCACTGTCCCCGTGCACCCTATCCACAGGCACAACAGCACTGGGGATCTGTGCTTGCCCACAGGCTGCACATCTCACGGCGCTTGTACTCGGCAGACGCTCCTTCCGAAAAGGCAAACGTCCGGCTCCTTGTCCCACAAGGAAGGTGCCAGCCCTGAAAGCTCTTGCTGCTCTTCACTGTCCCCGTGCAGCCTATGCACAGGCACAACAGCACTGGGGATCTGTGCTTGCCCAGGAACGGTACACCTCACGGTGTTCGTTCTCAGCAGAGCCTCTTACCGAAAAGGCAAACGTCCGGCTCCTTGTCCCACAAGGAAGGTGCCAGCCCTGAAAGCTCTTGCTGCTCTTCACTGTCCCCGGGCACCCTATCCACAGGCACAACAGCACTGGGGATCTGTGCTTGCCCAGGAACGGTACACCTCACGGTGTTCGTTCTCAGCAGAGCCTCTTTCCGAAAAGGCAAACGTCCGGCTCCTTGTCCCACAAGGAAGGTGCCAGCCCTGAAAGCTCTTGCTGCTTTTCACTGTCCCCGTGCACCCTATCCACAGGCACAACAGCAGTGGGGATCTGTGCTTGCCCAGGAACGGTACACCTCACGGTGTTCGTTCTCAGCAGAGCCTCTTACCGAAAAGGCAAACGTCCGGCTCCTTGTCCCACAAGGAAGGTGCCAGCCCTGAAAGCTCTTGCTGCTTTTCACTGTCCCCGTGCACCCTATCCACAGGCACAACAGCACTGGGGATCTGTGCTTGCCCACAGGCTGCACATCTCACGGCGCTTGTACTCGGCAGAGCCTCTTTCCGAAAAGGCAAACGTCCGGCTCCTTGTCCCACAAGGAAGGTGCCAGCCCTGAAAGCTCTTGCTGCTCTTCACTGTCCCCGTGCACCCTATCCACAGGCACAACAGCACTGGGGATCTGTGCTTGCCCACAGGCTGCACATCTCACGGCGCTTGTACTCGGCAGACGCTCCTTCCGAAAAGGCAAACGTCCGGCTCCTTGTCCCACAAGGAAGGTGCCAGCCCTGAAAGCTCTTGCTGCTCTTCACTGTCCCCGGGCACCCTATCCACAGGCACAACAGCACTGGGGATCTGTGCTTAGACAGGAACGGTACACCTCACGGTGTTCGTTCTCAGCAGAGCCTCTTTCCGAAAATGCAAACGTCCGGCTCCTTGTCCCACAAGGAAGGTGCCAGCCCTGAAAGCTCTTGCTGCTCTTCACTGTCCCCGTGCACCCTATGCACAGGCACAACAGCACTGGGGATCTGTGCTTAGACAGGAACGGTACACCTCACGGTGTTCGTTCTCAGCAGAGCCTCTTACCGAAAAGGCAAACGTCCGGCTCCTTGTCCCACAAGGAAGGTGCCAGCCCTGAAAGCTCTTGCTGCTCTTCACTGTCCCCGTGCACCCTATCCACAGGCACAACAGCACTGTGGATCTGTGCTTAGACAGGAACGGTACACCTCACGGTGTTCGTTCTCAGCAGAGCCTCTTTCCGAAAAGGCAAACGTCCGGCTCCTTGTCCCACAAGGAAGGTGCCAGCCCTGAAAGCTCTTGCTGCTCTTCACTGTCCCCGTGCACCCTATCCACAGGCACAACAGCACTGGGGATCTGTGCTTGCCCACAGGCTGCACATCTCACGGCGCTTGTACTCGGCAGACTGTCCTTCCGAAAAGGCAAACGTCCGGCTCCTTGTCCCACAAGGAAGGTGCCAGCCCTGAAAGCTCTTGCTGCTCTTCACTGTCCCCGTGCAGCCTATGCACAGGCACAACAGCACTGGGGATCTGTGCTTGCCCAGGAACGGTACACCTCACGGTGTTCGTTCTCAGCAGAGCCTCTTACCGAAAAGGCAAACGTCCGGCTCCTTCTCCCACAAGGAAGGTGCCAGCCCTGAAAGCTCTTGCTGCTTTTCACTGTCCCCGTGCACCCTATCCACAGGCACAACAGCACTGGGGATCTGTGCTTGCCCACAGGCTGCACATCTCACGGCGCTTGTACTCGGCAGACGCTCCTTCCGAAAAGGCAAACGTCCGGCTCCTTGTCCCACAAGGAAGGTGCCAGCCCTGAAAGCTCTTGCTGCTCTTCACTGTCCCCGTGCACCCTATCCACAGGCACAACAGCACTGGGGATCTGTGCTTAGACAGGAACGGTACACCTCACGGTGTTCGTTCTCAGCAGAGCCTCTTTCCGAAAAGGCAAACGTCCGGCTCCTTGTCCCACAAGGAAGGTGCCAGCCCTGAAAGCTCTTGCTGCTCTTCACTGTCCCCGTGCAGCCTATACACAGGCACAACAGCAGTGGGGATCTGTGCTTGCCCACAGGCTGCACATCTCACGGCGCTTGTACTCAGCAGAGCCTCTTTCCGAAAAGGCAAACGTCCGGCTCCTTGTCCCACAAGGAAGGTGCCAGCCCTGAAAGCTCTTGCTGCTCTTCACTGTCCCCGTGCACCCTATCCACAGGCACAACAGCACTGGGGATCTGTGCTTGCCCATAGGCTGCACATCTCACGGCGCTTGTACTCGGCAGACGCTCCTTCCGAAAAGGCAAACGTCCGGCTCCTTGTCCCACAAGGAAGGTGCCAGCCCTGAAAGCTCTTGCTGCTCTTCACTGTCCCCGTGCACCCTATCCACAGGCACAACAGCACTGGGGATCTGTGCTTGCCCAGGAACGGTACACCTCACGGTGTTCGTTCTCAGCAGAGCCTCTTACCGAAAAGGCAAACGTCCGGCTCCTTGTCCCACAAGGAAGGTGCCAGCCCTGAAAGCTCTTGCTGCTCTTCACTGTCCCCGGGCACCCTATCCACAGGCACAACAGCACTGGGGATCTGTGCTTAGACAGGAACGGTACACCTCACGGTGTTCGTTCTCAGCAGAGCCTCTTTCCGAAAAGGCAAACGTCCGGCTCCTTGTCCCACAAGGAAGGTGCCAGCCCTGAAAGCTCTTGCTGCTCTTCATTGTCCCCGTGCACCCTATCCACAGGCACAACAGCACTGGGGATTTGTGCTTGCCCACAGGCTGCACATCTCACGGCGCTTGTAATCGGCAGACGCTCCTTCCGAAAAGGCAAACGTCCGGCTCCTTGTCCCACAAGGAAGGTGCCAGCCCTGAAAGCTCTTGCTGCTTTTCACTGTCCCCGTGCACCCTATCCACAGGCACAACAGCACTGGGGATCTGTGCTTGCCCAGGAACGGTACACCTCACGGTGTTCGTTCTCAGCAGAGCCTCTTACCGAAAAGGCAAACGTCCGGCTCCTTGTCCCACAAGGAAGGTGCCAGCCCTGAAAGCTCTTGCTGCTCTTCACTGTCCCCGGGCACCCTATCCACAGGCACAACAGCACTGGGGATCTGTGCTTGCCCAGGAACGGTACACCTCACGGTGTTCGTTCTCAGCAGAGCCTCTTTCCGAAAATGCAAACGTCCGGCTCCTTGTCCCACAAGGAAGGTGCCAGCCCTGAAAGCTCTTGCTGCTCTTCACTGTCCCCGGGCACCCTATGCACAGGCACAACAGCACTGGGGATCTGTGCTTAGACAGGAACGGTACACCTCACGGTGTTCGTTCTCAGCAGAGCCTCTTTCCGAAAAGGCAAACGTCCGGCTCCTTGTCCCACAAGGAAGGTGCCAGCCCTGAAAGCTCTTGCTGCTCTTCACTGTCCCCGTGCACCCTATCCACAGGCACAACAGCACTGGGGATCTGTGCTTAGACAGGAACGGTACACCTCACGGTGTTCGTTCTCAGCAGAGCCTCTTACCGAAAAGGCAAACGTCCGGCTCCTTGTCCCACAAGGAAGGTGCCAGCCCTGAAAGCTCTTGCTGCTCTTCACTGTCCCCGTGCACCCTATGCACAGGCACAACAGCACTGGGGATCTGTGCTTGCCCACAGGCTGCACATCTCACGGCGCTTGTACTCGGCAGACTGTCCTTCCGAAAAGGCAAACGTCCGGCTCCTTGTCCCACAAGGAAGGTGCCAGCCCTGAAAGCTCTTGCTGCTCTTCACTGTCCCCGTGCACCCTATCCACAGGCACAACAGCACTGGGGATCTGTGCTTGCCCACAGGCTGCACATCTCACGGCGCTTGTACTCGGCAGACGCTCCTTCCGAAAAGGCAAACGTCCGGCTCCTTGTCCCACAAGGAAGGTGCCAGCCCTGAAAGCTCTTGCTGCTCTTCACTGTCCCCGGGCACCCTATCCACAGGCACAACAGCACTGGGGATCTGTGCTTAGACAGGAACGGTACACCTCACGGTGTTCGTTCTCAGCAGAGCCTCTTTCCGAAAAGGCAAACGTCCGGCTCCTTGTCCCACAAGGAAGGTGCCAGCCCTGAAAGCTCTTGCTGCTCTTCACTGTCCCCGGGCACCCTATCCACAGGCACAACAGCACTGGGGATCTGTGCTTGCCCAGGAACGGTACACCTCACGGTGTTCGTTCTCAGCAGAGCCTCTTTCCGAAAAGGCAAACGTCCGGCTCCTTGTCCCACAAGGAAGGTGCCAGCCCTGAAAGCTCTTGCTGCTCTTCACTGTCCCCGGGCACCCTATCCACAGGCACAACAGCACTGGGGATCTGTGCTTAGACAGGAACGGTACACCTCACGGTGTTCGTTCTCAGCAGAGCCTCTTTCCGAAAAGGCAAACGTCCGGCTCCTTGTCCCACAAGGAAGGTGCCAGCCCTGAAAGCTCTTGCTGCTCTTCACTGTCCCCGGGCACCCTATCCACAGGCACAACAGCACTGGGGATCTGTGCTTGCCCAGGAACGGTACACCTCACGGTGTTCGTTCTCAGCAGAGCCTCTTTCCGAAAAGGCAAACGTCCGGCTCCTTGTCCCACAAGGAAGGTGCCAGCCCTGAAAGCTCTTGCTGCTTTTCACTGTCCCCGTGCACCCTATCCACAGGCACAACAGCACTGGGGATCTGTGCTTGCCCAGGAACGGTACACCTCACGGTGTTCGTTCTCAGCAGAGCCTCTTACCGAAAAGGCAAACGTCCGGCTCCTTGTCCCACAAGGAAGGTGCCAGCCCTGAAAGCTCTTGCTGCTCTTCACTGTTCCCGTGCAGCCTATGCACAGGCACAACAGCACTGGGGATCTGTGCTTGCCCACAGGCTGCACATCTCACGGCGCTTGTACTCGGCAGACGCTCCTTTCGAAAAGGCAAACGTCCGGCTCCTTGTCCCACAAGGAAGGTGCCAGCCCTGAAAGCTCTTGCTGCTCTTCACTGTCCCCGTGCACCCTATCCACAGGCACAACAGCACTGGGGATCTGTGCTTAGACAGGAACGGTACACCTCACGGTGTTCGTTCTCAGCAGAGCCTCTTACCGAAAAGGCAAACGTCCGGCTCCTTGTCCCACAAGGAAGGTGCCAGCCCTGAAAGCTCTTGCTGCTCTTCACTGTCCCCGTGCACCCTATCCACAGGCACAACAGCACTGGGGATCTGTGCTTGCCCACAGGCTGCACATCTCACGGCGCTTGTACTCGGCAGACGCTCCTTCCGAAAAGGCAAACGTCCGGCTCCTTGTCCCACAAGGAAGGTGCCAGCCCTGAAAGCTCTTGCTGCTCTTCACTGTCCCCGTGCACCCTATCCACAGGCACAACAGCTTTGGGAATCTGTACTTAGACAGGAACGGTATACCTCACGGTGTTCGTTCTCAGCAGAGCCTCTTTCCGAAAAGGCAAACGTCCGGCTCCTTGTCCCACAAGGAAGGTGCCAGCCCTGAAAGCTCTTGCTGCTCTTCACTGTCCCCGTGCAGCCTATGCACAGGCACAACAGCACTGGGGATCTGTGCTTAGACAGGAACGGTACACCTCACGGTGTTCGTTCTCAGCAGAGCCTCTTACCGAAAAGGCAAACGTCCGGCTCCTTGTCCCACAAGGAAGGTGCCAGCCCTGAAAGCTCTTGCTGCTCTTCATTGTCCCCGTGCACCCTATCCACAGGCACAACAGCACTGGGGATCTGTGCTTGCCCACAGGCTGCACATCTCACGGCGCTTGTACTCGGCAGACGCTCCTTCCGAAAAGGCAAACGTCCGGCTCCTTGTCCCACAAGGAAGGTGCCAGCCCTGAAAGCTCTTGCTGCTTTTCACTGTCCCCGTGCACCCTATCCACAGGCACAACAGCACTGGGGATCTGTGCTTGCCCAGGAACGGTACACCTCACGGTGTTCGTTCTCAGCAGAGCCTCTTACCGAAAAGGCAAACGTCCGGCTCCTTGTCCCACAAGGAAGGTGCCAGCCCTGAAAGCTCTTGCTGCTCTTCACTGTCCCCGGGCACCCTATCCACAGGCACAACAGCACTGGGGATCTGTGCTTAGACAGGAACGGTACACCTCACGGTGTTCGTTCTCAGCAGAGCCTCTTTCCGAAAAGGCAAACGTCCGGCTCCTTGTCCCACAAGGAAGGTGCCAGCCCTGAAAGCTCTTGCTGCTCTTCACTGTCCCCGTGCACCCTATCCACAGGCACAACAGCACTGGGGATCTGTGCTTGCCCACAGGCTGCACATCTCACGGCGCTTGTACTCGGCAGACGCTCCTTCCGAAAAGGCAAACGTCCGGCTCCTTGTCCCACAAGGAAGGTGCCAGCCGTGAAAGCTCTTGCTGCTCTTCACTGTCCCCGGGCACCCTATCCACAGGCACAACAGCACTGGGGATCTGTGCTTAGACAGGAACGGTACACCTCACGGTGTTCGTTCTCAGCAGAGCCTCTTACCGAAAAGGCAAACGTCCGGCTCCTTGTCCCACAAGGAAGGTGCCAGCCCTGAAAGCTCTTGCTGCTCTTCACTGTCCCCGTGCACCCTATCCACAGGCACAACAGCACTGGGGATCTGTGCTTAGACAGGAACGGTACACCTCACGGTGTTCGTTCTCAGCAGAGCCTCTTTCCGAAAAGGCAAACGTCCGGCTCCTTGTCCCACAAGGAAGGTGCCAGCCCTGAAAGCTCTTGCTGCTCTTCATTGTCCCCGTGCACCCTATCCACAGGCACAACAGCACTGGGGATCTGTGCTTGCCCACAGGCTGCACATCTCACGGCGCTTGTACTCGGCAGACGCTCCTTCCGAAAAGGCAAACGTCCGGCTCCTTGTCCCACAAGGAAGGTGCCAGCCCTGAAAGCTCTTGCTGCTTTTCACTGTCCCCGTGCACCCTATCCACAGGCACAACAGCACTGGGGATCTGTGCTTGCCCAGGAACGGTACACCTCACGGTGTTCGTTCTCAGCAGAGCCTCTTTCCGAAAAGGCAAACGTCCGGCTCCTTGTCCCACAAGGAAGGTGCCAGCCCTGAAAGCTCTTGCTGCTCTTCACTGTCCCCGTGCACCCTATGCACAGGCACAACAGCACTGGGGATCTGTGCTTAGACAGGAACGGTACACCTCACGGTGTTCGTTCTCAGCAGAGCCTCTTACCGAAAAGGCAAACGTCCGGCTCCTTGTCCCACAAGGAAGGTGCCAGCCCTGAAAGCTCTTGCTGCTCTTCACTGTCCCCGTGCACCCTATCCACAGGCACAACAGCACTGGGGATCTGTGCTTAGACAGGAACGGTACACCTCACGGTGTTCGTTCTCAGCAGAGCCTCTTACCGAAAAGGCAAACGTCCGGCTCCTTGTCCCACAAGGAAGGTGCCAGCCCTGAAAGCTCTTGCTGCTCTTCACTGTCCCCGTGCACCCTATCCACAGGCACAACAGCACTGTGGATCTGTGCTTAGACAGGAACGGTACACCTCACGGTGTTCGTTCTCAGCAGAGCCTCTTTCCGAAAAGGCAAACGTCCGGCTCCTTGTCCCACAAGGAAGGTGCCAGCCCTGAAAGCTCTTGCTGCTCTTCACTGTCCCCGTGCACCCTATGCACAGGCACAACAGCACTGGGGATCTGTGCTTGCCCACAGGCTGCACATCTCACGGCGCTTGTACTCGGCAGACTGTCCTTCCGAAAAGGCAAACGTCCGGCTCCTTGTCCCACAAGGAAGGTGCCAGCCCTGAAAGCTCTTGCTGCTCTTCACTGTCCCCGTGCACCCTATCCACAGGCACAACAGCACTGGGGATCTGTGCTTGCCCACAGGCTGCACATCTCACGGCGCTTGTACTCGGCAGACGCTCCTTCCGAAAAGGCAAACGTCCGGCTCCTTGTCCCACAAGGAAGGTGCCAGCCCTGAAAGCTCTTGCTGCTCTTCACTGTCCCCGGGCACCCTATCCACAGGCACAACAGCACTGGGGATCTGTGCTTAGACAGGAACGGTACACCTCACGGTGTTCGTTCTCAGCAGAGCCTCTTTCCGAAAAGGCAAACGTCCGGCTCCTTGTCCCACAAGGAAGGTGCCAGCCCTGAAAGCTCTTGCTGCTCTTCACTGTCCCCGTGCACCCTATCCACAGGCACAACAGCACTGGGGATCTGTGCTTGCCCAGGAACGGTACACCTCACGGTGTTCGTTCTCAGCAGAGCCTCTTTCCGAAAAGGCAAACGTCCGGCTCCTTGTCCCACAAGGAAGGTGCCAGCCCTGAAAGCTCTTGCTGCTCTTCACTGTCCCCGGGCACCCTATCCACAGGCACAACAGCACTGGGGATCTGTGCTTAGACAGGAACGGTACACCTCACGGTGTTCGTTCTCAGCAGAGCCTCTTTCCGAAAAGGCAAACGTCCGGCTCCTTGTCCCACAAGGAAGGTGCCAGCCCTGAAAGCTCTTGCTGCTCTTCACTGTCCCCGGGCACCCTATCCACAGGCACAACAGCACTGGGGATCTGTGCTTGCCCAGGAACGGTACACCTCACGGTGTTCGTTCTCAGCAGAGCCTCTTTCCGAAAAGGCAAACGTCCGGCTCCTTGTCCCACAAGGAAGGTGCCAGCCCTGAAAGCTCTTGCTGCTCTTCACTGTCCCCGTGCACCCTATCCACAGGCACAACAGCACTGGGGATCTGTGCTTGCCCAGGAACGGTACACCTCACGGTGTTCGTTCTCAGCAGAGCCTCTTACCGAAAAGGCAAACGTCCGGCTCCTTGTCCCACAAGGAAGGTGCCAGCCCTGAAAGCTCTTGCTGCTCTTCACTGTTCCCGTGCAGCCTATGCACAGGCACAACAGCACTGGGGATCTGTGCTTGCCCACAGGCTGCACATCTCACGGCGCTTGTACTCGGCAGACGCTCCTTCCGAAAAGGCAAACGTCCGGCTCCTTGTCCCACAAGGAAGGTGCCAGCCCTGAAAGCTCTTGCTGCTCTTCACTGTCCCCGGGCACCCTATCCACAGGCACAACAGCACTGGGGATCTGTGCTTAGACTGGAACGGTACACCTCACGGTGTTCGTTCTCAGCAGAGCCTCTTACCGAAAAGGCAAACGTCCGGCTCCTTGTCCCACAAGGAAGGTGCCAGCCCTGAAAGCTCTTGCTGCTCTTCACTGTCCCCGTGCACCCTATCCACAGGCACAACAGCACTGGGGATCTGTGCTTGCCCACAGGCTGCACATCTCACGGCGCTTGTACTCGGCAGACGCTCCTTCCGAAAAGGCAAACGTCCGGCTCCTTGTCCCACAAGGAAGGTGCCAGCCCTGAAAGCTCTTGCTGCTCTTCACTGTCCCCGTGCACCCTATCCACAGGCACAACAGCTTTGGGAATCTGTACTTAGACAGGAACGGTATACCTCACGGTGTTCGTTCTCAGCAGAGCCTCTTTCCGAAAAGGCAAATGTCCGGCTCCTTGTCCCACAAGGAAGGTGCCAGCCCTGAAAGCTCTTGCTGCTCTTCACTGTCCCCGTGCAGCCTATGCACAGGCACAACAGCACTGGGGATCTGTGCTTAGACAGGAACGGTACACCTCATGGTGTTCGTTCTCAGCAGAGCCTCTTACCGAAAAGGCAAACGTCCGGCTCCTTGTCCCACAAGGAAGGTGCCAGCCCTGAAAGCTCTTGCTGCTCTTCACTGTCCCCGTGCACCCTATCCACAGGCACAACAGCACTGTGGATCTGTGCTTAGACAGGAACGGTACACCTCACGGTGTTCGTTCTCGGCATTGCAATTTTCCGAAAAGGCAAACGTCCGGCTCCTTGTCCCACAAGGAAGGTGCCAGCCCTGAAAGCTCTTGCTGCTCTTCACTGTCCCCGTGCACCCTATGCACAGGCACAACAGCACTGGGGATCTGTGCTTGCCCACAGGCTGCACATCTCACGGCGCTTGTACTCGGCAGACGCTCCTTCCGAAAAGGCAAACGTCCGGCTCCTTGTCCCACAAGGAAGGTGCCAGCCCTGAAAGCTCTTGCTGCTCTTCACTGTCCCCGTGCACCCTATCCACAGGCACAACAGCACTGGGGATCTGTGCTTGCCCACAGGCTGCACATCTCACGGCGCTTGTACTCGGCAGACGCTCCTTCCGAAAAGGCAAACGTCCGGCTCCTTGTCCCACAAGGAAGGTGCCAGCCCTGAAAGCTCTTGCTGCTCTTCACTGTCCCCGTGCAGCCTATGCACAGGCACAACAGCACTGGGGATCTGTGCTTGCCCAGGAACGGTACACCTCACGGTGTTCGTTCTCAGCAGAGCCTCTTACCGAAAAGGCAAACGTCCGGCTCCTTGTCCCACAAGGAAGGTGCCAGCCCTGAAAGCTCTTGCTGCTCTTCACTGTCCCCGGGCACCCTATCCACAGGCACAACAGCACTGGGGATCTGTGCTTGCCCAGGAACGGTACACCTCACGGTGTTCGTTCTCAGCAGAGCCTCTTTCCGAAAAGGCAAACGTCCGGCTCCTTGTCCCACAAGGAAGGTGCCAGCCCTGAAAGCTCTTGCTGCTTTTCACTGTCCCCGTGCACCCTATCCACAGGCACAACAGCAGTGGGGATCTGTGCTTGCCCAGGAACGGTACACCTCACGGTGTTCGTTCTCAGCAGAGCCTCTTACCGAAAAGGCAAACGTCCGGCTCCTTGTCCCACAAGGAAGGTGCCAGCCCTGAAAGCTCTTGCTGCTTTTCACTGTCCCCGTGCACCCTATCCACAGGCACAACAGCACTGGGGATCTGTGCTTGCCCACAGGCTGCACATCTCACGGCGCTTGTACTCGGCAGAGCCTCTTTCCGAAAAGGCAAACGTCCGGCTCCTTGTCCCACAAGGAAGGTGCCAGCCCTGAAAGCTCTTGCTGCTCTTCACTGTCCCCGTGCACCCTATCCACAGGCACAACAGCACTGGGGATCTGTGCTTGCCCACAGGCTGCACATCTCACGGCGCTTGTACTCGGCAGACGCTCCTTCCGAAAAGGCAAACGTCCGGCTCCTTGTCCCACAAGGAAGGTGCCAGCCCTGAAAGCTCTTGCTGCTCTTCACTGTCCCCGTGCACCCTATCCACAGGCACAACAGCTTTGGGAATCTGTACTTAGACAGGAACGGTATACCTCACGGTGTTCGTTCTCAGCAGAGCCTCTTTCCGAAAAGGCAAACGTCCGGCTCCTTGTCCCACAAGGAAGGTGCCAGCCCTGAAAGCTCTTGCTGCTCTTCACTGTCCCCGTGCAGCCTATGCACAGGCACAACAGCACTGGGGATCTGTGCTTAGACAGGAACGGTACACCTCACGGTGTTCGTTCTCAGCAGAGCCTCTTACCGAAAAGGCAAACGTCCGGCTCCTTGTCCCACAAGGAAGGTGCCAGCCCTGCAAGCTCTTGCTGCTCTTCACTGTCCCCGTGCACCCTATCCACAGGCACAACAGCACTGTGGATCTGTGCTTAGACAGGAACGGTACACCTCACGGTGTTCGTTCTCAGCAGAGCCTCTTTCCGAAAAGGCAAACGTCCGGCTCCTTGTCCCACAAGGAAGGTGCCAGCCCAGAAAGCTCTTGCTGCTCTTCACTGTCCCCGTGCAGCCTATGCACAGGCACAACAGCACTGGGGATCTGTGCTTGCCCAGGAACGATACACCTCACGGTGTTCGTTCTCAGCAGAGCCTCTTACCGAAAAGGCAAACGTCCGGCTCCTTGTCCCACAAGGAAGGTGCCAGCCCTGAAAGCTCTTGCTGCTCTTCACTGTCCCCGTGCACCCTATGCACAGGCACAACAGCACTGGGGATCTGTGCTTGCCCACAGGCTGCACATCTCACGGCGCTTGTACTCGGCAGACGCTCCTTCCGAAAAGGCAAACGTCCTGCTCCTTCTCCCACAAGGAAGGCGCCAGCCCTGAAAGCTCTTGCTGCTCTTCACTGTCCCCGTGCACCCTATCCACAGGCACAACAGCTTTGGGAATCTGTACTTAGACAGGAACGGTACACCTCACGGTGTTCGTTCTCAGCAGAGCCTCTTACCGAAAAGGCAAACGTCCGGCTCCTTGTCCCACAAGGAAGGTGCCAGCCCTGAAAGCTCTTGCTGCTCTTCACTGTCCCCGGGCACCCTATCCACAGGCACAACAGCACTGGGGATCTGTGCTTAGACAGGAACGGTACACCTCACGGTGTTCGTTCTCAGCAGAGCCTCTTACCGAAAAGGCAAACGTCCGGCTCCTTGTCCCACAAGGAAGGTGCCAGCCCTGAAAGCTCTTGCTGCTCTTCACTGTCCCCGTGCAGCCTATGCACAGGCACAACAGCACTGGGCATCTGTGCTTGCCCACAGGCTGCACATCTCACGGCGCTTGTACTCAGCAGAGCCTCTTTCCGAAAAGGCAAACGTCCGGCTCCTTGTCCCACAAGGAAGGTGCCAGCCCTGAAAGCTCTTGCTGCCCTTCACTGTCCCCGTGCACCCTATCCACAGGCACAACAGCACTGGGGATCTGTGCTTGCCCACAGGCTGCACATCTCACGGCGCTTGTACTCGGCAGACGCTCCTTCCGAAAAGGCAAACGTCCGGCTCCTTCTCCCACAAGGAAGGTGCCAGCCCAGAAAGCTCTTGCTGCTCTTCACTGTCCCCGTGCACCCTATCCACAGGCACAACAGCACTGGGGATCTGTGCTTAGACAGGAACGGTACACCTCACGGTGTTCGTTCTCAGCAGAGCCTCTTACCGAAAAGGCAAACGTCCGGCTCCTTGTCCCACAAGGAAGGTGCCAGCCCTGAAAGCTCTTGCTGCTCTTCACTGTCCCCGGGCACCCTATCCACAGGCACAACAGCAGTGGGGATCTGTGCTTAGACAGGAACGGTACACCTCACGGTGTTCGTTCTCAGCAGAGCCTCTTTCCGGAAATGCAAACGTCCGGCTCCTTGTCCCACAAGGAAGGTGCCAGCCCTGAAAGCTCTTGCTGCTCTTCACTGTCCCCGTGCACCCTATGCACAGGCACAACAGCACTGGGGATCTGTGCTTGCCCACAGGCTGCACATCTCACGGCGCTTGTACTCGGCAGACGCTCCTTCCGAAAAGGCAAACGTCCGGCTCCTTGTCCCACAAGGAAGGTGCCAGCCCTGAAAGCTCTTGCTGCTCTTCACTGTCCCCGTGCACCCTATCCACAGGCACAACAGCACTGGCGATCTGTGCTTGCCCACAGGCTGCACATCTCACGGCGCTTGTACTCGGCAGACGCTCCTTCCGAAAAGGCAAACGTCCGGCTCCTTGTCCCACAAGGAAGGTGCCAGCCCTGAAAGCTCTTGCTGCTCTTCACTGTCCCCGTGCACCCTATCCACAGGCACAACAGCACTGGGGATCTGTGCTTGCCCAGGAACGGTACACCTCACGGTGTTCGTTCTCAGCAGAGCCTCTTACCGAAAAGGCAAACGTCCGGCTCCTTGTCCCACAAGGAAGGTGCCAGCCCTGAAAGCTCTTGCTGCTCTTCACTGTCCCCGTGCACCCTATCCACAGGCACAACAGCTTTGGGAATCTGTACTTAGACAGGAACGGTACACCTCACGGTGTTCGTTCTCAGCAGAGCCTCTTACCGAAAAGGCAAACGTCCGGCTCCTTGTCCCACAAGGAAGGTGCCAGCCCTGAAAGCTCTTGCTGCTCTTCACTGTCCCCGGGCACCCTATCCACAGGCACAACAGCACTGGGGATCTGTGCTTAGACAGGAACGGTACACCTCACGGTGTTCGTTCTCAGCAGAGCCTCTTTCCGGAAATGCAAACGTCCGGCTCCTTGTCCCACAAGGAAGGTGCCAGCCCTGAAAGCTCTTGCTGCTCTTCACTGTCCCCGTGCAGCCTATGCACAGGCACAACAGCACTGGGGATCTGTGCTTGCCCACAGGCTGCAAATCTCACGGCGCTTGTACTCGGCAGACGCTCCTTCCGAAAAGGCTAACGTCCGGCTCCTTCTCCCACAAGGAAGGTGCCAGCCCTGAAAGCTCTTGCTGCTCTTCACTGTCCCCGTGCACCCTATCCACAGGCACAACAGCACTGGGGATCTGTGCTTGCCCAGGAACGGTACACCTCACGGTGTTCGTTCTCGGCATTGCAATTTTCCGAAAAGGCAAACGTCCGGCTCCTTGTCCCACAAGGAAGGTGCCAGCCCAGAAGGCTCTTGCTGCTCTTCACTGTCCCCGTGCAGCCTATGCACAGGCACAACAGCACTGGGGATCTGTGCTTGCCCAGGAACGATACACCTCACGGTGTTCGTTCTCAGCAGAGCCTCTTACCGAAAAGGCAAACGTCCGGCTCCTTGTCCCACAAGGAAGGTGCCAGCCCTGAAAGCTCTTGCTGCTCTTCACTGTCCCCGTGCACCCTATCCACAGGCACAACAGCTTTGGGAATCTGTACTTAGACAGGAACGGTACACCTCACGGTGTTCGTTCTCAGCAGAGCCTCTTACCGAAAAGGCAAACGTCCGGCTCCTTGTCCCACAAGGAAGGTGCCAGCCCTGAAAGCTCTTGCTGCTCTTCACTGTCCCCGTGCACCCTATCCACAGGCACAACAGCACTGGGGATCTGTGCTTGCCCACAGGCTGCACATCTCACGGCGCTTGTACTCGGCAGACGCTCCTTCCGAAAAGGCAAACGTCCGGCTCCTTGTCCCACAAGGAAGGTGCCAGCCCTGAAAGCTCTTGCTGCTCTTCACTGTCCCCGTGCACCCTATCCACAGGCACAACAGCTTTGGGAATCTGTACTTAGACAGGAACGGTATACCTCACGGTGTTCGTTCTCAGCAGAGCCTCTTTCCGAAAAGGCAAACGTCCGGCTCCTTGTCCCACAAGGAAGGTGCCAGCCCAGAACGCTCTTGCTGCTCTTCACTGTCCCCGTGCAGCCTATGCACAGGCACAACAGCACTGGGGATCTGTGCTTAGACAGGAACGGTACACCTCACGGTGTTCGTTCTCAGCAGAGCCTCTTACCGAAAAGGCAAACGTCCGGCTCCTTGTCCCACAAGGAAGGTGCCAGCCCTGAAAGCTCTTGCTGCTCTTCACTGTCCCCGTGCACCCTATCCACAGGCACAACAGCACTGTGGATCTGTGCTTAGACAGGAACGGTACACCTCACGGTGTTCGTTCTCAGCAGAGCCTCTTTCCGAAAAGGCAAACGTCCGGCTCCTTGTCCCACAAGGAAGGTGCCAGCCCTGAAAGCTCTTGCTGCTCTTCACTGTCCCCGTGCACCCTATGCACAGGCACAACAGCACTGGGGATCTGTGCTTGCCCACAGGCTGCACATCTCACGGCGCTTTTACTCGGCAGACTGTCCTTCCGAAAAGGCAAACGTCCGGCTCCTTGTCCCACAAGGAAGGTGCCAGCCCTGAAAGCTCTTGCTGCTCTTCACTGTCCCCGGGCACCCTATCCACAGGCACAACAGCACTGGGGATCTGTGCTTGCCCACAGGCTGCACATCTCACGGCGCTTGTACTCGGCAGACGCTCCTTCCGAAAAGGCAAACGTCCGGCTCCTTGTCCCACAAGGAAGGTGCCAGCCCTGAAAGCTCTTGCTGCTCTTCACTGTCCCCGTGCACCCTATCCACAGGCACAACAGCACTGGGGATCTGTGCTTGCCCAGGAACGGTACACCTCACGGTGTTCGTTCTCAGCAGAGCCTCTTACCGAAAAGGCAAACGTCCGGCTCCTTGTCCCACAAGGAAGGTGCCAGCCCTGAAAGCTCTTGCTGCTCTTCACTGTCCCCGGGCACCCTATCCACAGGCACAACAGCACTGGGGATCTGTGCTTAGACAGGAACGGTACACCTCACGGTGTTCGTTCTCAGCAGAGCCTCTTTCCGAAAAGGCAAACGTCCGGCTCCTTGTCCCACAAGGAAGGTGCCAGCCCTGAAAGCTCTTGCTGCTCTTCACTGTCCCCGTGCACCCTATCCACAGGCACAACAGCTTTGGGAATCTGTACTTAGACAGGAACGGTACACCTCACGGTGTTCGTTCTCAGCAGAGCCTCTTACCGAAAAGGCAAACGTCCGGCTCCTTGTCCCACAAGGAAGGTGCCAGCCCTGAAAGCTCTTGCTGCTCTTCACTGTCCCCGTGCACCCTATCCACAGGCACAACAGCACTGGGGATCTGTGCTTGCCCAGGAACGGTACACCTCACGGTGTTCGTTCTCAGCAGAGCCTCTTTCCGAAAAGGCAAACGTCCGGCTCCTTGTCCCACAAGGAAGGTGCCAGCCCTGAAAGCTCTTGCTGCTTTTCACTGTCCCCGTGCACCCTATCCACAGGCACAACAGCACTGGGGATCTGTGCTTGCCCACAGGCTGCACATCTCACGGCGCTTGTACTCGGCAGACGCTCCTTCCGAAAAGGCAAACGTCCGGCTCCTTGTCCCACAAGGAAGGTGCCAGCCCTGAAAGCTCTTGCTGCTCTTCACTGTCCCCGTGCAGCCTATGCACAGGCACAACAGCACTGGGGATCTGTGCTTGCCCACAGGCTGCACATCTCACGGCGCTTGTACTCGGCAGACGCTCCTTTCGAAAAGGCAAACGTCCGGCTCCTTGTCCCACAAGGAAGGTGCCAGCCCTGAAAGCTCTTGCTGCTCTTCACTGTCCCCGTGCAGCCTATGCACAGGCACAACAGCACTGGGGATCTGTGCTTGCCCACAGGCTGCACATCTCACGGCGCTTGTACTCGGCAGACGCTCCTTCCGAAAAGGCAAACGTCCGGCTCCTTGTCCCACAAGGAAGGTGCCAGCCCTGAAAGCTCTTGCTGCTCTTCACTGTCCCCGTGCACCCTATCCACAGGCACAACAGCACTGGGGATCTGTGCTTGCCCACAGGCTGCACATCTCACGGCGCTTGTACTCGGCAGACGCTCCTTCCGAAAAGGCAAACGTCCGGCTCCTTGTCCCACAAGGAAGGTGCCAGCCCTGAAAGCTCTTGCTGCTCTTCACTGTCCCCGTGCACCCTATCCACAGGCACAACAGCACTGGGGATCTGTGCTTGCCCAGGAACGGTACACCTCACGGTGTTCGTTCTCAGCAGAGCCTCTTACCGAAAAGGCAAACGTCCGGCTCCTTGTCCCACAAGGAAGGTGCCAGCCCTGAAAGCTCTTGCTGCTCTTCACTGTCCCCGGGCACCCTATCCACAGGCACAACAGCACTGTGGATCTGTGCTTAGACAGGAACGGTACACCTCACGGTGTTCGTTCTCAGCAGAGCCTCTTTCCGAAAAGGCAAACGTCCGGCTCCTTGTCCCACAAGGAAGGTGCCAGCCCTGAAAGCTCTTGCTGCTCTTCACTGTCCCCGTGCACCCTATCCACAGGCACAACAGCTTTGGGAATCTGTACTTAGACAGGAACGGTACACCTCACGGTGTTCGTTCTCAGCAGAGCCTCTTTCCGAAAAGGCAAACGTCCGGCTCCTTGTCCCACAAGGAAGGTGCCAGCCCTGAAAGCTCTTGCTGCTCTTCACTGTCCCCGTGCACCCTATCCACAGGCACAACAGCACTGTGGATCTGTGCTTGCCCAGGAACGGTACACCTCACGGTGTTCGTTCTCAGCAGAGCCTCTTTCCGAAAAGGCAAACGTCCGGCTCCTTGTCCCACAAGGAAGGTGCCAGCCCTGAAAGCTCTTGCTGCTTTTCACTGTCCCCGTGCACCCTATCCACAGGCACAACAGCACTGGGGATCTGTGCTTGCCCAGGAACGGTACACCTCACGGTGTTCGTTCTCAGCAGAGCCTCTTACCGAAAAGGCAAACGTCCGGCTCCTTGTCCCACAAGGAAGGTGCCAGCCCTGAAAGCTCTTGCTGCTTTTCACTGTCCCCGTGCACCCTATCCACAGGCACAACAGCACTGGGGATCTGTGCTTGCCCACAGGCTGCACATCTCACGGCGCTTGTACTCGGCAGACGCTCCTTCCGAAAAGGCAAACGTCCGGCTCCTTGTCCCACAAGGAAGGTGCCAGCCCTGAAAGCTCTTGCTGCTCTTCACTGTTCCCGTGCAGCCTATGCACAGGCACAACAGCACTGGGGATCTGTGCTTGCCCACAGGCTGCACATCTCACGGCGCTTGTACTCGGCAGACGCTCCTTTCGAAAAGGCAAACGTCCGGCTCCTTGTCCCACAAGGAAGGTGCCAGCCCTGAAAGCTCTTGCTGCTCTTCACTGTCCCCGGGCACCCTATCCACAGGCACAACAGCACTGGGGATCAGTGCTTAGACAGGAACGGTACACCTCACGGTGTTCGTTCTCAGCAGAGCCTCTTACCGAAAAGGCAAACGTCCGGCTCCTTGTCCCACAAGGAAGGTGCCAGCCCTGAAAGCTCTTGCTGCTCTTCACTGTCCCCGTGCACCCTATACACAGGCACAACAGCTTTGGGAATCTGTACTTAGACAGGAACGGTACACCTCACGGTGTTCGTTCTCAGCAGAGCCTCTTACCGAAAAGGCAAACGTCCGGCTCCTTGTCCCACAAGGAAGGTGCCAGCCCTGAAAGCTCTTGCTGCTCTTCACTGTCCCCGTGCACCCTATCCACAGGCACAACAGCACTGGGGATCTGTGCTTGCCCACAGGCTGCACATCTCACGGCGCTTGTACTCCGCAGACGCTCCTTCCGAAAAGGCAAACGTCCGGCTCCTTGTCCCACAAGGAAGGTGCCAGCCCTGAAAGCTCTTGCTGCTCTTCACTGTCCCCGTGCACCCTATCCACAGGCACAACAGCTTTGGGAATCTGTACTTAGACAGGAACGGTATACCTCACGGTGTTCGTTCTCAGCAGAGCCTCTTTCCGAAAAGGCAAACGTCCGGCTCCTTGTCCCACAAGGAAGGTGCCAGCCCTGAAAGCTCTTGCTGCTCTTCACTGTCCCCGTGCACCCTATCCACAGGCACAACAGCACTGTGGATCTGTGCTTAGACAGGAACGGTACACCTCACGGTGTTCGTTCTCAGCAGAGCCTCTTTCCGAAAAGGCAAACGTCCGGCTCCTTGTCCCACAAGGAAGGTGCCAGCCCAGAAAGCTCTTGCTGCTCTTCACTGTCCCCGTGCAGCCTATGCACAGGCACAACAGCACTGGGGATCTGTGCTTGCCCAGGAACGATACACCTCACGGTGTTCGTTCTCAGCAGAGCCTCTTACCGAAAAGGCAAACGTCCGGCTCCTTGTCCCACAAGGAAGGTGCCAGCCCTGAAAGCTCTTGCTGCTCTTCACTGTCCCCGTGCACCCTATGCACAGGCACAACAGCACTGGGGATCTGTGCTTGCCCACAGGCTGCACATCTCACGGCGCTTGTACTCGGCAGACGCTCCTTCCGAAAAGGCAAACGTCCTGCTCCTTCTCCCACAAGGAAGGCGCCAGCCCTGAAAGCTCTTGCTGCTCTTCACTGTCCCTGTGCACCCTATGCACAGGCACAACAGCTTTGGGAATCTGTACTTAGACAGGAACGGTACACCTCACGGTGTTCGTTCTCAGCAGAGCCTCTTACCGAAAAGGCAAACGTCCGGCTCCTTGTCCCACAAGGAAGGTGCCAGCCCTGAAAGCTCTTGCTGCTCTTCACTGTCCCCGTGCAGCCTATGCACAGGCACAACAGCACTGGGCATCTGTGCTTGCCCAGGAACGGTACACCTCACGGTGTTCGTTCTCGGCATTGCAATTTTCCGAAAAGGCAAACGTCCGGCTCCTTGTCCCACAAGGAAGGTGCCAGCCCTGAAAGCTCTTGCTGCTCTTCACTGTCCCCGTGCACCCTATCCACAGGCACAACAGCACTGGGGATCTGTGCTTGCCCACAGGCTGCACATCTCACGGCGCTTGTACTCGGCAGACGCTCCTTCCGAAAAGGCAAACGTCCGGCTCCTTGTCCCACAAGGAAGGTGCCAGCCCTGAAAGCTCTTGCTGCTCTTCACTGTCCCCGGGCACCCTATCCACAGGCACAACAGCACTGGGGATCTGTGCTTAGACAGGAACGGTACACCTCACGGTGTTCGTTCTCAGCAGAGCCTCTTTCCGAAAAGGCAAACGTCCGGCTCCTTGTCCCACAAGGAAGGTGCCAGCCCTGAAAGCTCTTGCTGCTCTTCACTGTCCCCGTGCAGCCTATGCACAGGCACAACAGCACTGGGCATCTGTGCTTGCCCACAGGCTGCACATCTCACGGCGCTTGTACTCAGCAGAGCCTCTTTCCGAAAAGGCAAACGTCCGGCTCCTTGTCCCACAAGGAAGGTGCCAGCCCTGAAAGCTCTTGCTGCTCTTCACTGTCCCCGTGCAGCCTATGCACAGGCACAACAGCACTGGGGATCTGTGCTTGCCCACAGGCTGCACATCTCACGGCGCTTGTACTCGGCAGACGCTCCTCCCGAAAAGGCAAACGTCCGGCTCCTTCTCCCACAAGGAAGGTGCCAGCCCTGAAAGCTCTTGCTGCTCTTCACTGTCCCCGTGCACCCTATCCACAGGCACAACAGCACTGGGGATCTGTGCTTAGACAGGAACGGTACACCTCACGGTGTTCGTTCTCAGCAGAGCCTCTTACCGAAAAGGCAAACGTCCGGCTCCTTGTCCCACAAGGAAGGTGCCAGCCCTGAAAGCTCTTGCTGCTCTTCACTGTCCCCGGGCACCCTATCCACAGGCACAACAGCACTGGGGATCTGTGCTTAGACAGGAACGGTACACCTCACGGTGTTCGTTCTCAGCAGAGCCTCTTTCCGGAAATGCAAACGTCCGGCTCCTTGTCCCACAAGGAAGGTGCCAGCCCTGAAAGCTCTTGCTGCTCTTCACTGTCCCCGTGCAGCCTATGCACAGGCACAACAGCACTGGGGATCTGTGCTTGCCCACAGGCTGCACATCTCACGGCGCTTGTACTCGGCAGACGCTCCTTCCGAAAAGGCTAACGTCCGGCTCCTTCTCCCACAAGGAAGGTGCCAGCCCTGAAAGCTCTTGCTGCTCTTCACTGTCCCCGTGCACCCTATCCACAGGCACAACAGCACTGGGGATCTGTGCTTGCCCAGGAACGGTACACCTCACGGTGTTCGTTCTCGGCATTGCAATTTTCCGAAAAGGCAAACGTCCGGCTCCTTGTCCCACAAGGAAGGTGCCAGCCCAGAAGGCTCTTGCTGCTCTTCACTGTCCCCGTGCAGCCTATGCACAGGCACAACAGCACTGGGGATCTGTGCTTGCCCAGGAACGATACACCTCACGGTGTTCGTTCTCAGCAGAGCCTCTTACCGAAAAGGCAAACGTCCGGCTCCTTGTCCCACAAGGAAGGTGCCAGCCCTGAAAGCTCTTGCTGCTCTTCACTGTCCCCGTGCACCCTATCCACAGGAACAACAGCTTTGGGAATCTGTACTTAGACAGGAACGGTACACCTCACGGTGTTCGTTCTCAGCAGAGCCTCTTACCGAAAAGGCAAACGTCCGGCTCCTTGTCCCACAAGGAAGGTGCCAGCCCTGAAAGCTCTTGCTGCTTTTCACTGTCCCCGTGCACCCTATCCACAGGCACAACAGCACTGGGGATCTGTGCTTGCCCACAGGCTGCACATCTCACGGCGCTTGTACTCGGCAGACGCTCCTTCCGAAAAGGCAAACGTCCGGCTCCTTGTCCCACAAGGAAGGTGCCAGCCCTGAAAGCTCTTGCTGCTCTTCACTGTCCCCGTGCACCCTATCCACAGGCACAACAGCTTTGGGAATCTGTACTTAGACAGGAACGGTATACCTCACGGTGTTCGTTCTCAGCAGAGCCTCTTTCCGAAAAGGCAAACGTCCGGCTCCTTGTCCCACAAGGAAGGTGCCAGCCCAGAACGCTCTTGCTGCTCTTCACTGTCCCCGTGCACCCTATCCACAGGCACAACAGCACTGGGGATCTGTGCTTAGACAGGAACGGTACACCTCACGGTGTTCGTTCTCAGCAGAGCCTCTTACCGAAAAGGCAAACGTCCGGCTCCTTGTCCCACAAGGAAGGTGCCAGCCCAGAAAGCTCTTGCTGCTCTTCACTGTCCCCGTGCAGCCTATGCACAGGCACAACAGCACTGGGGATCTGTGCTTGCCCAGGAACGATACACCTCACGGTGTTCGTTCTCAGCAGAGCCTCTTACCGAAAAGGCAAACGTCCGGCTCCTTGTCCCACAAGGAAGGTGCCAGCCCTGAAAGCTCTTGCTGCTCTTCACTGTCCCCGTGCACCCTATCCACAGGCACAACAGCACTGGGGATCTGTGCTTGCCCACAGGCTGCACATCTCACGGCGCTTGTACTCGGCAGACGCTCCTTTCGAAAAGGCAAACGTCCGGCTCCTTGTCCCACAAGGAAGGTGCCAGCCCTGAAAGCTCTTGCTGCTCTTCACTGTCCCCGGGCACCCTATCCACAGGCACAACAGCACTGGGGATCTGTGCTTGCCCAGGAACGGTACACCTCACGGTGTTCGTTCTCAGCAGAGCCTCTTTCCGAAAAGGCAAACGTCCGGCTCCTTGTCCCACAAGGAAGGTGCCAGCCCTGAAAGCTCTTGCTGCTTTTCACTGTCCCCGTGCACCCTATCCACAGGCACAACAGCACTGGGGATCTGTGCTTGCCCAGGAACGGTACACCTCACGGCGCTTGTACTCGGCAGAGGCTCCTTCCGAAAAGGCAAACGTCCGGCTCCTTGTCCCACAAGGAAGGTGCCAGCCCTGAAAGCTCTTGCTGCTTTTCACTGTCCCCGTGCACCCTATCCACAGGCACAACAGCACTGGGGATCTGTGCTTGCCCACAGGCTGCACATCTCACGGCGCTTGTACTCGGCAGACGCTCCTTCCGAAAAGGCAAACGTCCGGCTCCTTGTCCCACAAGGAAGGTGCCAGCCCTGAAAGCTCTTGCTGCTCTTCACTGTTCCCGTGCAGCCTATGCACAGGCACAACAGCACTGGGGATCTGTGCTTGCCCACAGGCTGCATATCTCACGGCGCTTGTACTCGGCAGACGCTCCTTCCGAAAAGGCAAACGTCCGGCTCCTTGTCCCACAAGGAAGGTGCCAGCCCTGAAAGCTCTTGCTGCTCTTCACTGTCCCCGTGCACCCTATCCACAGGCACAACAGCACTGTGGATCTGTGCTTAGACAGGAACGGTACACCTCACGGTGTTCGTTCTCAGCAGAGCCTCTTACCGAAAAGGCAAACGTCCGGCTCCTTGTCCCACAAGGAAGGTGCCAGCCCAGAAAGCTCTTGCTGCTCTTCACTGTCCCCGTGCAGCCTATGCACAGGCACAACAGCACTGTGGATCTGTGCTTAGACAGGAACGGTACACCTCACGGTGTTCGTTCTCAGCAGAGCCTCTTACCGAAAAGGCAAACGTCCGGCTCCTTGTCCCACAAGGAAGGTGCCAGCCCAGAAAGCTCTTGCTGCTCTTCACTGTCCCCGTGCAGCCTATGCACAGGCACAACAGCACTGGGGATCTGTGCTTGCCCAGGAACGATACACCTCACGGTGTTCGTTCTCAGCAGAGCCTCTTACCGAAAAGGCAAACGTCCGGCTCCTTGTCCCACAAGGAAGGTGCCAGCCCTGAAAGCTCTTGCTGCTCTTCACTGTCCCCGTGCACCCTATACACAGGCACAACAGCTTTGGGAATCTGTACTTAGACAGGAACGGTACACCTCACGGTGTTCGTTCTCAGCAGAGCCTCTTACCGAAAAGGCAAACGTCCGGCTCCTTGTCCCACAAGGAAGGTGCCAGCCCTGAAAGCTCTTGCTGCTCTTCACTGTCCTAGTGCACCCTATCCACAGGCACAACAGCACTGGGGATCTGTGCTTAGACAGGAACGGTACACCTCACGGTGTTCGTTCTCAGCAGAGCCTCTTACCGAAAAGGCAAACGTCCGGCTCCTTGTCCCACAAGGAAGGTGCCAGCCCAGAAAGCTCTTGCTGCTCTTCACTGTCCCCGTGCAGCCTATGCACAGGCACAACAGCACTGGGGATCTGTGCTTGCCCAGGAACGATACACCTCACGGTGTTCGTTCTCAGCAGAGCCTCTTACCGAAAAGGCAAACGTCCGGCTCCTTGTCCCACAAGGAAGGTGCCAGCCCTGAAAGCTCTTGCTGCTCTTCACTGTTCCCGTGCAGCCTATGCACAGGCACAACAGCACTGGGGATCTGTGCTTGCCCACAGGCTGCACATCTCACGGCGCTTGTACTCGGCAGACGCTCCTTCCGAAAAGGCAAACGTCCGGCTCCTTGTCCCACAAGGAAGGTGCCAGCCCTGAAAGCTCTTGCTGCTCTTCACTGTCCCCGTGCACCCTATGCACAGGCACAACAGCACTGGGGATCTGTGCTTGCCCACAGGCTGCACATCTCACGGCGCTTGTACTCAGCAGAGCCTCTTTCCGAAAAGGCAAACGTCCGGCTCCTTGTCCCACAAGGAAGGTGCCAGCCCTGAAAGCTCTTGCTGCTCTTCACTGTCCCCGTGCACCCTATCCACAGGCACAACAGCACTGGGGATCTGTGCTTGCCCACAGGCTGCACATCTCACGGCGCTTGTACTCGGCAGACGCTCCTTCCGAAAAGGCAAACGTCCGGCTCCTTGTCCCACAAGGAAGGTGCCAGCCCTGAAAGCTCTTGCTGCTCTTCACTGTCCCCGTGCACCCTATCCACAGGCACAACAGCACTGGGGATCTGTGCTTGCCCAGGAACGGTACACCTCACGGTGTTCGTTCTCAGCAGAGCCTCTTACCGAAAAGGCAAACGTCCGGCTCCTTGTCCCACAAGGAAGGTGCCAGCCCTGAAAGCTCTTGCTGCTCTTCACTGTTCCCAGGCAGCCTATGCACAGGCACAACAGCACTGGGGATCTGTGCTTAGACAGGAACGGTACACCTCACGGTGTTCGTTCTCAGCAGAGCCTCTTTCCGAAAAGGCAAACGTCCGGCTCCTTGTCCCACAAGGAAGGTGCCAGCCCTGAAAGCTCTTGCTGCTCTTCACTGTCCCCGTGCACCCTATCCACAGGCACAACAGCTTTGGGAATCTGTACTTAGACAGGAACGGTACACCTCACGGTGTTCGTTCTCAGCAGAGCCTCTTACCGAAAAGGCAAACGTCCGGCTCCTTGTCCCACAAGGAAGGTGCCAGCCCTGAAAGCTCTTGCTGCTCTTCACTGTCCCCGGGCACCCTATCCACAGGCACAACAGCACTGGGGATCTGTGCTTGCCCAGGAACGGTACACCTCACGGTGTTCGTTCTCAGCAGAGCCTCTTTCCGAAAAGGCAAACGTCCGGCTCCTTGTCCCACAAGGAAGGTGCCAGCCCTGAAAGCTCTTGCTGCTTTTCACTGTCCCCGTGCACCCTATCCACAGGCACAACAGCACTGGGGATCTGTGCTTGCCCAGGAACGGTACACCTCACGGTGTTCGTTCTCGGCATTGCAATTTTCCGAAAAGGCAAACGTCCGGCTCCTTGTCCCACAAGGAAGGTGCCAGCCCAGAAAGCTCTTGCTGCTCTTCACTGTCCCCGTGCAGCCTATGCACAGGCACAACAGCACTGGGGATCTGTGCTTGCCCACAGGCTGCACATCTCACGGCGCTTGTACTCGGCAGACGCTCCTTTCGAAAAGGCAAATGTCCGGCTCCTTGTCCCACAAGGAAGGTGCCAGCCCTGAAAGCTCTTGCTGCTCTTCACTGTCCCCGGGCACCCTATCCACAGGCACAACAGCACTGGGGATCTGTGCTTAGACAGGAACGGTACACCTCACGGTGTTCGTTCTCAGCAGAGCCTCTTACCGAAAAGGCAAACGTCCGGCTCCTTGTCCCACAAGGAAGGTGCCAGCCCTGAAAGCTCTTGCTGCTCTTCACTGTCCCCGTGCACCCTATCCACAGGCACAACAGCACTGGGGATCTGTGCTTGCCCAGGAACGGTACACCTCACGGTGTTCGTTCTCAGCAGAGCCTCTTACCGAAAAGGCAAACGTCCGGCTCCTTGTCCCACAAGGAAGGTGCCAGCCCTGAAAGCTCTTGCTGCTCTTCACTGTCCCCGTGCACCCTATCCACAGGCACAACAGCTTTGGGAATCTGTACTTAGACAGGAACGGTACACCTCACGGTGTTCGTTCTCAGCAGAGCCTCTTACCGAAAAGGCAAACGTCCGGCTCCTTGTCCCACAAGGAAGGTGCCAGCCCTGAAAGCTCTTGCTGCTCTTCACTGTCCCCGTGCACCCTATCCACAGGCACAACAGCACTGGGGATCTGTGCTTAGACAGGAACGGTACACCTCACGGTGTTCGTTCTCAGCAGAGCCTCTTACCGAAAAGGCAAACGTCCGGCTCCTTGTCCCACAAGGAAGGTGCCAGCCCAGAAAGCTCTTGCTGCTCTTCACTGTCCCCGTGCACCCTATCCACAGGCACAACAGCACTGGGGATCTGTGCTTGCCCAGGAACGATACACCTCACGGTGTTCGTTCTCAGCAGAGCCTCTTACCGAAAAGGCAAACGTCCGGCTCCTTGTCCCACAAGGAAGGTGCCAGCCCTGAAAGCTCTTGCTGCTCTTCACTGTTCCCGTGCAGCCTATGCACAGGCACAACAGCACTGGGGATCTGTGCTTGCCCACAGGCTGCACATCTCACGGCGCTTGTACTCGGCAGACGCTCCTTCCGAAAAGGCAAACGTCCGGCTCCTTGTCCCACAAGGAAGGTGCCAGCCCTGAAAGCTCTTGCTGCTCTTCACTGTCCCCGTGCACCCTATGCACAGGCACAACAGCACTGGGGATCTGTGCTTGCCCACAGGCTGCACATCTCACGGAGCTTGTACTCAGCAGAGCCTCTTTCCGAAAAGGCAAACGTCCGGCTCCTTGTCCCACAAGGAAGGTGCCAGCCCTGAAAGCTCTTGCTGCTCTTCACTGTCCCCGTGCACCCTATCCACAGGCACAACAGCACTGGGGATCTGTGCTTGCCCACAGGCTGCACATCTCACGGCGCTTGTACTCGGCAGACGCTCCTTCCGAAAAGGCAAACGTCCGGCTCCTTGTCCCACAAGGAAGGTGCCAGCCCTGAAAGCTCTTGCTGCTCTTCACTGTCCCCGTGCACCCTATCCACAGGCACAACAGCACTGGGGATCTGTGCTTGCCCAGGAACGGTACACCTCACGGTGTTCATTCTCAGCAGAGCCTCTTACCGAAAAGGCAAACGTCCGGCTCCTTGTCCCACAAGGAAGGTGCCAGCCCTGAAAGCTCTTGCTGCTCTTCACTGTTCCCGGGCAGCCTATGCACAGGCACAACAGCACTGGGGATCTGTGCTTAGACAGGAACGGTACACCTCACGGTGTTCGTTCTCAGCAGAGCCTCTTTCCGAAAAGGCAAACGTCCGGCTCCTTGTCCCACAAGGAAGGTGCCAGCCCTGAAAGCTCTTGCTGCTCTTCACTGTCCCCGTGCACCCTATCCACAGGCACAACAGCTTTGGGAATCTGTACTTAGACAGGAACGGTACACCTCACGGTGTTCGTTCTCAGCAGAGCCTCTTACCGAAAAGGCAAACGTCCGGCTCCTTGTCCCACAAGGAAGGTGCCAGCCCTGAAAGCTCTTGCTGCTCTTCACTGTCCCCGGGCACCCTATCCACAGGCACAACAGCACTGGGGATCTGTGCTTGCCCAGGAACGGTACACCTCACGGTGTTCGTTCTCAGCAGAGCCTCTTTCCGAAAAGGCAAACGTCCGGCTCCTTGTCCCACAAGGAAGGTGCCAGCCCTGAAAGCTCTTGCTGCTTTTCACTGTCCCCGTGCACCCTATCCACAGGCACAACAGCACTGGGGATCTGTGCTTGCCCAGGAACGGTACACCTCACGGTGTTCGTTCTCGGCATTGCAATTTTCCGAAAAGGCAAACGTCCGGCTCCTTGTCCCACAAGGAAGGTGCCAGCCCAGAAAGCTCTTGCTGCTCTTCACTGTCCCCGTGCAGCCTATGCACAGGCACAACAGCACTGGGGATCTGTGCTTGCCCACAGGCTGCACATCTCACGGCGCTTGTACTCGGCAGACGCTCCTTTCGAAAAGGCAAATGTCCGGCTCCTTGTCCCACAAGGAAGGTGCCAGCCCTGAAAGCTCTTGCTGCTCTTCACTGTCCCCGGGCACCCTATCCACAGGCACAACAGCACTGGGGATCTGTGCTTAGACAGGAACGGTACACCTCACGGTGTTCGTTCTCAGCAGAGCCTCTTACCGAAAAGGCAAACGTCCGGCTCCTTGTCCCACAAGGAAGGTGCCAGCCCTGAAAGCTCTTGCTGCTCTTCACTGTCCCCGTGCACCCTATTCACAGGCAAAACAGCTTTGGGAATCTGTACTTAGACAGGAACGGTACACCTCACGGTGTTCGTTCTCAGCAGAGCCTCTTACCGAAAAGGCAAACGTCCGGCTCCTTGTCCCACAAGGAAGGTGCCAGCCCTGAAAGCTCTTGCTGCTCTTCACTGTCCCCGTGCACCCTATCCACAGGCACAACAGCTTTGGGAATCTGTACTTAGACAGGAACGGTACACCTCACGGTGTTCGTTCTCAGCAGAGCCTCTTACCGAAAAGGCAAACGTCCGGCTCCTTGTCCCACAAGGAAGGTGCCAGCCCTGAAAGCTCTTGCTGCTCTTCACTGTCCCCGTGCAGCCTATGCACAGGCACAACAGCACTGGGGATCTGTGCTTGCCCACAGGCTGCACATCTCACGGCGCTTGTACTCGGCAGACGCTCCTTCCGAAAAGGCAAACGTCCGGCTCCTTGTCCCACAAGGAAGGTGCCAGCCCTGAAAGCTCTTGCTGCTCTTCACTGTCCCCGTGCACCCTATCCACAGGCACAACAGCTTTGGGAATCTGTACTTAGACAGGAACGGTATACCTCACGGTGTTCGTTCTCAGCAGAGCCTCTTTCCGAAAAGGCAAACGTCCGGCTCCTTGTCCCACAAGGAAGGTGCCAGCCCTGAAAGCTCTTGCTGCTCTTCACTGTCCCCGTGCAGCCTATGCACAGGCACACCAGCTTTGGGAATCTGTGCTTAGACAGGAACGGTACACCTCACGGTGTTCGTTCTCAGCAGAGCCTCTTACCGAAAAGGCAAACGTCCGGCTCCTTGTCCCACAAGGAAGGTGCCAGCCCTGAAAGCTCTTGCTGCTTTTCACTGTCCCCGTGCACCCTATCCACAGGCACAACAGCACTGGGGATCTGTGCTTAGACAGGAACGGTACACCTCACGGTGTTCGTTCTCAGCAGAGCCTCTTACCGAAAAGGCAAACGTCCGGCTCCTTGTCCCACAAGGAAGGTGCCAGCCCTGAAAGCTCTTGCTGCTCTTCACTGTCCCCGTGCACCCTATCCACAGGCACAACAGCACTGGGGATCTGTGCTTGCCCAGGAACGGTACACCTCACGGTGTTCGTTCTCAGCAGAGCCTCTTACCGAAAAGGCAAACGTCCGGCTCCTTGTCCCACAAGGAAGGTGCCAGCCCAGAAAGCTCTTGCTGCTCTTCACTGTCCCCGTGCAGCCTATGCACAGGCACAACAGCACTGGGGATCTGTGCTTGCCCAGGAACGATACACCTCACGGTGTTCGTTCTCAGCAGAGCCTCTTACCGAAAAGGCAAACGTCCGGCTCCTTGTCCCACAAGGAAGGTGCCAGCCCTGAAAGCTCTTGCTGCTCTTCACTGTCCCCGTGCACCCTATCCACAGGCACAACAGCACTGGGGATCTGTGCTTGCCCACAGGCTGCACATCTCACGGCGCTTGTACTCGGCAGACGCTCCTTTCGAAAAGGCAAACGTCCGGCTCCTTGTCCCACAAGGAAGGTGCCAGCCCAGAAAGCTCTTGCTGCTCTTCACTGTCCCCGTGCAGCCTATGCACAGGCACAACAGCACTGGGGATCTGTGCTTAGACAGGAACGGTACACCTCACGGTGTTCGTTCTCAGCAGAGCCTCTTACCGAAAAGGCAAACGTCCGGCTCCTTGTCCCACAAGGAAGGTGCCAGCCCTGAAAGCTCTTGCTGCTCTTCACTGTCCCCGTGCACCCTATCCACAGGCACAACAGCTTTGGGAATCTGTACTTAGACAGGAACGGTACACCTCACGGTGTTCGTTCTCAGCAGAGCCTCTTTCCGAAAAGGCAAACGTCCGGCTCCTTGTCCCACAAGGAAGGTGCCAGCCCTGAAAGCTCTTGCTGCTCTTCACTGTTCCCGTGCAGCCTATGCACAGGCACAACAGCACTGGGGATCTGTGCTTGCCCACAGGCTGCACATCTCACGGCGCTTGTACTCGGCAGACGCTCCTTCCGAAAAGGCAAACGTCCGGCTCCTTGTCCCACAAGGAAGGTGCCAGCCCTGAAAGCTCTTGCTGCTCTTCACTGTCCCCGTGCACCCTATCCACAGGCACAACAGCACTGGGGATCTGTGCTTAGACAGGAACGGTACACCTCACGGTGTTCGTTCTCAGCAGAGCCTCTTTCCGAAAAGGCAAACGTCCGGCTCCTTGTCCCACAAGGAAGGTGCCAGCCCTGAAAGCTCTTGCTGCTCTTCACTGTCCCCGTGCACCCTATGCACAGGCACAACAGCACTGGGGATCTGTGCTTGCCCACAGGCTGCACATCTCACGGCGCTTGTACTCAGCAGAGCCTCTTTCCGAAAAGGCAAACGTCCGGCTCCTTGTCCCACAAGGAAGGTGCCAGCCCTGAAAGCTCTTGCTGCTCTTCACTGTCCCCGTGCACCCTATCCACAGGCACAACAGCACTGGGGATCTGTGCTTGCCCACAGGCTGCACATCTCACGGCGCTTGTACTCGGCAGACGCTCCTTCCGAAAAGGCAAACGTCCGGCTCCTTGTCCCACAAGGAAGGTGCCAGCCCTGAAAGCTCTTGCTGCTCTTCACTGTCCCCGTGCAGCCTATGCACAGGCACAACAGCACTGGGGATCTGTGCTTGCCCAGGAACGGTACACCTCACGGTGTTCGTTCTCAGCAGAGCCTCTTACCGAAAAGGCAAACGTCCGGCTCCTTGTCCCACAAGGAAGGTGCCAGCCCTGAAAGCTCTTGCTGCTTTTCACTGTCCCCGTGCACCCTATCCACAGGCACAACAGCACTGGGGATCTGTGCTTAGACAGGAACGGTACACCTCACGGTGTTCGTTCTCAGCAGAGCCTCTTACCGAAAAGGCAAACGTCCGGCTCCTTGTCCCACAAGGAAGGTGCCAGCCCTGAAAGCTCTTGCTGCTCTTCACTGTCCCCGTGCACCCTATCCACAGGCACAACAGCACTGGGGATCTGTGCTTGCCCAGGAACGGTACACCTCACGGTGTTCGTTCTCAGCAGAGCCTCTTACCGAAAAGGCAAACGTCCGGCTCCTTGTCCCACAAGGAAGGTGCCAGCCCAGAAAGGTCTTGCTGCTCTTCACTGTCCCCGTGCAGCCTATCCACAGGCACAACAGCACTGGGGATCTGTGCTTGCCCACAGGCTGCACATCTCACGGCGCTTGTACTCGGCAGACGCTCCTTTCGAAAAGGCAAACGTCCGGCTCCTTGTCCCACAAGGAAGGTGCCAGCCCTGAAAGCTCTTGCTGCTCTTCACTGTCCCCGTGCACCCTATCCACAGGCACAACAGCACTGGGGATCTGTGCTTAGACAGGAACGGTACACCTCACGGTGTTCGTTCTCAGCAGAGCCTCTTACCGAAAAGGCAAACGTCCGGCTCCTTGTCCCACAAGGAAGGTGCCAGCCCAGAAAGCTCTTGCTGCTCTTCACTGTCCCCGTGCAGCCTATGCACAGGCACAACAGCTTTGGGAATCTGTACTTAGACAGGAACGGTACACCTCACGGTGTTCGTTCTCAGCAGAGCCTCTTTCCGAAAAGGCAAACGTCCGGCTCCTTGTCCCACAAGGAAGGTGCCAGCCCTGAAAGCTCTTGCTGCTCTTCACTGTTCCCGTGCAGCCTATGCACAGGCACAACAGCACTGGGGATCTGTGCTTGCCCACAGGCTGCACATCTCACGGCGCTTGTACTCGGCAGACGCTCCTTCCGAAAAGGCAAACGTCCGGCTCCTTGTCCCACAAGGAAGGTGCCAGCCCTGAAAGCTCTTGCTGCTCTTCACTGTCCCCGTGCAGCCTATGCACAGGCACAACAGCACTGGGGATCTGTGCTTGCCCAGGAACGGTACACCTCACGGTGTTCGTTCTCAGCAGAGCCTCTTACCGAAAAGGCAAACGTCCGGCTCCTTGTCCCACAAGGAAGGTGCCAGCCCTGAAAGCTCTTGCTGCTCTTCACTGTCCCCGGGCACCCTATCCACAGGCACAACAGCTTTGGGAATCTGTACTTAGACAGGAACGGTACACCTCACGGTGTTCGTTCTCAGCAGAGCCTCTTACCGAAAAGGCAAACGTCCGGCTCCTTGTCCCACAAGGAAGGTGCCAGCCCTGAAAGCTCTTGCTGCTCTTCACTGTCCCCGGGCACCCTATCCACAGGCACAACAGCACTGGGGATCTGTGCTTGCCCAGGAACGGTACACCTCACGGTGTTCGTTCTCAGCAGAGCCTCTTTCCGAAAAGGCAAACGTCCGGCTCCTTGTCCCACAAGGAAGGTGCCAGCCCTGAAAGCTCTTGCTGCTTTTCACTGTCCCCGTGCACCCTATCCACAGGCACAACAGCACTGGGGATCTGTGCTTGCCCAGGAACGGTACACCTCACGGTGTTCGTTCTCGGCATTGCAATTTTCCGAAAAGGCAAACGTCCGGCTCCTTGTCCCACAAGGAAGGTGCCAGCCCAGAAAGCTCTTGCTGCTCTTCACTGTCCCCGTGCAGCCTATGCACAGGCACAACAGCACTGGGGATCTGTGCTTGCCCACAGGCTGCACATCTCACGGCGCTTGTACTCGGCAGACGCTCCTTCCTAAAAGGCAAACGTCCGGCTCCTTGTCCCACAAGGAAGGTGCCAGCCCAGAAAGCTCTTGCTGCTCTTCACTGTCCCCGTGCAGCCTATGCACAGGCACAACAGCACTGGGGATCTGTGCTTGCCCACAGGCTGCACATCTCACGGCGCTTGTACTCGGCAGACGCTCCTTCCGAAAAGGCAAACGTCCGGCTCCTTGTCCCACAAGGAAGGTGCCAGCCCTGAAAGCTCTTGCTGCTCTTCACTGTCCCCGTGCACCCTATCCACAGGCACAACAGCACTGGGGATCTGTGCTTGCCCACAGGCTGCACATCTCACGGCGCTTGTACTCGGCAGACGCTCCTTTCGAAAAGGCAAACGTCCGGCTCCTTGTCCCACAAGGAAGGTGCCAGCCCTGAAAGCTCTTGCTGCTCTTCACTGTCCCCGTGCACCCTATCCACAGGCACAACAGCACTGGGGATCTGTGCTTGCCCAGGAACGATACACCTCACGGTGTTCGTTCTCAGCAGAGCCTCTTACCGAAAAGGCAAACGTCCGGCTCCTTGTCCCACAAGGAAGGTGCCAGCCCTGAAAGCTCTTGCTGCTCTTCACTGTTCCCGTGCAGCCTATGCACAGGCACAACAGCACTGGGGATCTGTGCTTGCCCACAGGCTGCACATCTCACGGCGCTTGTACTCGGCAGACGCTCCTTCCGAAAAGGCAAACGTCCGGCTCCTTGTCCCACAAGGAAGGTGCCAGCCCTGAAAGCTCTTGCTGCTCTTCACTGTCCCCGTGCACCCTATGCACAGGCACAACAGCACTGGGGATCTGTGCTTGCCCACAGGCTGCACATCTCACGGCGCTTGTACTCAGCAGAGCCTCTTTCCGAAAAGGCAAACGTCCGGCTCCTTGTCCCACAAGGAAGGTGCCAGCCCTGAAAGCTCTTGCTGCTCTTCACTGTCCCCGTGCAGCCTATGCACAGGCACAACAGCACTGGGGATCTGTGCTTGCCCACAGGCTGCACATCTCACGGCGCTTGTACTCGGCAGACGCTCCTTCCGAAAAGGCAAACGTCCGGCTCCTTGTCCCACAAGGAAGGTGCCAGCCCTGAAAGCTCTTGCTGCTCTTCACTGTCCCCGTGCAGCCTATGCACAGGCACAACAGCACTGGGGATCTGTGCTTGCCCAGGAACGGTACACCTCACGGTGTTCGTTCTCAGCAGAGCCTCTTACCGAAAAGGCAAACGTCCGGCTCCTTGTCCCACAAGGAAGGTGCCAGCCCTGAAAGCTCTTGCTGCTCTTCACTGTCCCCGTGCACCCTATCCACAGGCACAACAGCACTGGGGATCTGTGCTTAGACAGGAACGGTACACCTCACGGTGTTCGTTCTCAGCAGAGCCTCTTTCCGAAAAGGCAAACGTCCGGCTCCTTGTCCCACAAGGAAGGTGCCAGCCCTGAAAGCTCTTGCTGCTCTTCACTGTCCCCGTGCACCCTATCCACAGGCACAACAGCTTTGGGAATCTGTACTTAGACAGGAACGGTACACCTCACGGTGTTCGTTCTCAGCAGAGCCTCTTACCGAAAAGGCAAACGTCCGGCTCCTTGTCCCACAAGGAAGGTGCCAGCCCTGAAAGCTCTTGCTGCTCTTCACTGTCCCCGTGCACCCTATCCACAGGCACAACAGCACTGGGGATCTGTGCTTGCCCACAGGCTGCACATCTCACGGCGCTTGTACTCGGCAGACGCTCCTTCCGAAAAGGCAAACGTCCGGCTCCTTGTCCCACAAGGAAGGTGCCAGCCCTGAAAGCTCTTGCTGCTCTTCACTGTCCCCGTGCAGCCTATGCACAGGCACAACAGCACTGGGGATCTGTGCTTGCCCAGGAACGGTACACCTCACGGTGTTCGTTCTCAGCAGAGCCTCTTACCGAAAAGGCAAACGTCCGGCTCCTTGTCCCACAAGGAAGGTGCCAGCCCTGAAAGCTCTTGCTGCTCTTCACTGTCCCCGGGCACCCTATCCACAGGCACAACAGCTTTGGGAATCTGTACTTAGACAGGAACGGTACACCTCACGGTGTTCGTTCTCAGCAGAGCCTCTTACCGAAAAGGCAAACGTCCGGCTCCTTGTCCCACAAGGAAGGTGCCAGCCCTGAAAGCTCTTGCTGCTCTTCACTGTCCCCGGGCACCCTATCCACAGGCACAACAGCACTGGGGATCTGTGCTTGCCCAGGAACGGTACACCTCACGGTGTTCGTTCTCAGCAGAGCCTCTTACCGAAAAGGCAAACGTCCGGCTCCTTGTCCCACAAGGAAGGTGCCAGCCCTGAAAGCTCTTGCTGCTTTTCACTGTCCCCGTGCACCCTATCCACAGGCACAACAGCACTGGGGATCTGTGCTTGCCCAGGAACGGTACACCTCACGGTGTTCGTTCTCCGCATTGCAATTTTCCGAAAAGGCAAACGTCCGGCTCCTTGTCCCACAAGGAAGGTGCCAGCCCAGAAAGCTCTTGCTGCTCTTCACTGTCCCCGTGCAGCCTATGCACAGGCACAACAGCACTGGGGATCTGTGCTTGCCCACAGGCTGCACATCTCACGGCGCTTGTACTCGGCAGACGCTCCTTCCGAAAAGGCAAACGTCCGGCTCCTTGTCCCACAAGGAAGGTGCCAGCCCAGAAAGCTCTTGCTGCTCTTCACTGTCCCCGTGCAGCCTATGCACAGGCACAACAGCACTGGGGATCTGTGCTTGCCCACAGGCTGCACATCTCACGGCGCTTGTACTCGGCAGACGCTCCTTCCGAAAAGGCAAACGTCCGGCTCCTTGTCCCACAAGGAAGGTGCCAGCCCTGAAAGCTCTTGCTGCTCTTCACTGTCCCCGTGCACCCTATGCACAGGCACAACAGCACTGGGGATCTGTGCTTGCCCACAGGCTGCACATCTCACGGCGCTTGTACTCGGCAGACGCTCCTTTCGAAAAGGCAAACGTCCGGCTCCTTGTCCCACAAGGAAGGTGCCAGCCCTGAAAGCTCTTGCTGCTCTTCACTGTCCCCGTGCACCCTATCCACAGGCACAACAGCACTGGGGATCTGTGCTTAGACAGGAACGGTACACCTCACGGTGTTCGTTCTCAGCAGAGCCTCTTACCGAAAAGGCAAACGTCCGGCTCCTTGTCCCACAAGGAAGGTGCCAGCCCAGAAAGCTCTTGCTGCTCTTCACTGTCCCCGTGCAGCCTATGCACAGGCACAACAGCACTGGGGATCTGTGCTTGCCCAGGAACGATACACCTCACGGTGTTCGTTCTCAGCAGAGCCTCTTACCGAAAAGGCAAACGTCCGGCTCCTTGTCCCACAAGGAAGGTGCCAGCCCTGAAAGCTCTTGCTGCTCTTCACTGTGCCCGTGCACCCTATAAACAGGCACAACAGCTTTGGGAATCTGTACTTAGACAGGAACGGTACACCTCACGGTGTTCGTTCTCAGCAGAGCCTCTTACCGAAAAGGCAAACGTCCGGCTCCTTGTCCCACAAGGAAGGTGCCAGCCCTGAAAGCTCTTGCTGCTCTTCACTGTTCCCGTGCAGCCTATGCACAGGCACAACAGCACTGGGGATCTGTGCTTGCCCACAGGCTGCACATCTCACGGCGCTTGTACTCGGCAGACGCTCCTTCCGAAAAGGCAAACGTCCGGCTCCTTGTCCCACAAGGAAGGTGCCAGCCCTGAAAGCTCTTGCTGCTCTTCACTGTCCCCGGGCACCCTATCCACAGGCACAACAGCACTGGGGATCTGTGCTTGCCCACAGGCTGCACATCTCACGGCGCTTGTACTCGGCAGACGCTCCTTCCGAAAAGGCAAACGTCCGGCTCCTTGTCCCACAAGGAAGGTGCCAGCCCTGAAAGCTCTTGCTGCTCTTCACTGTCCCCGTGCAGCCTATCCACAGGCACAACAGCACTGGGGATCTGTGCTTGCCCAGGAACGGTACACCTCACGGTGTTCGTTCTCAGCAGAGCCTCTTACCGAAAAGGCAAACGTCCGGCTCCTTGTCCCACAAGGAAGGTGCCAGCCCTGAAAGCTCTTGCTGCTCTTCACTGTTCCCGGGCAGCCTATGCACAGGCACAACAGCACTGGGGATCTGTGCTTAGACAGGAACGGTACACCTCACGGTGTTCGTTCTCAGCAGAGCCTCTTTCCGAAAAGGCAAACGTCCGGCTCCTTGTCCCACAAGGAAGGTGCCAGCCCTGAAAGCTCTTGCTGCTCTTCACTGTCCCCGTGCACCCTATCCACAGGCACAACAGCTTTGGGAATCTGTACTTAGACAGGAACGGTACACCTCACGGTGTTCGTTCTCAGCAGAGCCTCTTACCGAAAAGGCAAACGTCCGGCTCCTTGTCCCACAAGGAAGGTGCCAGCCCTGAAAGCTCTTGCTGCTCTTCACTGTCCCCGGGCACCCTATCCACAGGCACAACAGCACTGGGGATCTGTGCTTGCCCAGGAACGGTACACCTCACGGTGTTCGTTCTCAGCAGAGCCTCTTTCCGAAAAGGCAAACGTCCGGCTCCTTGTCCCACAAGGAAGGTGCCAGCCCTGAAAGCTCTTGCTGCTCTTCACTGTCCCCGTGCAGCCTATGCACAGGCACAACAGCACTGGGGATCTGTGCTTGCCCAGGAACGGTACACCTCACGGTGTTCGTTCTCGGCATTGCAATTTTCCGAAAAGGCAAACGTCCGGCTCCTTGTCCCACAAGGAAGGTGCCAGCCCAGAAAGCTCTTGCTGCTCTTCACTGTCCCCGTGCAGCCTATGCACAGGCACAACAGCACTGGGGATCTGTGCTTGCCCACAGGCTGCACATCTCACGGCGCTTGTACTCGGCAGACGCTCCTTCCGAAAAGGCAAACGTCCGGCTCCTTGTCCCACAAGGAAGGTGCCAGCCCTGAAAGCTCTTGCTGCTCTTCACTGTCCCCGGGCACCCTATCCACAGGCACAACAGCACTGGGGATCTGTGCTTAGACAGGAACGGTACACCTCACGGTGTTCGTTCTCAGCAGAGCCTCTTACCGAAAAGGCAAACGTCCGGCTCCTTGTCCCACAAGGAAGGTGCCAGCCCTGAAAGCTCTTGCTGCTCTTCACTGTCCCCGTGCACCCTATACACAGGCACAACAGCTTTGGGAATCTGTACTTAGACAGGAACGGTACACCTCACGGTGTTCGTTCTCAGCAGAGCCTCTTACCGAAAAGGCAAACGTCCGGCTCCTTGTCCCACAAGGAAGGTGCCAGCCCTGAAAGCTCTTGCTGCTCTTCACTGTCCCCGTGCACCCTATCCACAGGCACAACAGCTTTGGGAATCTGTACTTAGACAGGAACGGTATACCTCACGGTGTTCGTTCTCAGCAGAGCCTCTTTCCGAAAAGGCAAACGTCCGGCTCCTTGTCCCACAAGGAAGGTGCCAGCCCTGAAAGCTCTTGCTGCTCTTCACTGTCCCCGTGCAGCCTATGCACAGGCACAACAGCACTGGGGATCTGTGCTTAGACAGGAACGGTACACCTCACGGTGTTCGTTCTCAGCAGAGCCTCTTACCGAAAAGGCAAACGTCCGGCTCCTTGTCCCACAAGGAAGGTGCCAGCCCTGAAAGCTCTTGCTGCTCTTCACTGTCCCCGTGCACCCTATCCACAGGCACAACAGCACTGGGGATCTGTGCTTAGACAGGAACGGTACACCTCACGGTGTTCGTTCTCAGCAGAGCCTCTTACCGAAAAGGCAAACGTCCGGCTCCTTGTCCCACAAGGAAGGTGCCAGCCCTGAAAGCTCTTGCTGCTCTTCACTGTCCCCGTGCACCCTATCCACAGGCACAACAGCACTGGGGATCTGTGCTTGCCCAGGAACGGTACACCTCACGGTGTTCGTTCTCAGCAGAGCCTCTTTCCGAAAAGGCAAACGTCCGGCTCCTTGTCCCACAAGGAAGGTGCCAGCCCAGAAAGCTCTTGCTGCTCTTCACTGTCCCCGTGCAGCCTATCCACAGGCACAACAGCACTGGGGATCTGTGCTTAGACAGGAACGGTACACCTCACGGTGTTCGTTCTCAGCAGAGCCTCTTACCGAAAAGGCAAACGTCCGGCTCCTTGTCCCACAAGGAAGGTGCCAGCCCTGAAAGCTCTTGCTGCTCTTCACTGTCCCCGTGCACCCTATCCACAGGCACAACAGCTTTGGGAATCTGTACTTAGACAGGAACGGTACACCTCACGGTGTTCGTTCTCAGCAGAGCCTCTTACCGAAAAGGCAAACGTCCGGCTCCTTGTCCCACAAGGAAGGTGCCAGCCCTGAAAGCTCTTGCTGCTCTTCACTGTCCCCGTGCACCCTATCCACAGGCACAACAGCACTGGGGATCTGTGCTTGCCCACAGGCTGCACATCTCACGGCGCTTGTACTCGGCAGACGCTCCTTCCGAAAAGGCAAACGTCCGGCTCCTTGTCCCACAAGGAAGGTGCCAGCCCTGAAAGCTCTTGCTGCTCTTCACTGTCCCCGTGCACCCTATCCACAGGCACAACAGCACTGGGGATCTGTGCTTGCCCACATGCTGCACATCTCACGGCGCTTGTACTCGGCAGACGCTCCTTCCGAAAAGGCAAACGTCCGGCTCCTTGTCCCACAAGGAAGGTGCCAGCCCTGAAAGCTCTTGCTGCTCTTCACTGTCCCCGTGCACCCTATCCACAGGCACAACAGCTTTGGGAATCTGTACTTAGACAGGAACGGTATACCTCACGGTGTTCGTTCTCAGCAGAGCCTCTTTCCGAAAAGGCAAACGTCCGGCTCCTTGTCCCACAAGGAAGGTGCCAGCCCTGAAAGCTCTTGCTGCTCTTCACTGTCCCCGTGCAGCCTATGCACAGGCACACCAGCTTTGGGAATCTGTGCTTAGACAGGAACGGTACACCTCACGGTGTTCGTTCTCAGCAGAGCCTCTTTCCGAAAAGGCAAACGTCCGGCTCCTTGTCCCACAAGGAAGGTGCCAGCCCTGAAAGCTCTTGCTGCTTTTCACTGTCCCCGTGCACCCTATCCACAGGCACAACAGCACTGGGGATCTGTGCTTGCCCAGGAACGGTACACCTCACGGTGTTCGTTCTCCGCATTGCAATTTTCCGAAAAGGCAAACGTCCGGCTCCTTGTCCCACAAGGAAGGTGCCAGCCCAGAAAGCTCTTGCTGCTCTTCACTGTCCCCGTGCAGCCTATGCACAGGCACAACAGCACTGGGGATCTGTGCTTGCCCACAGGCTGCACATCTCACGGCGCTTGTACTCGGCAGACGCTCCTTCCGAAAAGGCAAACGTCCGGCTCCTTGTCCCACAAGGAAGGTGCCAGCCCAGAAAGCTCTTGCTGCTCTTCACTGTCCCCGTGCAGCCTATGCACAGGCACAACAGCACTGGGGATCTGTGCTTGCCCACAGGCTGCACATCTCACGGCGCTTGTAGTCGGCAGACGCTGCTTCCGAAAAGGCAAACGTCCGGCTCCTTGTCCCACAAGGAAGGTGCCAGCCCTGAAAGCTCTTGCTGCTCTTCACTGTCCCCGTGCACCCTATCCACAGGCACAACAGCACTGGGGATCTGTGCTTGCCCACAGGCTGCACATCTCACGGCGCTTGTACTCGGCAGACGCTCCTTTCGAAAAGGCAAACGTCCGGCTCCTTGTCCCACAAGGAAGGTGCCAGCCCTGAAAGCTCTTGCTGCTCTTCACTGTCCCCGTGCACCCTATCCACAGGCACAACAGCACTGGGGATCTGTGCTTAGACAGGAACGGTACACCTCACGGTGTTCGTTCTCAGCAGAGCCTCTTACCGAAAAGGCAAACGTCCGGCTCCTTGTCCCACAAGGAAGGTGCCAGCCCAGAAAGCTCTTGCTGCTCTTCACTGTCCCCGTGCAGCCTATGCACAGGCACAACAGCACTGGGGATCTGTGCTTGCCCAGGAACGATACACCTCACGGTGTTCGTTCTCAGCAGAGCCTCTTACCGAAAAGGCAAACGTCCGGCTCCTTGTCCCACAAGGAAGGTGCCAGCCCTGAAAGCTCTTGCTGCTCTTCACTGTGCCCGTGCACCCTATAAACAGGCACAACAGCTTTGGGAATCTGTACTTAGACAGGAACGGTACACCTCACGGTGTTCGTTCTCAGCAGAGCCTCTTACCGAAAAGGCAAACGTCCGGCTCCTTGTCCCACAAGGAAGGTGCCAGCCCTGAAAGCTCTTGCTGCTCTTCACTGTTCCCGTGCAGCCTATGCACAGGCACAACAGCACTGGGGATCTGTGCTTGCCCACAGGCTGCACATCTCACGGCGCTTGTACTCGGCAGACGCTCCTTCCGAAAAGGCAAACGTCCGGCTCCTTGTCCCACAAGGAAGGTGCCAGCCCTGAAAGCTCTTGCTGCTCTTCACTGTCCCCGGGCACCCTATCCACAGGCACAACAGCACTGGGGATCTGTGCTTGCCCACAGGCTGCACATCTCACGGCGCTTGTACTCGGCAGACGCTCCTTCCGAAAAGGCAAACGTCCGGCTCCTTGTCCCACAAGGAAGGTGCCAGCCCTGAAAGCTCTTGCTGCTCTTCACTGTCCCCGTGCAGCCTATCCACAGGCACAACAGCACTGGGGATCTGTGCTTGCCCAGGAACGGTACACCTCACGGTGTTCGTTCTCAGCAGAGCCTCTTACCGAAAAGGCAAACGTCCGGCTCCTTGTCCCACAAGGAAGGTGCCAGCCCTGAAAGCTCTTGCTGCTCTTCACTGTTCCCGGGCAGCCTATGCACAGGCACAACAGCACTGGGGATCTGTGCTTAGACAGGAACGGTACACCTCACGGTGTTCGTTCTCAGCAGAGCCTCTTTCCGAAAAGGCAAACGTCCGGCTCCTTGTCCCACAAGGAAGGTGCCAGCCCTGAAAGCTCTTGCTGCTCTTCACTGTCCCCGTGCACCCTATCCACAGGCACAACAGCTTTGGGAATCTGTACTTAGACAGGAACGGTACACCTCACGGTGTTCGTTCTCAGCAGAGCCTCTTACCGAAAAGGCAAACGTCCGGCTCCTTGTCCCACAAGGAAGGTGCCAGCCCTGAAAGCTCTTGCTGCTCTTCACTGTCCCCGGGCACCCTATCCACAGGCACAACAGCACTGGGGATCTGTGCTTGCCCAGGAACGGTACACCTCACGGTGTTCGTTCTCAGCAGAGCCTCTTTCCGAAAAGGCAAACGTCCGGCTCCTTGTCCCACAAGGAAGGTGCCAGCCCTGAAAGCTCTTGCTGCTCTTCACTGTCCCCGTGCAGCCTATGCACAGGCACAACAGCACTGGGGATCTGTGCTTGCCCAGGAACGGTACACCTCACGGTGTTCGTTCTCGGCATTGCAATTTTCCGAAAAGGCAAACGTCCGGCTCCTTGTCCCACAAGGAAGGTGCCAGCCCAGAAAGCTCTTGCTGCTCTTCACTGTCCCCGTGCAGCCTATGCACAGGCACAACAGCACTGGGGATCTGTGCTTGCCCACAGGCTGCACATCTCACGGCGCTTGTACTCGGCAGACGCTCCTTCCGAAAAGGCAAACGTCCGGCTCCTTGTCCCACAAGGAAGGTGCCAGCCCAGAAAGCTCTTGCTGCTCTTCACTGTCCCCGGGCACCCTATCCACAGGCACAACAGCACTGGGGATCTGTGCTTAGACAGGAACGGTACACCTCACGGTGTTCGTTCTCAGCAGAGCCTCTTACCGAAAAGGCAAACGTCCGGCTCCTTGTCCCACAAGGAAGGTGCCAGCCCTGAAAGCTCTTGCTGCTCTTCACTGTCCCCGTGCACCCTATACACAGGCACAACAGCTTTGGGAATCTGTACTTAGACAGGAACGGTACACCTCACGGTGTTCGTTCTCAGCAGAGCCTCTTACCGAAAAGGCAAACGTCCGGCTCCTTGTCCCACAAGGAAGGTGCCAGCCCTGAAAGCTCTTGCTGCTCTTCACTGTCCCCGTGCACCCTATCCACAGGCACAACAGCTTTGGGAATCTGTACTTAGACAGGAACGGTATACCTCACGGTGTTCGTTCTCAGCAGAGCCTCTTTCCGAAAAGGCAAACGTCCGGCTCCTTGTCCCACAAGGAAGGTGCCAGCCCTGAAAGCTCTTGCTGCTCTTCACTGTCCCCGTGCAGCCTATGCACAGGCACAACAGCACTGGGGATCTGTGCTTAGACAGGAACGGTACACCTCACGGTGTTCGTTCTCAGCAGAGCCTCTTACCGAAAAGGCAAACGTCCGGCTCCTTGTCCCACAAGGAAGGTGCCAGCCCTGAAAGCTCTTGCTGCTCTTCACTGTCCCCGTGCACCCTATCCACAGGCACAACAGCACTGGGGATCTGTGCTTAGACAGGAACGGTACACCTCACGGTGTTCGTTCTCAGCAGAGCCTCTTACCGAAAAGGCAAACGTCCGGCTCCTTGTCCCACAAGGAAGGTGCCAGCCCTGAAAGCTCTTGCTGCTCTTCACTGTCCCCGTGCACCCTATCCACAGGCACAACAGCACTGGGGATCTGTGCTTGCCCAGGAACGGTACACCTCACGGTGTTCGTTCTCAGCAGAGCCTCTTTCCGAAAAGGCAAACGTCCGGCTCCTTGTCCCACAAGGAAGGTGCCAGCCCAGAAAGCTCTTGCTGCTCTTCACTGTCCCCGTGCAGCCTATCCACAGGCACAACAGCACTGGGGATCTGTGCTTAGACAGGAACGGTACACCTCACGGTGTTCGTTCTCAGCAGAGCCTCTTACCGAAAAGGCAAACGTCCGGCTCCTTGTCCCACAAGGAAGGTGCCAGCCCTGAAAGCTCTTGCTGCTCTTCACTGTCCCCGTGCACCCTATACACAGGCACAACAGCTTTGGGAATCTGTACTTAGACAGGAACGGTACACCTCACGGTGTTCGTTCTCAGCAGAGCCTCTTACCGAAAAGGCAAACGTCCGGCTCCTTGTCCCACAAGGAAGGTGCCAGCCCTGAAAGCTCTTGCTGCTCTTCACTGTCCCCGTGCACCCTATCCACAGGCACAACAGCACTGGGGATCTGTGCTTGCCCACAGGCTGCACATCTCACGGCGCTTGTACTCGGCAGACGCTCCTTCCGAAAAGGCAAACGTCCGGCTCCTTGTCCCACAAGGAAGGTGCCAGCCCTGAAAGCTCTTGCTGCTCTTCACTGTCCCCGTGCACCCTATCCACAGGCACAACAGCACTGGGGATCTGTGCTTGCCCACATGCTGCACATCTCACGGCGCTTGTACTCGGCAGACGCTCCTTCCGAAAAGGCAAACGTCCGGCTCCTTGTCCCACAAGGAAGGTGCCAGCCCTGAAAGCTCTTGCTGCTCTTCACTGTCCCCGTGCACCCTATCCACAGGCACAACAGCTTTGGGAATCTGTACTTAGACAGGAACGGTATACCTCACGGTGTTCGTTCTCAGCAGAGCCTCTTTCCGAAAAGGCAAACGTCCGGCTCCTTGTCCCACAAGGAAGGTGCCAGCCCTGAAAGCTCTTGCTGCTCTTCACTGTCCCCGTGCAGCCTATGCACAGGCACACCAGCTTTGGGAATCTGTGCTTAGACAGGAACGGTACACCTCACGGTGTTCGTTCTCAGCAGAGCCTCTTACCGAAAAGGCAAACGTCCGGCTCCTTGTCCCACAAGGAAGGTGCCAGCCCTGAAAGCTCTTGCTGCTTTTCACTGTCCCCGTGCACCCTATCCACAGGCACAACAGCACTGGGGATCTGTGCTTAGACAGGAACGGTACACCTCACGGTGTTCGTTCTCAGCAGAGCCTCTTACCGAAAAGGCAAACGTCCGGCTCCTTGTCCCACAAGGAAGGTGCCAGCCCTGAAAGCTCTTGCTGTTCTTCACTGTCCCCGTGCACCCTATCCACAGGCACAACAGCACTGGGGATCTGTGCTTGCCCAGGAACGGTACACCTCACGGTGTTCGTTCTCAGCAGAGCCTCTTTCCGAAAAGGCAAACGTCCGGCTCCTTGTCCCACAAGGAAGGTGCCAGCCCAGAAAGCTCTTGCTGCTCTTCACTGTCCCCGTGCAGCCTATGCACAGGCACAACAGCACTGGGGATCTGTGCTTGCCCAGGAACGATACACCTCACGGTGTTCGTTCTCAGCAGAGCCTCTTACCGAAAAGGCAAACGTCCGGCTCCTTGTCCCACAAGGAAGGTGCCAGCCCTGAAAGCTCTTGCTGCTTTTCACTGTCCCCGTGCACCCTATCCACAGGCACAACAGCACTGGGGATCTGTGCTTGCCCACAGGCTGCACATCTCACGGCGCTTGTACTCGGCAGACGCTCCTTCCGAAAAGGCAAACGTCCGGCTCCTTGTCCCACAAGGAAGGTACCAGCCCTGAAAGCTCTTGCTGCTCTTCACTGTTCCCGTGCAGCCTATGCACAGGCACAACAGCACTGGGGATCTGTGCTTGCCCACAGGCTGCACATCTCACGGCGCTTGTACTCGGCAGACGCTCCTTCCGAAAAGGCAAACGTCCGGCTCCTTGTCCCACAAGGAAGGTGCCAGCCCTGAAAGCTCTTGCTGCTCTTCACTGTCCCCGTGCACCCTATCCACAGGCACAACAGCACTGGGGATCTGTGCTTAGACAGGAACGGTACACCTCACGGTGTTCGTTCTCAGCAGAGCCTCTTACCGAAAAGGCAAACGTCCGGCTCCTTGTCCCACAAGGAAGGTGCCAGCCCTGAAAGCTCTTGCTGCTCTTCACTGTCCCCGTGCACCCTATACACAGGCACAACAGCTTTGGGAATCTGTACTTAGACAGGAACGGTACACCTCACGGTGTTCGTTCTCAGCAGAGCCTCTTACCGAAAAGGCAAACGTCCGGCTCCTTGTCCCACAAGGAAGGTGCCAGCCCTGAAAGCTCTTGCTGCTCTTCACTGTCCCCGTGCACCCTATCCACAGGCACAACAGCTTTGGGAATCTGTACTTAGACAGGAACGGTACACCTCACGGTGTTCGTTCTCAGCAGAGCCTCTTACCGAAAAGGCAAACGTCCGGCTCCTTGTCCCACAAGGAAGGTGCCAGCCCTGAAAGCTCTTGCTGCTCTTCACTGTCCCCGTGCAGCCTATCCACAGGCACAACAGCACTGGGGATCTGTGCTTAGACAGGAACGGTACACCTCACGGTGTTCGTTCTCAGCAGAGCCTCTTACCGAAAAGGCAAACGTCCGGCTCCTTGTCCCACAAGGAAGGTGCCAGCCCTGAAAGCTCTTGCTGCTCTTCACTGTCCCCGTGCACCCTATACACAGGCACAACAGCTTTGGGAATCTGTACTTAGACAGGAACGGTACA